>NC_133970.1:28841446-29171967 GCF_031877795.1 Strix aluco
GAACCACTGTGTGACTCTGAGTGGGCTGTGACTGGGATCCTGGTCAATACTTGCTCCTGTACCCTGAGCATTGGAAAGTACTGTTTTTTAGTTACACCTTTCACTACCAATTAAGTGAAATAGAACTGGTCTCTGAAGGTACAAATTCTCCATCAGATTAAAGTGTTTTTCTGCTGATTTCAGTGGAATTCAAGCACATTCATCTGAGAGCAAAATTTTACCCGAGTATGCATTCAGAGACAGTTTTGCTTGTAACAAATGTTTCCTAAAATGAACGTAATGTTTACTCTGAAAATGAAAACTGGTTCAATTTAAACATAATGTGCTAATAATACAGTACAATACTTAACACTGTGGGTCATGGCTCATGCATGAGACTTTTCTGTGCTACAGTAAAACTAATAAGCAGTAATAACAGGTACGACTGTCTATAATAGACATGTATAGTGCTTGGGTTGCTTATGCATAACATTCTAATTTAAAAGAAAAGTAGCACTAAGCAAAATGAATATAACCCGTATTAAACGGACTAAAACTTGTTAAGTGATAACTTATAAAAATAACTAAATAGTGAATCATCAACCAGTTGGGGACATTTCTAGTTGGTCTTGTGGGAATCTGAATATATTTGTCATAAATATATGTCATAAACTCATTGCTGGTAGAATTTGCAGATAACAGTGGTGTAGCAGTAAATAACAAAAGGAACAAGTTGATTATATATTCTGATCAACATCATAGAAAGATACCAATGAACTGAAACAAACCAAAAAGCCCTCTTGTTTTGTAATGGAATTTAGAATGAAATAAGTGCAATTATTGTGATAGAGCAGTGAAATACACTCCTATTACAATGTTTAAAGTGCTCTGTTCACAGCTGATAAAAGAACTTGAAATGCAAAGATAAGCACTGCAAGGTTTTTAAGGCTCTGGGACTTAATCTCTATACATTTTTTAATCACCAAGCAGTATTTGCTGAACTTTTTACAGTAAAGCTACCCAAATTTAGGTTAACATAGAGTTCACCAAGTTACTGCTTCTTCACAGAGAATACTGATATTTACTGTCCCTACTGTTCTTAAACTTAGCTGCACTTTCTTTTCTGATCCTTTCAGCCTTTTAAAGATGAGAAAAATCTATTTGGTCATCTTATCCATCTGTCTGCCAGTGGAAGACTACCTCTCAACAGTGTATTTCTCCAGTCCTAATTCTGAATTAATTTCATGCTTGGGTCCTTCATATCTTTCTCTTAGTTGACAGTTTCACAAGAGATGATAGCACTGGCCATATTACCAATGAGGAAAATTTAATATTTTGCTTACCTTAAATAAATCTTCTTGTAGCTTCAGTCCTGTCTGAATATATTTCTCACTGTATATTTCTTCTAAGATGTTATGTGCTCTCACTGTATTGTGAATACCTCTGTCCTGGTTTTGGCCAGGATAGAGTTAACTTTCCTTGGGCTGAGAGGAAGCACAGCTAGAGGGCCGGGCCCGGATCGATCATTGGAGTATTCCATATCATGTGACATCATGCTCAGTATATAGGCAGACGCGTGCTCTTTCATGCCCTGTTTCAGTTTCCCAGTCGGCGCAGCGGGATCTCTGGTGCGGTCGGGATTGCTGCTGGGGCGGGCTGCGTACCGGTTGCCAGTTGGCGAGCCACTGCTGTATTTTGCCCGTTTGGACTTACTATTGTTACTGTTTTGTTACTATTATTAATTTTTTTTTTTATTCAACCTACAAATTTCTTTTTCTTTGTCCCTCCCCTATTTCACTGGGGGTGTGTGTGTGTAAATGACTGGCCACGTGGTGATTGGCTACCAGCCGAGTTCAAACCATGACAGTCTTTTGGCACCCAACATGGGGCCTGAGGTTTGAGATAATGACAGATCGGGTCATAAATTTATTGCTTGGCTCCTTAAGATTTTATCACCTCATTTGCAATATGTATTTCCCATGCTGTTGCTCACCGTCCGTGATAGTTGGGTTAAGATTTTGTTTTTGCTTTACTATATATTGCTACTCAATGACAGGATGCAGCAATCAGTCCTGGGGCTATTTACAATTGTGTTTGAGAATTTCAGAAATTTTGAATATCCTTGGAATGTTGACATTAACATGTCATCTTACTGCTAGGAGCCAGTGTGTTCCTGCATGTGGTTCAGGCTTTGTTCAGGCTTAAGCAACTATTTAAGAGTATCCCTTGGAAATCTACCCCAAGGCTGGAGAACTATGAGTGGCTGGGGGTGTGGAGGAGCATGGGCAAGTACCTAGAACAGTGGGCACTTCCAGTGTATTGGAACTTCACTCCTGCAGAGGTGCAGAATCCTGAAGAACTAGTAAAATATTTGGAAAAAGTATGTTGTCACCCAGGTAATTCCAGAGAGGCACAGCTCACTGCAACATGCTGGGGCCTAGTCCACGCTTACTGAGTGCTATTAAACACTGTTCAGTACCCTCAAAAGGAAGAGAAGGGTTCTGGATCTGGCAACAAAGTAACAGAAACTGCAGCCGCTACAACCCCGAGAACAGGCACTGCAGCTGAACCAGAGGACCAACCCATGACGGTGTCAGTTGCTCCCGTACATAAGAAGAAATACACGAGAAAATCCCCTCACAGTGTACAGGGTGACGAACCAGGGCTATCACGAGAACAGGAGGAGGCAGAGCCAGTGATAGTCACACGATCCTTATTCCTGAGTGAGTTGAGAGACGTGCGAAAAGATTTCAGCTGCCATCCAGGTGAGCAACTCGTTACCTGGCTGCTTCGGTGCTGGGATAGTGGGGCCAGTAGCGTGGAACTAGAGGGCAGGGAGGTGAGGCAGATGGGATCCCTATCTAGGGAAGGGGGCATCGACAAAGCCATTAGAAAAAAGACACAAAATCTCAGTCTCTGGAGGCGACTTCTGTCAAGTGTAAGGGAGAGGTATCGCTTCAAGGAAGATTTTGTATGTCATCCAAGTAAGCAGACCACTATGGAGAGAGGCATTCAATACTTGAGGGAACTAGCTGTGCAGAAAATGGTTTACTATGACCCAGATGATGCACGGCTACCCACAGATCCAGATGAAGTCCAGTGCACCCGGCCCATGTGGCGGAGGTTTGTGCGGATCACACCATCATCAATATGCCAGTGCATTAGCAGTAATGGACTGGAGAGAAGAGGAGGGACCAACAGTGAATGAACTGGCTTGCTGGCTATGACAATATGAAGAAAGTCTCTCTTCCTCCCTCGTCGCGGCTGTGGAGAAATTATCTCAAGAATTCCAGCAATTTAAAGAGGACATGTCCTTCTCCCCACCTTCACGGACTAGAATCTCGGCTATTAGGAGCAGTTACAGAATCACAGAATCGTCTAGGTTGGAAAAGACCTTGAAGATCATCTAGTCCAACCATTAACCTAACATTGACAGTTCCCAACTACACCATGTCCCTAAGCACTATGTTGACCCTACTCTTGAACACCTCCAGGGATGGGGACTCCACCACCTCCCTGGGCAGCCCGTTCCAACGCCTAACAACCCGTTCTGTAAAGAAATGCTTCCTAATATGTAGTCTAAACCTTCCCTGGCGTAACTTGAGGCCATTCCCTCTTGTCCTATCACTTATTACTTGGTTAAAGAGACTCATCCCCAGCTCCCTGCAACCTCCTTTCAGGTAGTTGTAGAGGGCGATGAGGTCTCCCCTCAGCCTCCTCTTCTCCAGACTAAACAACCCCAGTTCCCTCAGCCGCTCCTCGTACGACATGTGCTCCAGACCCTTCACCAGCTTCGTTGCCCTTCTCTGGACACGCTCGAGTAATTCAATGTCCTTTTTGTAGTGAGGGGCCCAAAACTGAACACAGGAATCGAGGTGTGGCCTCACCAGTGCTGAGTACAGGGGTAAGATCCCTTCCCTGTCCCTGCTGGCCACGCTATTTCTGATACAAGCCAGGATGCCATTGGCCTTCTTGGCCACCTGGGCACACTGCTGGCTCATGTTCAGCTGGCTGTCAATCAACACCCCCAGGTCCCTCTCTGACTGGCAGCTCTCCAGCCACTGCTCCCCAAGCCTGTAGCGCTGCTGGGGGTTGTTGTGGCCAAAGTGCAGCACCCGGCATTTGGCCTTATTGAAACTCCTACAGTTGGCCTTAGCCCATCGCTCCAGCCTGTCCAGGTCTCTCTGCAGAGCCTCCCTACCCTCGAGCAGATCAACACTCCCACCCAACTTGGTGTCATCTGCAAACTTCCTGAGGGTGCACTCGATCCCCTCGTCTAGATCATCAATAAAGATGTTAAACAGGAGTGGCCCCAAAACCGAGCCCTGGGGGACACCACTCGTGACCGGCCGCCAACTGGATTTAACTCCGTTCACCACAACTCTTTGGGCCCGGCCATCCAGTTTTTTACCCAGCAAAGCGTGTGCCCATCCAAGCCGCGAGCAGCCAGTTTTGCCAGGAGAATGCTGTGGGAAACGGTGTCAAAGGCCTTACTGAAGTCAAGGTAAACTACATCCACAGCCTTTCCCTCATCCAATAAGCAGGTCGCCCTGTCGTAGAAGGAGATCAGGTTTGTCAAGCAGGACCTGCCTTTCATAAACCCATGCTGACTGGGCCTGATCATCTGGTTGTCCCGCATGTGTTGTGTGATGGTGCTCAGGATGAGCTGCTCCATCAGCTTCCCAGGCACCGATGTCAAGCTGACAGGCCTGTAATTTCCCGGATCATCCTTCCGACCCTTCTTATAGATGGGCATCACATTGGCCGATTTCCAATCTGTCGGGACCTCCCCGGTCATCCAGCACTGCTGGTAAATGCTAGAAAGCGGCTTGGCGAGCACCCCAGCCAGCTCCTTCAGCACCCTTGGGTGTATCCCATCCGGTCCCATAGACTTGTGTGTGTCTATGTGATGCAGTAGGTCACTGACTGTCTCCTCCTGGATTGTGGGGGGGTTGTTCTCCCAGTCTCTGTCTTCTGGCTGAGGAGGCTGGATTCCCTCAGTACAACTAGTCTTGTTATTAAAGACTGAGGCAAAGAAGGCATTAAGGACCTCAGCCTTTTCCTCATCACTTGTTACCATGTTTCCTCCTGTGTCTAGCAGGGGATGGATACTCTCCCTGGTCTTTCTTTTGCTGTTGACATACTTATAGAAACATTTCTTGTTGTCCTTGATTGCTGAAGCCAGATTAATTTCCAGCTGGGCTTTAGACCTCCTGATTTCCGCCCTGCATAGCCTCACAGCATCTTTGTAATCACTGTGAGTGGCTAGTCCCTTCTTCCAAAGGCTGTAAACTCTCCTTTTCTCCCTGAGTTGCAGCCAAAGCTGCCTGTTCAGCCAGGGTGGTCTTCTCCGTCGCCGGCTTTTGTTACAGCACCTGGGGACTGCTTGCTCTTGAGCCATTAAGACTTCCTTCTTAATGAGTGCCCAGCCTTCCTGGACCCCTATACCCTTCAGGACCATCTCCCAAGGGATCACTGGGGGGGGGGGGGGAGTAAACGACTGGCCACGTGGTGATTGGCTACCAGCTGAGTTCAAACCACGACAGTCTCTTCTTTTCCCCCTTCTGAGACTACATTTAATTAATGAAAATATTGATAGTCAACCTAAATGAACCATTGAACTAAATTTCTTGAATTCCAGTGTATATCTCCTCTTCCCAAAACTTGTTTGCATTCATCGTTTCAATAAAAATTCCATCCCTACCCCTCTGCTATCAGTTGTATCAGAGCTGACAGCAGTTGAAATTTTAATGTATATGGTCCACATACATTTTCATCATTTAAGTCATCTTAATATTTATTGGTAGTTAAAAGCTTAGTTGATTTAAGCACTGTTGAATATTCCACTGCTTGGAATGGTGGAATCTTGACTGTGCATCTAGTGCTATCTATTATGGTTATGTGGTTTAGAATTAATAATGTCATCCACTCTTTATTCATAGAATGGTAAAGGAGTACAAGTTTTCCTCAGCTTTCAGCTCCCATTTTCTCAACTGTGAAAGAATTACTCCAAATGATGAAAAAGTTCTATTTGCATCTGCTAAATAAAATGAAAGCAGAAGCAATTAAAGCAAAAAAAATTATATACACTCCTCGCCCCTCCACACTTGTTTCTGGAGAGGTGTTAGAACTAGGATTTGTTCCACTGTGAAGACTGAAAATAATATTCTTACTTTATATAACACATGATGCTGTGACATACTTGTGTAGATCAAGTTGTATCAAAGTTTGAAAAAAAAAATGGTTGCTAATTATTTATATAGTTAAGAAAGCCTTTTAACTTCCTAAAATTTGAGGATTCATAGGAACAGCCTCTTCTACTTGGGGTCATAGAGAAGATGGAGCCAGACTATTCAGAGGTGCCTGCTGCCTAGCAAGAGATATTCTAATTGTGGATAAGGAAAAAAAAATCACAGTGCGAGTTGTGCAGCACTGGAAAAAAGGCCCAGAGAGACCTTGGAGACTTTCAAAATTTGCCTGGATAAGTCTCTGAGCAGCCTGATCTAACTTTGAAGTTAGCCCTATTTTGAGCAGAAGGTTAGACTACATGACCTCCAGAGGTCCAACCCAGATGATTCTGTTATTCTATTTTTTATTTTTAACAAGATACTAATGTTATTTAATTTTAAATAATTTGGTAAAAGGATGTATATTCATATAAGATAAAAAAGCTGATTGTTTCCATTCAGAATATTTGCAACCATTAGAATTATAGCATTAAAGTCTTTGTTATTGGGGTACTATATACCTCTTTGATTTAAGTTGTCTTTGTAGCTCTGCATTTTAAATAGCAATGAATTAATAATTTTGTAATGCAGAGCATTGTATAGATATATGTTTTACATTAGGCCCAGATGCAAGTGGCAGAAAATTCACATGAAATCTGGGGAATTTACTTGTGATGTCAAGGCTGTTTTTTTTCTTCATATTTGGTGTCTTCTCCCCTGTATATTTTCCAGAATTAAAGGTTATCTGATTGTCCTCTGTCAGCATATAGAACTCTCTTGTTGCAATTACTCTGTGCTGGGGTCATCTTACCTTTTCCAGATTAAGCTAAGTAGGATGGGTTTTTGTCAGGACTAAAATCAAGGACATCTGAGGAAAATCTAGAAGTGGTGGTATTGGCAGTTCAGTAGGTAGCATTCTTCTGAGCAGTTAATGAGCTGGGTTTTGAGAAATTGATGCATACTTATGGTAGAAATTTATGTGTACTGCAAAAATGCATTTGAAATGCCCTGCTAATTGAGGAAGACTTGTTTGCAAAGTCTGAAAAGAAGCCCATACTCTTCTTGTCTGTTTCTTTAATATTCTTTATCCCTATATCTTTAACTTTTCTTTTTTGATATATACCAGATTACCCTCATCAGTCTCCATCATAAGTTTCTACCTTATTCAGCACTCATGTGCATGCTCACCTGTAGCAGAGCATATGTAGATAGGAAAAATCAAGCAGTATAGAGGCTTTATGAGTACAAGCTTGCAAGTACTGTCACTGGTAAATCATTGAATCACAGAATAGTTAGTCAGAAGGGAACTCTGGAGATCATCTAGTTCAGCTTTCCTGCTCAAAACCAGGTCAATTAGAGCAGGTTGCTCAGGATCTTGACCAGTTGGGTTTTGCATATCTCCAAGGATAGAGACTCCAGAATATCTCTGGGAAACCTGGTCCAGTGTTTGACCACCCTCACATTAAAAAAAAAAAGCTTTTTCTTACATCTAAGTGGAATTTCTTGTGTTTCAGTTTGTGCCCATTGCCTGTTGTCCTTTCAGTGGGCACCACTGAGAAGACTCTGGCTCCATCTTCCCATCCCATCTCACTCAATCTCTCCCCATATGTCAAATGCTCTGATCATACTTCATGATATTTGTGGCCCTTTGCTGCGCTCACTTCAGTATGTCCATGTCTCTCTTGTACTGGGAAGCCCAGAACTGGACACAGTACACCAGGTGTGGTCTCACTAATGCTGAGAAGAGGGGAAGAATTGCCTCCCTTTACCCACTGGCAACACTCTTCCTAAAGCAGCCCAAGATGCTTTTGGCTGCCTTTGCTGCAAGGGCACATTGCTGGCTCATGTTACACTTGGTGTCAACAAGGACTCCCAGGTCCTTTTCTACAAAGCTGTTTTCGAGTTGTTCGGCCTCCAGTCTGTATTTGTGAATGGGGTTATTCCTCCTACAGGTCAGGACTGCACATTTCCCTTTGCTGAATTTCATGAGGTTCCTCTCTGTCCATTTCTCCAGTCTGTCAAGGTCCCTCTGAATGGCAGCAGAACCATCTGGTGTATCAGCCACTCCTTTCCAATTCTTTATTATCTGAAGACTTGCTGAGAGTGCACTCTGTCCCATCATTCAGGTCATTAATGAAGATGTTAAACAGTACTGACTGCAGTATATCTCATATCTCACCAATTTGGTTATAAGGATGCTAATGGAGACTGTGCCAAAGGCCTTACTAAAGTCAAGGTAAATAACATGCACTGCTCTCCCCTAGTCCACCAAGTGAGTCGTCTCATCAGAGAAGGCTATCAAGTTGGTTAAGCTTGATTTTCCCTTCATAAATCTATGCTGACTACTTCCAATCGCCTTCTCGTCTTTCATATGTTTGGAAATTGCTTCTGGGATTATTTGTTCCATCACCTTCCAAGGGACAGAGGTAAGGCTGACTGGCCTGTAGTTCCCTAGATCCTCCTTCTTGCCCTTCTTGAAAATAGGAGTGACATTTGCTTTCTTCCAGTCCTTAGGAACCTCTCCCAATCATCATGACCTTTGAAAGATAATGAAGAATGTCCTGTCAATGATATTGGCCAGTTCCCTCAGCACTCATGGGTGCATCCCATCAGGTCCCATGGTCTTGCATGTATTCAGATAGTTTAAATGTTTCTCCTCTACTGAGGGTAAGTCTTCCTTTCTCTAGACTTTCTCTCTAGTCTCAGAGGCCTAGGATTCCTGAAGGCTGGTCTTACCAGTAAAGACCAAGGCAAAGAAGGTACTGAATACCTTGGCCTTTTCTATGTCCTTTGTCACCAGGTTCCCAGCCTCATTCACCAGTGAACCCACTGCAAGTATACTTGTAAAAATAATTCTTGCCCTTCACATTACTTTCTAGTTTCAACTCCAGATGAACTTTGGCTTTCCTGACTCCATCCCTACATGCTTCTACAGTGTCTCTATACTCCTCCTGGGTCACCTGCCCTGGCTTCCACCTCCTTTGCACTTTCTTTTTTTCTTTGATTTTAGTCAGGAGCTCCTTGTCCATCAGTGCAGGCCTCCTGTTGCCTTTGCTTGACTTCCTGCACATCATTCTTGAGCTTGAATGACATGATTCTTGAATATCAACCAGTTTTCTTGGATCCCTCTTCTTTCTAGTGCTGTATACCCTCAGATTCCTTCCAGCAGCTTCCTAAAGATGCCAAAGTCTGTTCTCCTGAAGCCCAGGGTTGTGCTTGAGGTTGGCCAGTGTGTCTTGACTCTTTTTAAAGGTTTTGCACTTAAAGTGGAAAACCTCTATATGGCATCACAAAACTTTAGTCCATGAATGTCACATTTTATAGCTAACAATGAGAAGTTTGGAAGGTTTTTGTCCTTACCTGAAATAATTAGTTGGTGTTTTATTTTAACCTTTACTTTTGTAAAACCTGTTTTCCTTATTGCCAAGATTCACAATGCATATGACTTTGAGGGATAAAGGAAATGTAATTATTAAATATGTAGAAACCTCAAAAAAATATTAATTTCTAGAAATTCCTCTCTCCATAGCAATGTCATGCACTCAAGGCTTGAATTGTCAAGGTTAAAAACAAGTGCTGTATGTCTCATTTCACCTTTCTGACTTAACTTTTTTTTAGCTCAGGTAGATTTAAGATCCAGCATCTCAAAAGCCATCACTGATTTAGGACTAAATAACTTTGAAAAGTATAATGTTGTGGCAGGGAGACAAAGAAATCTTTCTTTGGCAGACAGTTTTGAAAACACCTTAATTAAAAGTAGCTGCTATTTGAAGGAAATTGTGAGATTTAGAAATGTAACAGTAATGGAAAAATTCAATAAATAAGAAACAAAAATTTAAAAGCATAAGACAATAGAGCTATTATATGCTTTTTAAATGCCATAATATATTAATTTAAAGCAGTGTCTTCAGTAAGTGGGATTTTAGCCCCCCCTTTTCTTAATAAAGAAAGAATTATTTTTGACAGTAGTTAGTAGTCTCAGTCCTGACACCTTTGGTGGACAAAGATTAATAAATGGAATAAACCATATGATCTGTATGATTATTTATCATGGCTTTTATCACCAGCTATATATTTATGAATATACATATAAGCAATTTTGATATTAATCTTTTTATTTAATAACCTCGGTAATTTTAGATTTTTACACTTAATGTCTCTTATTCTCCCTTTTCATTCTTTCCTCAACTTTTTCTTTCTATCTTTCCCTTAGGTTCCTTATTTTTTCTTATTTTCAACAGGGTCTTCTTTTCTTGTCTTTTTGCTCTGTAGTTATAAAACTGAATTCTTAGTCTCTTTCTGTCTTATCTGATCTTTTTCCAACTAAAACTAATTTTTCTGTCCTGTCCTTCCATTTCTTTCTCCTATTTTTGAAAAATGAAACACCTCCCACAAGCAGACTGATGCCCAGCCAGCGTCCAAGCAACAGCTACTTTGAAAAGACTTCCCCATTGGTTTTTAATGCTGACTGTGATGTTATATGTCATGGAATATCCCTTTGGCCAGTTCAGGCCACCTGTCCCAGCTGTGTCCCCTCCCAGCTTCTTGTGCACCCCCAGCCTACTCCCTGAGGGTACAGAATGAGAAATAGAGAAAGACTTGACACTGTGCAAGCACTGTTCAGCAATAGCCAAAACATTTTTGCGTTATCAACAGTGGTTTAGTCACAAATCCAAAACACAGCATCATACAGGCTATGAAGAAAATTAACTTCATCCCAGACAGACCCAGTACAGATACAAATGTTATTTTTCTTCTGCAAATCTCTCTTTCAAAGCTGGTGGACATCTTTAAAATCTAACTGTAGTACATCACCTAAAGGATAAGTCTCAAGATTTTTTTGTCTTGGATATGCTTTGGAGTCTTCGATATCTCACTTATAAAGCATATCCATGCCATCTATTTTCATGGATGTGTTATGAAGCTCAGGGAATATTTGTGAAGTGTAATTGAAATTCAAACCTAAACCCACCAAAAAGCAAGGATTGTAATAAGATGAGTTCTGTTCCCTTCAGAGTTGTGCTAGGTTAATGGTTGGACTAGATGATCTTCAAGGTCTTTTCCAACCTAGATGATTCTGTGATTCTGTGCTCACCCTGTGTGGTGGGTCAACCTTGGCTGGCCTCTACATGCTCACCCAGCTGCTCTGTCCCCCTCCTCAGCAAGATGGGGAGAAAATAAGATGACTCACAGGTCGAGATGAGGACAGGGAGAACACTCACCAATTACAGTCAGAGGCAAAACAGACCGAACTTGGGGAAGACTAATTTAATTTATTTCCAATTAAATATAGAGTAGGATAGTGAGAAACAAAAACAAAGCTAAAAACACCTTCCTCCCACCCCTCCCTACTTCTTCCCAGGCTCGACTTCACTCCTGGGTCTTCTACCTCTTCCTCCACTGCCGAGTGGCACAGGGGAATGGGGAATGGGTGTTGCAGTCAGTTCATAAAGCTTTTTCTCTGCCACTCCTTCCTTCTCACGCTCTTCCTTCACTTCAGCATGGTGTCCCTACCATGGGAGACAGTCCTTCATGAACTTCTCCAGTGTGGGTCCTTCCCACAGGCTGCAGTTCTTCATGAACTGCTCCAGCATAGGTCCTTTCCATGGGGTTGTCCTGGTTTAACCAGGATAGGGTTAAGTTTCCCCAGAAGTGCGGGGGGAGCTCTAGCCGGGTTATTCAGATACCATGCGGACGTCACATCCTGGCGTGGGAGCGCGGGGCGCGTGGTTTTATACATCTGCTCCTCTCACTCCTGTATTGGTAGATATACTTTGCTCTGTTCATTGTTATCACTGTTATTCTTATTATTGCTGTTTGTTGTGTTGCTGTTGCTCTGCTGTATTAAACCTGTCCTTATCTCAGCCCGGGGCTTTGTATTTCACTCCCTTTGTGGGGGAGGGGCAGCAGCCGCATGGTCTCAGACCCCGGCAGGGATTAAACCATCACAACTTTGGCGCCCAACGTGGGGCTGGAGAAGACTGAGATAAGGACAAGAGGAGAAGGTGTGTTAGAGCAATCTGTTAGGTGTAATTTTACTGTTTTTATTTGCATTTGTTTGATAAAAAACGTTTGCAATGCTGGGCAATTTGCTTGCGTGGTGGGGCTGGATCAATCCTTATATCCATTGTGCATTCCCAGTGCTGATGTTTGGTTTTGGTGGAAAATGTGTCAAGGGTCTTGTTTTGCTGTATTGGCTGCAAACTGCCTATAATATGCTTCTATCGCTGCTTGTGGGGGTGAACCGGTACCTGTTTGCTGCCTGGGCTTTTGTTTGGGGTCTCACCCCCTCTATGGGTGAGCCAGGGGAAGAGATTCTCTCAGTCTTTGAGAGTTTCAGCTATCCCTGGAGCCTCCTGGCCAGTGTGCTTGCGGCACAATGCTTTCTGAATGTCTGCCAGATCTTGTTTTGGGCCATGTGGTACTTCTCCAACAATAGCACCACCCGGAAACCTGCCCCGGGGGCAGATAGTTATAAATGGCAAGGTGTGTGAGAGAAGATGGGCAAGTGCCTGAGTCAGTGGTCACCCCCAATGCTTTGGGATCTTCACTCCCGAACAAGTGCAGAGTCCTGATAAACTGGTGGAGTGTTTGGAAAAGGTGTGCGGCCAATCTGACAAACCCCGGGAGACACAAATCCTTGCGATGTGCTGGGGGCTTGCCCATGCTTACCGCATCGCCCTTAACACTGATCACTGCCCTCAAGGGGGAGAGAGAGCTGCAGGATCTGAAAGTGAACTTACTGGTGCAGCAGCTGGGCCAGGGGGACAGGCAGTGCCAGTACCGGTCGCCTCCACCAGCACAGCAGCTGGGCCAGAGGGACAAGCAGTACCAATATCAGTCGCCCCGATACGGAAAACGAAATATACCAAAAAATCCCCTCGCAGTGCACAGGGTGATAATGAACCAGGCCCATCACGAGAGCAGGAGGAAGAGCCGGAGGTAATCATCCGATCTCTATCCCTCAGTGAGTCGCGAGATATGCGGAAGGATTTCAGCCGCAGTTCAGGCGAGCAAATTTGCACCTGGCTGCTCCGGTGCTGGGATAGTGGAGCTGCTGGTTTGGAATTGGAGGGGAGAGAGGCCAAGCAGGTGGGACCTTTAGCCAAGCAGGCTGGTATTGACAAGGCAATAGGGAAACAGACTCAAACCCTCAGCCTTTGGAGGCGACTCCTGCTCGCTGTGAGGGAGAGGTACCCCTACAAGGATGATGCTCTATGTCGGTTAGGCAAGTGGACCGACATGGAGAAAGGCATTCAAAACCTCAGGGAAATGGCTGTGTTTGACATGATCTATGGTGATCTGAATGATGAGCAGTCACCAATGGATCCAGATCAGGCCCCTTGCACACAGTTGATGTGGCGGAAGTTCCTGCAAAGTGGACCAGAGGGACGTTCCAAAGCATTAGCAGTAGCGTCCTGGTGGCGAGACACCCAGACTCAGACAGTAGATGAAGTGATTATCCAGCTCTGGCAGTATGAGGGAAGTCTCCCTTCCTCCCAACATGCTTTGGTTTCAGCTGTAGAGGAACTGTCTCAGAGGCTCCAGAAAGTGGAACAGGACATGTCCTGTGTTCCACCTGCATGGGCCGATGTCTCAGCCATTAGAAGCAGGCGTTTCCCCACCCAAGAGAAGGGCAGTGCAAGACACACACCACGGGGCACCCTGTGGTTCTTCCTCCGCGACCATGGGGAAAACATGAGAAGGTGGCATGGACAGCCCACTTCTGCCCTAGCTGCACGAGTACAGCAACTGAAAGGGAAGACCACCATGAAAGGGGAGTCTTCCAAGAGAGATGCAGCTCCAGTGTCCAGTCGGAAATCCCCCAGACAGAATAGAATGGCCAACAGTATGCTTGACCCTCTTGAGGGGACCAGGAAGCCATTCCTGCAGGAGTCACTCTTAGATCAAGTGAGTGATGGTGAGCAGGATTAGAGGGGCCCTGCCTCCAGCCAGGTGGAGGAAAGGGATAATCGGATTTACTGGAAGGTGTGGATCCGATGGCCTGGCACATCAGAACCACAAGAATATAAGGCCTTGGTAGACACTGGCGCACAGTGCACCCTGATGCCATCAAGCCACAGTGGGGTCGAATCCATCTGCATCTCCGGAGTGACAGGGGGGTCCCAACAGCTGACCCTATTGGAAGCTGAAGTAAGCTTAACTGGGAAGGACTGGCATAAGCACCCCATTGTGACTGGCCCAGATGCCCCGTGCATCCTAGGTATAGACTACCTCAGGAGAGGGTACTTTAAAGACCCAAAAGGGTACCGGTGGGCCTTTGGTATAGCTGCCCTGGAGGAGGTTGAGCAATTGTCCACCTTACCCGGCCTCTCAGAGGACCCCTCGGTGGTGTGGTTGCTTGAGGTTGAAGAGCAGCGAGTGCCAATTGCCACCAAGACGGTGCACCGGCGGCAGTACCGCACTAACCGAGATTCCCTGGTCCCCATCCATCAGCTGATCCATCGACTAGAAAGCCAGAAGGTGATCAGCAAGACTCATTCACCTTTCAACAGCCCTATATGGCCAGTGAGAAAGTCTAATGGCGAATGGAGACTAACCGTGGACTACCGTGGCCTGAATGAAGTCACGCCAGCGATGAGTGCTGCAGTGCCAGACATGCTAGAGCTCCAGTATGAGCTGGAGTCGAAGGCAGCCAAGTGGTACGCCACGACTGACATCGCTAACGCGTTTTTCTCCATTCCAATAGCACCAGAGTGCAGGCCACAGTTTGCATTCACTTGGAGGGGTATCCAGTACACCTGGAATCGATTGCCCCAGGGGTGGAAACACAGCTCCACCATTTGCCATAGACTGGTCCATACTGCACTGGAGAAAGGTGGGGCTCCAGAACACCTGCAGTTCATTGATGATATCATTGTATGGGGGGACACAGCTGAGGAAGTCTTTGAAAAAGGAAAGAAGATAATGGAAATCCTCCTGAAGGCTGGTTTTGCCATCAAGCCACAGAAAGTTAAGGGGCCTGGAAGGGAGATTCAGTTCCTAGGAATAAAATGGCAAGATGGGCGTCGCCACATCCCAATGGAGGTGATAAACAAGATAACAGCCATGGCCCCACCAACCACCAAAAAAGAGACTCAATCTTTCCTGGGCGCTGTGGGGTTCTGGAGGATGCACATCCCAAACTACAGCCTGATTGTGAGCCCTCTCTACCACGTAACCCGCAAGAAGAACGATTTTAAATGGGGCCCAGAGCAACAACAAGCCTTTGAACAAATTAAGCAGGAGATTACCCAGGCAGTGGCCCTCGGGCCAGTCGGGACCGGGCAGGAGATTAAGAACGTGCTCTACACCGCAGCCGGGGAGAATGGCCCTTCCTGGAGCCTTTGGCAGAGAGCAGATGGGGAATCCCGAGGCCGACCTCTAGGCTTTTGGAGCCGGGGATACAAAGGCTCTGAAGCTAACTATACCCTGACTGAGAAGGAGATACTGGCAGCGTATGAAGGAATTCGAGCTGCCTCAGAAGTGGTCGGCACTGAGACACAGCTCCTCCTGGCACCTCGACTGCCGGTGCTGGGATGGATGTTCAAAGGAAAGGCTCCCTCCACACATCATGCAACAGATGCCACGTGGAGTAAATGGGTTGCGTTGATAACACAACGGGCTCGAATAGGGAACCTCGACCCCCCAGGATTAGTGGAAATGATCATGAACTGGCCAGAGAGTAAAGATGCTGGGATGTCACCAGAACAAGAGGTGAAACGTGCTGAGGAGGCCCCACCATATAACGAGCTGCCAGAGGAAGGAAAAACAATATGCCCTGTTCACTGATGGGTCTTGTCGCATTGTGGGAAAACATCGACGATGGAAGGCTGCGGTGTGGCATCCCACACGTGAAACCACTGAAACTGTTGAGGGACAAGGTGAATCGAGCCAGTTCGCAGAGGTGAAAGCCATCCAATTGGCTTTGGAGATTGCTGAGCGAGAAAAGTGGCCGAGACTCTATATCTACACTGACTTGTGGGTGATGGCAAGTGCCCTGTGGATGTGGTTGCAGCAATGGAAACAGAACAACTGGCAACGCAAGGGCAGACCCGTCTGGGCCGCAGAAGTATGGCAGGACATTGCAGCCCGGGTGGAGAACCTCGTTGTGAAGGTGCGCCATGTGGACGCCCATATACCCAAGAGTCGAGCCACTGATGAACATCAACATAACCAGCAGGCGGACCAGGCTGCTAAGATCGAGGTGGCTCAGGTGGACTTGGACTGGCAGCGTAAAGGTGAACTGTTCATAGCCCGGTGGGCCCATGAGACCTTGGGCCACCAAGGCAGAGATGCAACATACAGGTGGGTTCGAGATAGAGGGGTGGACCTCACCATTGACACCATCGCAGAGATCATCCACGGATGTGAGACGTGTGCTGCGATCAAACAAGCCAAACGGGTGAAGCCCCAGCGGAATGAAGATCGATGGATGAAATATAAATATGGAGAGGCCTGGCAGATCGACTACATCACACTGCCACAGACCCGCCGAGGCAAGCGCCACGTGCTCACAATGGTGGAAGCAACCACTGGATGGCTCGAAACTTATCCAGTGTCCCACGCCACCGCCCGAAATACCATCCTGGGCCTTGAAGAGCGAGTCCTGTGGCGACACGGCACCCCAGAGAGGATTGAGTCGGACAACGGGACTCACTTCCGAAATAACCTCATAGATGCCTGGGCAGAAGAACACGGCATCGAGTGGGTCTACCACATCCCCTACCACGCACCAGCCTCCGGGAAGATCGAGCGCTACAATGGACTGTTAAAAACTACATTGAGAGCAATGGGGGGTGGAACCTTCAAACACTGGGACACACATCTGACAAAGGCCACTTGGTTAGTCAACACAAGAGGATCTGCCAATCGAGCTGGCCCGGCTCAGTCAAAACTTCCACGTGTTGTGGACGGGGATAGAGTCCCTGTGGTGCGCATGAGGGATCTGCTGGGAAAAATGGTCTGGGTTAGTCCTGCGCCGGGCAAAGGCAAACCCATCCACGGGATTGTTTTTGCTCAAGGACCTGGGTGCACCTGGTGGGTGATGCAGAAGGATGGAGAGGTCCGATGCGTGCCACAAGGGGACTTGATTGTGGGTGAAAACACACCGTGAGTTATACTGTGCTTTTGTTAATTTTTCTTTGTCAGTGCTAATTGCTAAGTGGCAGCTGGATGTGACGCACATGGTATAGAATAAAGGGATGGATTATGTCCTGGTTTAACCAGGATAGGGTTAAGTTTCCCCAGCAGTGGGGGGGGAGCTCTAGCCGGGTTATTCAGATACCATGCCGACGTCACATCCTGGCGCGGGAGCGCGGGGCGCGTGGTTTTATACGTCTGCTCCTCTCACTCCTGTATTGGTAGATATACTTTGCTCTGTTGTATTAAACCTCTACTTATCTCAGTTTCGGGGCTTTGTATTTCACTCCCTTTGTGGGGGAGGGGCAGCGGCCGCATGGTCTCAGACCCCGGCAGGGGCTAAACCATTACAGGGGTGCAGTCCTTCAGGAACGGGTTGCTCCAGCATGAGTCCCCCACAGGCCACAATTCCTGCCAGAAAACCTGCTCCAGCATGGGCTCCTCTCCATGGGCTGCAGTTCCTGCCAGGAGCCTGCTCCAGTACAGGCTCTCCACAGGGTCACAGCCTTCTTCAGGGCACATCCACCTGCTCCAGTGTGGGGTCCTCCACGGACTGCAGGGTGCATATCTGCTGCATCGTGGACCTCCATGGGCTGCAGGGTGACAACCTCCATTGTCATGGTCTTCTCCATGGGCTGCAGAGGAATCTCTGCTCCCATGCCTGAAGCACCTCCTCCTCCTTCTTCACTGACCTTGGTGTCTGCATAGTTGTTTCTCTCACATTTTTCTCACTCTTTCTCACAGCTGTTGTTTGTGCAGTTTTTTTCCCCCTTCTTAAATATATTATTACAGAGGCACCACCAGCTTTGCTGATTGTCTCAGTTTTGGCCAGCAGTGGGTCTGTTTTGGAGCCGGCTAGAACTGGTTCTGTCTGACATGGGGGCAGCCCTATGTCTCTTCTCACAGAGGCCACCACCCCTGCAGTCCCCCCTCCCCACTACCAAAACTGTGCCATGTAAACCCAATATACCCTGTTAGATCTCTTCTAGGATTTAATGTTCAACAGCTTCTTCAGAAGATAGTTTTTGTGTTCAAAGTTGATACTCTGGGTTTTTCTGCACCTGGATAGTAAGAGGTAGTGTTTCTCAGACTAAAAGCTTTAATCCACATAAGCTTGAGGAACTATATAAAAAATATGAATTAGATACTGTCTGGTTTTATATTTGTATGTTGAGGAGTATTAGCAAAAAGGTTATGTATCATTGAATAGGTGGTTTGATGTATGCACATCAAAATAAATATAAGTATATAAATATATAAATGTAATGCTGTTTTTATAAGCTGTAAAATAGGCAAACATCTTTGAAAACATTCTATAACAAAACATTCATTCAACATACAGGTGAACCAGTGCCCTATCATGCCATTTGATTGCTGTATTTCACATGCAATTTAGTTTTAGTTTGTTTTACCACAAATGTGAGGGGAGTTAATTATTCTGTTTGAATAATAAGTCTTGTAGCTTTCTTGCTATCTCAGGGAATTTCAGATCATACTGCTGTTCTTGTAGAAAATATTACAGCTCTACTAATGTGAGAGATAATTTTTTACAATTCAGATACTGTTTAAGGTAAAGAAACTTCAGTGGAGTTTAGACTTGATTTACCTGGAAAATAAATTTTTGAACCTCTTATCTGCTCCAGGCTATATGTCTCCACACCCATCTCCACTGGGAGCACCAGAACATGTGCCCAGTCCAATGTCTGAACGAGGTCCAACTCCACCCCAGATGACTCCAAGTCAGCCAGGACCCATGGTACCAGGAGACCCACAAGTTATGAATCAACCCAACAGAGGTCCTTCCCCGTTCAGTCCTGTACAGCTACATCAGCTCGGAGCTCAGATTCTAGCATACAAAATGTTAGCTAGAGGTCAGTCTTTACCAGAAAACCTCCAACTTGCTGTTCAAGGAAAGAGGACCCTGCCTGGCATTCAGCAACAACAGGTTCCTGCTGCCTATAGCAGGCAATCAAGTAAGTGAATGTAGGCACCATGTCATTGTCAAGATACTTCTTTAAATTAAGCTCTACCTGTGGAAAATAACAGGAAATATTGGTGTGCAGGCATATAATTTGGAACCATTTGCAGACATCTATATGAACAATGACCTATGGTTTTAAGTTGGAGTAAGTACATAAAGCACATTAATAGGATACTAATTATTTTTAAAAATAGAGATAAAAGTAATTTATATACTGTTTGTCCTGATTATGCCTACCACTTTTGGAAATGTTTGTCACAGTTTGCCGATGACATTTTACTGCTCTTCTTAGAATTCGTTTTCATTCCCCTGTTGCCATGCAGAAAAATAGATATAAAATCTAGAAGTTGACTGATTATGCAGATCATGAAAATTAAACTATATGCAGTATGCTGTCAAGTGCATTACATAGGGAAAAGAGTTTCTCATAATAATAGATGTTATAATGCAGTACACAAACTTATTTCGGTCTTAAACAGCTGTGTTACTTTAAACAGCTTGCACCTGTTATGTTTTCTGAACAAGTCCAATCCTAATTTAATGGGGAGGGAGAGAGGGAAAGGAGGGGAGTTTCCTGTTGTTGAAGTTTGGTTTTGTTTGTAAGTTCATTAATTTGTATGATGATTGTCTTTCACTTCTTCCCTCCTCCACAACCTCAAGAAAGTAAAGAAATGGTTTATCTAGCCATGTGGATATTATATGGATCTCACTGTGATATATTAATAACCGTATTATATGCATATTTTTTGACTCTTCATTGCTTTCAACTTCAGACCTTTTAAGAACTTTTCCCATGGGAAAAAAAAATCCAGTTTACTTAAAGGCAGTTTTAAATATCCTTTATGTATTTCTTTTGTCTTTTCCATTTTGTACATTTTTTTAACCAAGGACTATGAAAATGTGATCTTCATTTTTAAGAATTAATATCCTCCTGCTGTTTATTACTCACTTGAAATAATAATCCTGTGTTCATGATATCATCATAATATATACCATAAAAAAGATTTTGGGCACAAAATTATCTTCAAGAACAGATTAAAAATATGCCGGTTATTTTAAAGAGTTAACAATTTCTGTAAACTGTTATTTAGCTTTAGAAGCTGAGGATAAAGATGATCCTATTTTCTTATAAAAATAATTTGAACAACTCTGGTCACTTAATTTCAATGCACATGGCTTTGTCATCGAGTATTTTAAAAAATGTGATTTTAATATACCTCATTACATTAATTTTTTGCACAGTGGAATCCATTTAAACCTGTTTTTAATGCACAAAGCTTATTTGCATAAATAGACTAGCATATTGGAATGCAGAGGGATTTTTTAATGTGTATTAAAGTTTTATATTTTAATAATTTTCTTTCCTCTGTTAAATTATAGGTATTGGGTTACATGCAATGAGTGGTCCTACAGCTGGCCCAGGACCAGCTCCAGGAGTACCTGGACATATAGCTGCCATGACCCCTAAACCTTGGACAGAAGGTAAAAGGGAGTATAGCAGTAATTTTATATCATGCATACAGTTAAGGTTAAACCATGTGAGTAGGGATTGGGGAAAAGAGGCAAGAAAAAGAATGGGGAAATAAAAAGGCATAAAGAAGAAATGGTGTGACCTTTACTTTGCCTAGCACTTAAATATCAAGCAGTGTTTTACCACTTATTCGAAGGTGAATGAGTTGACTAGATGAAATTGTTGCAGCTGTTAGGCAGCCTGAACATGAAGCACTCTCTACGATCAGAATTAAATACATAAGCTTGATCCTTTTCCAAAGATTGATGCAGATGGTTGAATGCCAGATGGTTAGGATGCTAGATCTGAAGTGAAATTGACTACAAGACTACAGGCATATTGTGTAGTTGTATTTTTTAGCAATAAATTATTATCTTTCTTCAATCAAGTGATCCTTATTGATGCAGATGTCTGTTCTCAGTGACTATCTCACATCTGTGTGCATAAGTGACTTCCTGACTTGTTAGAGTACTGAAACCTGTGCTGTCATTAGCAGGTGCTATGTTCATGTTAACTGATGAGTTAGTTAACTTTCAAAATAGTTATAATGCTATAACATAAAAGAGTAATCAGATACCAAGTATTTCAGATACATAAATATAATTAATTGGGAGTTGGGGGCAAAATGGAAGCTATTTATATTTGCCAGGTATATTTGAGTACTATTGCTGAAATTTTAATATGGCTTACTGGTTCTCACAGAGTTGTAAAAGCAGGCCTACTCATGCTTCTAGTCAAATTGTGACTGTGGATGCATCCTTGCAAGCGGTATAAGGACAATGAACATATGAAGAGGCAGAATTTGGTCTTGCACTTACATGAAACTAGTTCTAGGGGGCTCTTACTAATGCTAGATTTACTTAAAAAACAGTGCAAATTAAAAAAAAATAGGAGGTGTTTTTCATAAATTGACATGCACTTTTATTATTTTTGGATCACTTTCTGCAATGTCCATTTGAGTTTGTTTATCTATAGGGAGGGAAACTTAGTATTTTTCCTGATAAGTTTGAATGTTTGTCTTAGCTTCCTGTTTTGACCTAAAAAATCATCTTGGATTTTTTACTGCATTCCATATTTCATGTTATCATGTTTCTTATGTTCTAGGCCAAGCCCCAGATATGAGTGTTCTCAATACACCACAAAAGCTCTCCGTACCACCTCCTAGTGGGAGGCCTCCTCCTGCCCCCACTGCTTCTCAGCCTTCTGCAGCCATGCCTGGGCCCTCTGTACCACAGTCCACACCTGGACAGCCTTCACCTATTGTGCAGCTGCAGCAAAAACAGAATCGTATCAGCCCTATCCAGAAACCACAAGGATTGGATCCAACTGAAATACTCCAGGAACGTGAATATAGGTAAAAGCTAAATAACAAGATCTAAATGCATATGCTTATTTTTTACTTTCTTAGTGGGCACTCTTGCAATCATCCCCTGTATTGTAGCGATCATAGTTTAAATTGAGTTTCCATAGAGGGACCATGTGAAATACAAGTACAGAGACATCATGTAAAGCATGATTTAATTTCAGCCCAAGTTCTGAATTAGCAAAGCATATTGGTAGTATCATTGTAAACCAGCTTAACTTCAAAATGGACTCAAGTGCTTGGCTGGATTAGTGTGACATTTGGAAAGCTGCAAATAATAGTAGCTATGAAATTAAAATCCTTGGAATCCACATGGAAGCTTTTTTAGTACAGAAAGTATTCAGAACCATAAACAAAAGGAAATTAGAAGAAAAAAAATGGCAATAAAAAGACTGAAGAATAAGTGGCCAAAGCAAAAACTAATTTTGTATAATGATAAATGGGTTGGCTGGATTATCAAAGAGTATTAAAGAGATGAAAGTGAAGGTGAAAAATGGGATACCAGGAAGTATGATCCATAAATGTTGAGTTAGACTCCTAAGTACCCTAATTAAAAGGTGATGAGTACCCAGTAATATTCCTAGTAACACACAGAGGAGCTAATCTCTTATGATTTTCTGTGGTTAGAAAGAAACTGTTCCTTCCCCTTACTGAGACTATTATAAAATTCCCCTTGAGGACTGGGGGAGAAGAAAGGTTGACTTGTATCTAAAGTATGTTCCTGGTCACTGTCAGTGACAGGAAGCAGACTCCACATAGTGCATTTGCTTAATTAAAATGATAATGCCTCTTCTTGTTACTAAAACAATTAGGGTATAGGGGGAAATTAGACAAAAGATGGTAATCTCACTGAAAACAGGATTAAATGAATACTTGCTTTGCGAATGTGTTCTACCTTTTCAGATACAGGAGGGAGGGTAATTGGCATGAACTTTTATAGGATATCAAGCGTCTCAGGAAGGATATGGTGTGATATCCAGAATCTAGGTCTTGATTCAGCAAAACACTTGTGGTTTTTACATAAGAGCATGCTCAAGTGCTTTTCTGACTTATAGTTGTGGTCATTCTGTCAGTCTCATAATTTTCACCTTATCGTGGAATGGCTGTAGCTATTTTGGTGTGTACAGTCATGATCTAACAGCTTTTTCCAAAAAACATGTAGGATGCACCATAATACAGTTTCACTGTTGCTCTGAATGAGGGATCATAGCATTAAGTTGAGCCAGCAATAATTTGGCTGGTATTGCATAAACTCATTTGTAATGGCTTCTGCCCTTCCAGCCCTGCCCCACTGCTGCACTGTTTGTGCCAAATTTTATGACTTGAGGATATACATAAATGGGGGAGGAAGGGGAGTGAGGGACAGCAGAAAATAACTGAGGTAGATTTACACAACTATGTAGAAATTGGTTGCAGTCATAGCATATCCATTAGGTTCTAAATAGTCTGATCTGGGCAGGCTAAATAAGATGGAAGTTTGAGAGGGATTCTGGAATTGGTTTTGTAATGGCTGGCTAGTAATTCAAGCTTTTTAAATATTGAGTGTTGTTGGGAATTTGTTTTGTTTTGTATACCAAGGTGCTTAGAACCTGTATAGGTATTTTCATTATTTAAACCTAAATAAGGAACACCAAACTAAAGCTGTAAAAATAGGTTTTCTGCTTTGGATGGTAAAAGATTTAGCTTTAGTACAAGTAGAGTTAACATAACAGTATGAAGTATTCATGCCTTCTTAGTAAAATGGGAATAGAAGAAACTTAATATAAACATTTGCATCCTGAAAAACCAGTGAAGTCATAAATATCTTTGAAAAACAATTACTGCATAGTAAACAAGAGAGCTCCTTTTTTTAATAAGAGAAAGCATTTTACTATGAAATATTTTTTTTAAATAAAAAAGATGAATTATTCACGTCTTCAAAAAAGAAAGATGCAAGATGCTTCAACAAATCCCATAATTCAAATATCCAGACCAAAAGTTAAAATTTTGCCATATTGCTTCACTGTGGAGAAGTCTCTGCTTTAAATCTGATGCCACAGTCTGTGGCCTTGAGCATGGTGTTTCTTGACTAAAGTTGTGAAGTCTGCTGTGTCACATTCACTTACTGCTAATTTATCTGCTATATAAGAAGTCACTTGCTGAGGTATTTGGACATTCCTCTTTGTGCATATGCACTCCCATAAGTGCTTAATAATTTGCTTGGGGGGGGGTGTGTGTGCATGTTTCTATACACCTTTCATTTTTTATGGATTGCTTATGTAGCATATATGTTAAGAGTATGTCCTAGCTGCATGCAGGGCATCTCATTTCTCTCTCATCTCTCCTTTGTCCTATCTCATCTCATCTTTGTCTCCCTCCTTTCTTGTATATGCCTAACATCTATCTTGTCTCTCTTGTCTCATCTCCTCTATCTTCCCAGTCAGGGGAAGGGGTTCAGGAAGGAAGAGAGAAATTGAACAGGTGAATACCTGGCTGCATAGCTGGTGCCGTACTCAAGGTTTTGGCTTCTATGATCATGGATCTACCTTTGAGAAGCCAGGCCTGTTGGGAGCTGATGGGATTCAACTGACCAAGTGGGGCAGGAGGGTCTTCGCCAACAAGCTGGCCAGGCTTATAAAGAGAGCTTTTAAGCAGACTTCTAAGGAGAGATTTAAACTAGATTTAAATTAGATTTATCAGGGGAAAGGGATGGATGGAGTTTTGAGTATCAGAGAAGAGCCAGAGGTTGCTGATGTATTAGGAACCAACAGGGAAGCACCTGTGAAAAGCCTCAAAGGAATTAGGGTGTGTTCCTCCAAAAAGGTGACATGGTCAACAGCCCAACTGAAGTGCCTCAATGCCAGTGCACACAGCATAGGTAACAAACAGGGGGAGCTGGAAGCCACTGTGCAGCTAGAAAGCTGTGATCTAATTGCTATCACTGAAATGTGTTGGGATGAAACACATGCTTGGAGCACTGTAATCAATGGCTATAAACTGTTCAGAAGGGACAGGCAAGGAAGGAGGGACAGGGGGGTTGCCCTCCATGTAAAAGAATGGATTGACTGCACAGAGCTGTCTGAAAACCAGCAATGAACAGGTTGAGAGCTTATGGGTAAAAATTAGGTGCCAAGCCAACAAAGGAAACCTCGTGGTTGGTGTTTACTACGGGCCGCCCGAGCAAGGGGAGCCTGTTGATGAAGCGTTCTTATTTCAAGGACTCATAAACTTCTGTGCACCCGAACAAATATCTGTTGCTTTTAATGGAAGTCTTCCTTGTCAGAAGAGTAACCCTTCTTGATTTGGTCTTCAATTGGTATGGAAAACCTTACTGAACTAATTCTCCTTTCATTTTCTGTTCTCTTGAGGACACTAAATGAGTCTCCTGCAGTTAATGCAGTATTACATCCATTTTGTTTTTTCAGGAATTTTAGAATCTTGTATCAGACTACTGTGCCTTACTGATGTTAAGACAAAATTAATTCAGTTAATGCTGAAATCCAGTGACTGCCTGCCACTAAATTGCCACAAGATATTGCAAGCAGACTATGTTAACTTCTAAAGGGTTTGAAAAAAAAAAACAACTATATGTTTATATATAAACTGTAGCTTTATTGCCTGATAATGCAAATTATATTACTACTTAGGTGTACAGATGCTGTGGAAATATACATTACATTTTTCAGAATGCAAGAACAATATCTCTTAATGATTAAACATATATCAGTTCTGTACCTGTTCTTATTTTACTGGATTCTTCTCCCATTTCTTTCCACCCCCCAATTTTTCCATTTATATTTAGCATAGTCTTATGAAAGTAATTTATATTACTAAAAGGAAATATTTCATTAAACAACTACTGTCTGCAAAAGAGGGGAAGAGATTTGCTTTATGGTTTGGAGGTTGGTTAAAGGTTGCAGTGTCTGTGTTGCAAATACTGCAACTTTGTTGTCCTTTCAAAATCTATATAACAGAAGAAAGCTTTTTAGGTTTGTTCAGGTTAATTTTCAAATCTTGTACTAAACCTGAGTCTAAGGCCTCCTGGCTTCTCTGCTTCTGGTTTCTTTCAAATTTCTGGCACTATCTTTAGTGTTAGATTCAGAACTAGGGCTTTTGAACCACTAATGATAATGAACTAGCCATGCTAATAAAGACAATGAAAAGCACAGGCATAGTTTTAGGATGTATGAGGGGAGGTATTTCCAATAAAGAGTAAAAACTATTAATATAATTATTCACATCACTAAGAGGACCTACTATGTGCTATTCTAGACACTCAGGTTAAAGAAAAGTTGAAACCAGAACAAATACAGAAAGCGTTATCTTAGATGATGCAGAGAAAGGATGTTCTGTCTTAGCGACTGTGGTGGGTTAACATTGGCTGGATGCCAGGTGCCCACCAAAGCTGCTCTATCACTCCCCCTTCTCAGCTGGACAGGAGAGAGAGAATATAATGAAAGACTTGTGGGTGGAGATAAGGACAGGGAGAGATCATTCACTAATTACTGTCACAGGCAAAACAGACTCAACTTGGGAAAAGTAAGTTAATTTATTGCCAATCAAATCAGAGTAGGGTAATGAGAAATAAAAACTAAATCTTAAAACACCTTCCCCCCCACCCCTCTCTTCTTCCTGGGCTTAACTTTACTCCCAAATTCTCTACCTCCTCCCCCCAAGCAGCACAGGGGGACGGGGAATGGAGGTTGCGGTCAGTTCATTACACGTTGTTTCTGCCACTCCTTCCTCCGCAGGGGGAGAACTCCTCGCACTCTTCTCCTCCTCCAGTGTGGGTCCCTTCCATGGGGTGCAGTCCTTCAGGAACAGACTGCTCCAGTGTGGGTCCCCCGTGGGGTCACAAGTCCTGCCAGCAAACCTGCTCCAGCATGGGCTCCTCTCTTCACAGGTCCTACCAGGATCCTGCTCCACTGTGGGCTTCCCACAGGGTCACAGACTCCTTTAGGCATCCACCTGCTCCAGCATGGGGTCCTCCATGGGCTGCAGGTGGAGATCTGCTCCACCGTTAACCTCCATGGGCTGCAGGGGGACAAGCTCCATCATCATGGTCTTCTCCATAGGCTGCAGGGGAATCTTTGCTCCCATGCCTGAAGCACCTCCTCCTCCTTCTTCACTGACCTTGGTGTCTGCGTAGTTGTTTCTCTCACATTATCACTTGTCTCTCCGGCTGCAGTTGCTATCCCACAGTTTTTTTTCCCCTTTCTTAAATATGTTATCACAAAGGTGTTACCACCATTGCTGATTGGCTCAGCCTTGGCCAGCTGTGGGTCCATCTTGGAGCTGGTTGACATTGACTGTCGGACATAGGGGAAGCTTCTAGCAGCTTCTGACAGAAGCCATCCCTGTAGCCCCCCTGCTACCAAAACCTTGCCACACAAACCCAATACTGCAACAACAACAACAACAACAACAAATTCATATAGCCTAACCAAGCAAAGGCTCAAAAAAACATGGTTGCTTTGTATAATCATTCTGGTGGGAAGAGACATGTAGGGAGCCTCTAGTCCAACCTTCCTGCTTAAAGCAGGGCTAACTTCAAAGTTAGATCAGGTTGCTCAGAACTTTGTCCAGGCAAATTTTGAAAGTCTCCAAAGATGGAGATCCCACAACCTCTCTGGGCCTCTGTTCTAGTGCTGCACAACTCATTGTGATTCTTTTTTTCCTTATGACCAATCAGAGTTTCCCTTTTTTGCACCTGCTGTCTCTTTTCCTTGCAGTGTATACCTCTGAGAAGTCTGGCACTGTCTTTTCTGTAACTTCCCTGTAGGTAGTAGAAGAGGATATACTAATGAGTACTTCTCAACTTTTAGGACATTAAAAGGTGCTGCTTTCCTTATTATATGTATATTTACATTAAAGAAGAAAGCATCAGTTCAGGAAAGAACTAGTTAATGTAACAGAGAGCTTGTACAAGAACAAATGGTAATAAATAGAGCAGAAATAAATTTAGGCTGGGGAATAGAAGATGATTTCTAACTGTCAGAGGTATAGGGTTCTGGAACAGCTTTTCAGTAAGCATAGCCTCTAGTTTTAAGATGGAATTTGAGCAGCACATGAAAGGAAGTTCTGTGGTGTGGCTAGCTGTGGCAGTAGGGGAATCTGAAGGCTCCCTCATGTCCTATACCCCTCAGTGCAGAGGAGAATGGGACTAAAAACTGACATAACTTGGATATGGAGGGTAAGATTGGATACATGCATAGAGGACAAGAGCAGAGAGAGAACTAGCACAAGCAGTTATCTGAGACAGGTTTGAGGAGATGTGTCAGAGAAAAGAGACAAACTTAGGGAATGGACAGAAGTCTCTATACCCTCTAGAGAGTAATTTGCAACAGAGGAGTTCAACAAATGGGACCAGCTAACAGGGATGTTGGTAGTTAGAGGGCAGTTTTTGTCAGAAAGGGGCCAGAAATTCTGCTCAATAAAGTGTGGGACTGCTTGAGGCTGCACAACAATGGTAGTGACATGCCACAGGGCTTGGTCCCCAGCACTTGCTGGAGCAAGTACCCCTGGCACATCAGGGAGCTTGACCCAGACACAGAGCCCTGGAGGAAGGATGCAGCTGCCCAGGTCTGGGGCTGCCCAGAGTGCTTAGGGCCTCTCCCTGGGGCTGGGGGCAACGGTGGCCTCACTTGTGAGAGACGTGCTATGTTTGAAGCACTGAGCCACCAGGTGAAGGAGCTATGCGAGGAGGAGTGCAGGCTATGTAGCATCATAGAGGATGAGCAGGAAATGGACAAGACCTTCAAAAAAAAGTGTAGGTTCGGGGAACAGCAAAGAAGTGCCCACAGGGACAGCATGATGTGGAGGCCTTCGCACTACTCCTTCCCCCTATCATGGCTAGAGGCCCATTTTAAGTGACCATACACAAACACATGCAGCATGGAAAATAAACAGAAGGAATTAGAACTCCATGGAGTCACAAGGGTCTGACCCCATTGTGTTTACTGACATGTGTTGGGATAGCTCATGTGATTTGAGTGTTGCAGTGGATACATAAAACTCTTAAGAAAAGAGCGGAAAAGCAAAACCTCACCTGGAGTTGAATCTGGAGAAGGATGTGAAGGGCTTCTACATGTATAACAACAGCAAAAGAAAGATAAGAGGAAAATGCAGTCCTGCTGCTGAATGGGGCAGGGGACCTGGTGATAAAGGACACAGAAAAGGCTGAGGTATTCAGTGCTTTCTTCATCTTGGTTTTTAACATGGAAGATATGCTTTGAGGAATCCCAAGCCCCTGAGACCACTGGGAAAATCTGGAGCTCAGTAGAGGAGGATCAGGTTAGGGAACATTTAAACAAAGTGGACATACATAAGTCCATGGGGCCTGATGGGATGCACCCATGAGTGCTGAGGGAGCTGGCTGGTGTCATTGCAAGGCCATTCTCGATAATCTTTGAAAAGTCATGGTGATAGGGAGAGGTTTCTGAGGACTGGAGGAAAGCAAATGTCACTCCTATTTTCAGGGACAAGGAGGATCTGGGGAAGTACAGGCTGGCCAGATTCACCTTGATCCCTGGGAAGGTGGTGCAACAACTAATTCTGGGAACCATTTCCAGGCACATGAAGGACAAGACAGTGATTGGGAGTAATCAGCATGGATTTATGAAGGGGAAATCACACATAACCAACCTGATAGCCTTCTATGATGAGATGACTGGCTTGATGGATGAAGGGAAAGCCGTGCATGTTGTTTACCTTGACTATATTAAGGCTTTTGACACTGTCTCCCATAATATTCTCATAGACAAACTGATGAAGCATGTACTAGATAAGTGGACAGTGACGAGGATTGAAATCTGGCTGAATTGCTGAGCTCAAATGGTGGTAATCTGTAGCACAAAGTCCAGTTGGAGGTCAGTCACTAGTGGTGTTCCTTAGTGGTCATTTATTTGGCAAATACAATATCTTCATTAATGATGTGAATGATGAGACAGAGTGCACTCTCAGCAAGTCTTCAGATAATAAAGAATTGGAAAGGAGTGGCTGATACACCAGATGGTTCTGCTGCCATTCAGAGGGACCTTGACAGACTGGAGAAATGGACAGAGAGGAACCTCATGAAATTCAGCAAAGAGAAACACCCAATCCTGCCCCTGGGGAGGAAAAACCCCATGTACCACCACACTCTGGGAGCCGGCTGGCTGAAAAGCAGCTTTGTAGAAAAGGACCTGGGGGTCCTGGTGGCCACCAAGATGAACATGAGCCAGCAATGTTCTCGTGGTAGAGAAGGCCAACAACATACAGGGTTGCATTAGGAAGAACAGTGCCAGCAGGTCAAAGGAGGAGATCCTTCCCCTCTACTCAGCACCGGTGAGGCCACATCTTGAGTACTGTGTCCAGTTCTGGGCTTCTCAATACAAGAAAGATATGGACATACTGCAGTGAGTCCAGAGCAGGGCTGCAGATATGATTATGGGATTGGAGCATCTTTCATATGATGAGAGGATGAGGGAGCTGGGACTGTTTAGCCTAGAGAAGAGAAGGTTCAGGGTGGAATCTTATCTGTGTGTTTAAATATGTTGTGGTAAGAGATTAAAGGAGGAGACAGACTCTCCTCAGTAGTGCCCAGTGACAGGGTGAGACAGTGTGCACAAATTGAAATACAAATAATCCCATTTAAACAAAAGAAAAGGCTTTTTTACTGTGAGGATGGTCAAACACTGGACCAGGTTGCCCATAGAGGTTGTGGAGTCTCCATCCTTGGAGATATTAAAAATCTAACTGGGCAAATTCCTAAGTAACTCCTTCTAGGTGACCTGTCTTTGAGCAGGAGGGCTAGCCTAGATCATCTCAAGAGGTCCCTTCCAACCTCAGCTATTCTGTGAAGAAGTTCAAGCTGGGAAAGTGAGGATGAGGGGTTGAGGGTTTCATTTAGACAGCTGCCTGGAAGCCTTTTTGATCACAGGCCTCTACTTATGAGGGGCTTCAACCACCCTGAGATCTTTTTAAAGGGCAACATGGTTGGGCACAAGCAGTTGATAAGATTTTTGGAGTGTGTTGAAGACAAATTCTTGACATGGTTGTTGGATGGCCTAACTAGGAAAGATGCTCTGCTAGACATGTTACTTGCAGACAAGGAAGAACTGCTCCAAGATGTGAAGGCTGAGGGCTGCACTGGCTGCAGCAGCCATGAGATGGTTGAGTTTAAGATCCTGAGAGAAGTGAGCAAGACAAATAGAATCACAGCCCTGCACTTCAGGAGAGCAGTTTTCAGCTTGTTTGGGTATCATGTCCTTGGCAGGATCTCGTGGGAGACTGCTCTGGAGGGCAATGGGGCCAAGGAGAGGTGGATAATCTTCAAGGACAGCCTCCTCAGAGCAGAAGTAATTTCTTATGATGTGGAAGAAGTTGAGCAAGCATGGCAGAAGGCCAGTGTGGATGAACATGACTGAGCTCAAATGCAAAAAGGAAGTACATAGAAGGTGGAGACAGACATGGGCTACCTGAAAGGAATATAGAGACATTGCCCAGGAGTTCAGGGATGAAGTTAGGAAAACCTAAGCTCAGCTCAAGTTGGAACTAGAGAAGGATATGAAGGGCAACAAGAAGGGCTTCTATAGGTACACTGGCAGTAAAAGGAAGGCTAAGGAAAACAGAGGCCCACTGCTCAGTGGGGCAAGGGACCTAGTGCCAAAGGACACAGGAATGACTGATGTACTCAGTGCCTATTTTTGATTCAGTTTTCACTGGTAAGTCTTGTCCTCAGGCCTCACAGGTCCCTGAGCCTAGTGGCAGAGTCTGGGGGAGTGAAGCATTACTCACAGTAGAGGAAGATACAGTTAGATACCACTTAAACCAGTTTGACTGGCTATATGGTCAAGGGGAGACCAGTGGAATTAATTTACTTTGACTTTAGGAAGACTTTGACAAAGTCTCCTATAGTATCCTTATAACTGAAGTGGTAATATATGGACTGGCTAAGTGGACGATAAGGTGGACAGAAAATTGGCTAGATCATTGTGCTCAGAGGGTTGTGATTAGTGGTAAAAAGCCTAACTGGTATGCAGTTGCTAGTGATATCCTTCAGGGATCAATACTGTGTCTGATACTGTTTAACATCTTTAATAAATACCTGGATGATCGAACAGAGCAGTCCCAGCAATTTTTCTGACAATACCAATTTGGAAAGAATGGTCAATACACTTGGAGGCAGGGCTGCTATTCAGAGGGACCTTGACAGGCTGGAGAAATGGACTGACATGATCCTCATGGAGTTTAAAAAAGGCAAGTGTAAAGTCCTGCATCTGTGCTGGAATAAGCAGACTGGAGGCTGACTGACATACATAAAGCATGGGGAACCTAGGAAAATTCAGGAAGGACTAGGAATTTCTTAGGTTTCTGATAGACATTTGTTATGGGTTAACCCCAGTTGGTAGCTAAACAACACACAGCTGCTTGTTCACTCCCACCCCCTGCCAAGTGGGATGGGAGAGAGAATAAGAAGAGCAAAGGAGAAAACTCATGGGTTGAGCTAAAGATAGTTTAATCAGTAAAGGAAAGAGGAAGAAGAAACAAACAAACAACAAAGTTATGCAAAGGCAATCACTCACCACCTCCCACAGGCAGTCCCCGAGCAATGGCTACCTTCCCAAGCCACCCCAATCCTGCATTTATATTGTTGAACATGATGTTATATGCCATGGAATATCCCTTTGGTCAGTTTGCATCAGCTGTCCCAGCTGTGTCTCATCCCAACCTAATTTCTGGGGGACACAGAGTAGGAAAAAGAAAAGGCTTTTACACTGTGCTAACACTGTTCAGCAACAGCCAAAACACTGGTGTGTTAACACCCTTGTTTTAGCCAAAAATTCAAAACAGCACCATATGGGCTGCTATGAAGAAAGATAACTCCATCCCAGCCAGACCCAGTACAATGTTCCATGGCGTACAATCTAATGTTGCCCCCCAGGTGTTCTCTAAGGCTAAGACATTGTGGTGGTCAGGGAATAGAACTCAAGGGCTCCATCCTTATCAGCTGTTCAAAAGAAAAATTAGAACTGCCATTGTTTACAAAGATGTACCTCAAGAAGCAGACAACTGTGGTTTTTGACCTAAATGTTCCAACCCTGACTGGGGTTGGATATATGAATCTATGAATAACATAGATGTCAATATGATGTCTTGTGATGAAACTTCTATTTTTTTAATCCACTTCATTTTTAAACTAAAGCTTTTTTATGTATGATGTGCTAGATTAAGTTAAAAAACCCAACTGAGTTCCCTTATGTTAAGTAATGATATTATTTCACAGACTCACAGAATCACAGAATCATTCAGGTTGGAAAAGACCCTTGGGATCATCGAGTCCAACCATCAGCCCTACTCTACAAAGTTCTCCCCTACACCACATCCCCCAACATCACATCCAAACGACCCTTAAACACATCCAGAGATGGTGACTCCACCACCTCCCTGGGCAGCCTATTCCACTCTCTGACCACTGTTTCTGTGAAAAATTTTTTCCTAATGTCCAGTCTGAACCTCCCCTGCTGGAGTTTAAAGCCATTCCCCCTTGTTCTGTCACTAATTACCTGTGAGAAGAGACCAGCACCAACCTCTCTACAATGTCTTTTCAGGTAGTTGTAGAGAGTGATGAGGTCTCCCCTCAGCCTTCTCTTCCTCAAACTGAACGCTCCCAGCTCCCTCAATCACTCCTCACAGGATTTGTTCTCCAGGCCCTTCACCAGCTTTGTTGCCCTCCTCTGCACTCGCTCCAGCACCTCGATATCCCTCTCGTATTGAGGTGCCCAAAACTGGACACAATACTCAAGGTGTGGCCTCACCAGTGCAGAGTACAGGGGGACTATCACCTCCCTACTTCTGCTGGTCACACTATTTCTAATACAAGCCAGGATGCTGTTGGCTTTCTTGGCCACCTGGGCACACTGCCGGCTCATGTTCAGCTGCTTGTCAATTAGAACCCCCAGATCCTTCTCTTCCACACAGCTCTCCAGCCACACCTCCCCAAGCCTGTAGCGATGCATGGGGTTGTTGTGGCCCAAGTGCAGGACCTGGCACTTGGCCTTTGTTTTGCTGATCAGGGATATCAATTAAACTCAGACACCAGAGTGAAAAGAGCAGGCATATTTTACTAGAAATAACTAAATAATATAACAGAATAATACAGAAAACATACAGTAAGAAAAGACAGAATAGTGCACTTAAACAAATAGGAAAATACAGGGTAATGCATCAAATCATTACTAATTGAGAGAGAGAGAGAATAGTGATTAAGAAAGATCCATCACCACTTGCATACGTTACCATCATCCAGATCCGCAGTCGCTGGGGAGCCCCGGTTACAGCGAGGATTTGGAGAGCCTGTCCCTGCAAGTGGGAAATCCTACGCGGTGCGTCCACCCGTAGGTGAGGCTTCCAAAGTCGCTGTGAGCGGGCCCAGCCTTATATACCTAAAAATCAGTAAGCCAGAATAGCTGACACCTTTGTTTTAAGCGGAAATATCTGGTTTTCATCTCACGTTAGGTTCCCCCCAGAGCCTGGCCAGGGTTTAAGGGAGAAGCTAAGGGAGTTTCCCTGCTTATCTAGTTAATTTATGAGCAAGGTCACAAGGCCAGACAACTGTTTCTGTGGCCTTGTTATCTTGCTCACACATAAAGAAATATAAGGATACATTCAGGATAGACATGTTTTATGCTGTTTAAACTACATCTTCTATGCATATTTCACTAATGACTACATAAGGAGTTAGCAGTTTCAGTTCAGGGCCTGTTGCTCAGGCTTCAGTATTCCCACCTTTTACATCAGAACAGTTGGTTTGCTATAACTTAGTATAATACCTAATAGCACAATGGTTATCAGTTATAAAATGTACAGGATTCATCTATAGGTCAACTCTGGCTTGGGCTTATTGTCCAAGCCTTAGCACTTCATTCGGTCCTTTGACCTATAGGTGAATCATGGCTCTCAAACCATCTCTATGGTTAGTGACATTAGTTTTCGTTCATCAGTTGATGATGTTTTGTCAGGCGTGTCCCGATCCAATATCAGGGAGGGTTCTTAAATGATCTTAGTAGTGATCTTAAGACACAAACGAGGTTAGATACCATGCAACCTTGTAAACTCTATTTCCTGTAACAAGCAATAATAGCAATAGGACAGAGGAAAGAAGAAAGAAAAAGTCAGAATACCTAAGCAAGCAAACAGAAGAGATGCAACAAAATCAGTTACCACCACGAATCCAGTGATGTCCTGTTGGTTCAGTCTCTCCTGAAATCTCAGCTCTGAGCCCTGAGAGAGGAGTACGCAGTCTTTTTATTGTCCAAGTCCCCACAATTTCTCCAAAGAGTCCGCCCATTTCCACGGAGCTCATTGTCATACGTGCCGCCCCGTGTTCCTCCAGGTGCGCATGTCCAGGTGTTCACAGTGGTCGTGCTGGAGGAGGGGTGTCGGCCTGTGGCGTCTACAGCTTCCGCACGCCTTCCTCACCCTGATTTCTTCTCCACCTGGCTCGTGCGCCAGCGCAGCTTGGCAGACACTGCCAAGGATGTTGTTGTTCTGGCTTCAGGCAGATATGGTGGTTTCTTTGGGGACAATTCATCTCCTTCAGAGCGTGCTCCTTCATGGCGACAGGCTGTTGAGGCCAGGTAGTGGTAGTGGTGTGGCAGCAATGTCGAGGCAATACAGTCTCTCACACTGCCCCATGGCTTGACATTGCTGTCCTCGTGGTGGTGCGAAGGATAGAGATATAAAGAGAGAGAGAAAGAAAGGACAGAAATAGCATGCAACATGACAACTAACGATATTTCTGACTAACATATAACTAATAACATCTTTAACAGATATATAAATTTTCTGTTAATAAACATGTAACTAACAATATATTTAACAAATATGAATATCTTCAGTTAACAAGCATATAGCTAACAACATCTCTAACAAACATGTCATGCTTAAAATTAACTAACTCTACAAAACCAAAACATTCTATAAACCGATTTTAAGGTTGCGAGGAATCAGTAGAAGAACACAATGGCAGTTTACATGATTGACATTCACAGGGACAAAAAAGATGTATTATAAGAACAAATAAGAAAATTATTATCAAGGCTCAGGCTATAAAGTGAATTGAAATTATTACTAACATATTATCCATTATTTCTCCGTGATTCTGGTAATATATCACTGAGTGTTTGTGGCTCTGGTAGTCCACGCAGTCTGTTGCCCTGCTCTGACGAAGTTGGGGTCAGCATACACAGCAGGAAAATCTCTTTCCACGCCCCTTTATCCTAAAGCACATGTGTCATCTGGGCCTAGAAACTTCTATCCCAGATTTAAACAAAGGTAAATGAGCAATAACACTACAAATAACAAATAAAACAATATTAACACTGACAATGGTTAACAACATCCTAACCAAACATATAATAAAGGTAACAGTAACAATAACAATGTCAATTAACAATATTTTAACCAAACATATTTAATCAAAATGTGTCCTAGGTTGGGACTAAGGATGTGCTCCCGGTCCTTGGGGACTGGGGGGAGAAGGTGGTTGTCTGCATGAACAAGTACAATTACAGGATGTTTTACATGGACACTTATAAGACCAACACATACATATCACAAGGGAAAATATTCTGGTTGTTGTTGTCAATTGTGGAGCTGAAGATGGTCTGGCTCGCTGGAGCTGGGGTCTGCCTTTGCAGCAGGAAAATGAATTTCCATGCTCCCAGCCCAGAGTGCATGTGTGGTTTAGGTCTTGGTATTTCCATCTTGCCTTCATGGGCCCAGTAATGACCTTTTAAAGCCCAGGCCCCATTAGCAAAGGGACCTTCCCCTGATTTGGTGTCTGTTGTTTGCTCATAATACTGGTAACTGACTTAAATCCACAAATTCATTTTCCTCCCATTCTTGGTTAACACTTAGGAAGCCGGTGCTTCCCCCAGAACCAAGGGAGAGGGGAACAGTCACCCAAAGCAATTTTTGCAATGATAGACAATACATCTTAGAAATATTAATAAGACAATGAACATCAACACTATACAAAAATTTAAATTCACATAAGGATCCCCCGTCGTGACTCAGGATATCTTTCTCCGGGGGGTTTACCTGCAAGAAAAAGGAAAGAAAAGCTTCTCAGTTCATTTTGAGAACCGGAAGTGGGTTATAATTAGAAAGATGGGATAATCCACATTGTATTAATTTCGTGCTCCTTTCCATGAGCATCTTTGCTTTCCAGGTATACTTGTTTATTTGGGTATCCAATACCAATAGTACTGCTCCCACCATGGGGAATTTGACTAAGACAGGTTGTCCTGTAAAATAGGATGGATTTCTGGTGTGGTCAGGGCCATGTGGGGCTGGCTTGATGCCCACAATGCCACTGAATTCCCAGAAACTTCACTGTCTCAGACGGTCCTTGGATTTTTGCAGAGTTAATTTCCCAACCCTTCTGTTTCATATGATCTACTGCTAATTCAAGAACTTGTTGTATTTCCTCCTCATCATTTCCTTGAATCAAAATACCATCTATATAGTGGTTTAACTGTGTGTGAGGAGGCAGCTGTATTTTATCTAAGTGTTCAGCTACAATTCTATAACAGATAGTGGGGCTCTGCAGCCACCCTTGAGAAAGCAAATGCTTTTCTGCAATTGGGATAGTAAAAATAAAAAATAAAAATGCACTAGTTAAATTTATTACAGTGTACCAAGTTCCTGGATGTTTCTGAACTTCTTTTATTAAAGTGACAGTGTCTGGCACAGCTGCTGCAAGCGGTGCAGTATGTTTGTTTAGTTCTCTAAAATCCACTGTCATTCTCTAGGATCCATCACTTTTCTTGACAGGCCACACCAGACTGCCACCTCAAAACTTCTACATCTAATAAATCTCTAATTGTCTGTGATATCTCTTCATGTCCTCCCAGAATTCTATATTGCCTCATTGTAACTAACTTAGTTGCAGCCAGGATCTGCTCAGGAGGCATTTTTTTTCTTTTTTTACTTTGCTGACCGTAACAGGTCTGGTACTAATACAGGGTTTAACTCCAAATTGATACTGACTATCAGAAAGATTTAAAGTTAGTCTTCTTAGAATGTCTATATTGATTTTATATTCAGGAATGGGGACAATCATGACTGAATATAATAATTTTGGGAGGTTTCCTGTTTTCATTTCCATTTGTGTTTGTACAGTTTTAATTTATTTTTCTCCCAAACCTGTAATAATTACAGGTTGTCTTTTAGATTTCCTGGGATTCCCATATATTAAGGAGGCCTCTGCTCCATCCTCAATTAGGGTATTTACAGTTTGTGGGAACTGGTTGTTCTAGATAAAAAACAAACAAACAACAACAAAAGAAAAAAAATAAAAAAAACCAAACCAAAACTTTAAGTTCTACATGGGGCCATCGGTCCTTCTGCACTCACTGCCCTGGAGCTTGGCCATTAATTCATATGTGCTGATTATAATATTGATTCCCCTCCCTTGCCTCCTGCAAAGGGTACAAGTCAGAAAACGCTGCCCAATCCTCTTTCACCCCCGGAACCAGTGATCCGCTCACGGGGGGCCCTCCGTGGGCAGATGGAGGGTCCCGTTGAGGTTCGAGAAGGGGTGCCATAGGCTGAGTTGTCCCTGGATTCTTAGTTTTAGCACTCTGCACTCTCTTGCTAGGTTTATTCAGCCCTCTGTGTATATATTCGCCACGGCTCGTTAGTTGGAACACCATAAATTTTTTCATGAGACATGCTGTCTTTTAACAAAGCCGTAAACATTTCCTTACGAGAAATCCTGTTTTCACTGCCTTTAGGGCTGTCTCGAGTATCTCGATTCCCTGCACTCCCTTGGGGGCTCCACTCTTCAAGGTCACGTAACTGTTGCACTTTTTCTATTACTTCATCGAGGGGATCCCCCATTTCATTAATGCAAAGGGGCATAATTACATTTTTATATGCCAGTGGAACGGTTTGAATCACTCTGTTTCTCATAGTGACCGACAAAGGATGCCACATCATAAAGTCAGCGTCTCCTACAAAAATAGCTGCTTTCATCCCTTCCTCTTTCATTCGCTGTATACAATCTCGCAAAGCAAACCACTGACGGTCAGATGCCAGCCAATCATTCTCTGTAGGATATTTGGTATTACATCCCAGAGCAGCCAGTGTTAACAAATTAATATCCTGAGTGTTGTTTTGAAATGCATCCTGCACAAAAGCATTTGAACTTAAAATCAAAAACTTTTTAGAATCTCCTGCGTCTAGGGTTACCCCTGCCACTCCCTGATCCTGCATTTGCACCATCCAAGAGAGCAAGGATTCCCCCGGTCTCTGCTTAAATCTTTCAATTATATCATTTACTTGATACTGTGTATAATCCTCTATCATATCCTTCCTCACAGCTTGCCCAATATTAGGATCTCTACCAGGATCCCACTGCACACTCGCTTCTGCAATCACTGCATGCACTTTCTTACACTTTCTCCTTTTCCTATACTCATATTGTGCTACTCGCACCGCAGCTTTCTCCGCCACTGTCTGATAAGTGTCCAGCTTATCAGCAAACAACTTATTCTGGCATTGCAACATCACTATTTGACTCTGCAAATCACATATCTGTCGCTCCATCTGGGAGCGCTCTAACAACAGCCTCTCTTTACTCTGGTGTTGTTTTCTACATGCAGTTAACAAAATCCACCCTCGTTTACTTGAATTTGTAGTTTCTTTTCCTTTTTCAATAGGTACCTTTTCATACAATTTAAAACATCCAATGGTTACTTTAAATAATGGCATTTTTGTCGGATCCCACTTCTGACACCAATTTATGTTTTGCTGATCAGGGATATCAATTAAACTCAGACACCAGAGTGAAAAGAGCAGGCGTATTTACTAGAAATAACTAAATAATATAACAGAATAATACAGAAAACATACAGTAAGAAAAGACAGAATAGTGCACTTAAACAAATAGGAAAATACAGGGTAATGCATCAAATCATTACTACTTGAGAGAGAGAGAGAATAGTGATTAAGAAAGATCCCTCACCACTTGCATACGTTACCATCATCCAGATCCGCAGTCGCTGGGGAGCCCCGGTTACAGCGAGGATTTGGAGAGCCTGTCCCGGCAAGTGGGAAATCCTACGCGGTGCGTCCACCCGTAGGTGAGGCTTCCAAAGTCGCTGTGAGCGGGCCCAGCCTTATATACCTAAAAATCAGTAAGCCAGAATAGCTGGCACCTTTGTTTTAAGCGGAAATATCTGGTTTTCATCTCACGTTAGGTTCCCCCCAGAGCCTGGCCAGGGCTTAAGGGAGAAGCTAAGGGAGTTTCCCTGCTTATCTAGTTAATTTATGAGCAAGGTCACAAGGCCAGACAACTGTTTCTGTGGCCTTGTTATCTTGCTCACACATAAAGAAATATAAGGATACATTCAGGATAGACATGTTTTATGCTGTTTAAACTACATCTTCTATGCATATTTCACTAATGACTACATAAGGAGTTAGCAGTTTCAGTTCAGGGCCTGTTGCTCAGGCTTCAGTATTCCCACCTTTTACATCAGAACAGTTGGTTTGCTATAACTTAGTATAATACCTAATAGCACAATGGTTATCAGTTATAAAATGTACAGGATTCATCTATAGGTCAACTCTGGCTTGGGCTTATTGTCCAAGCCTTAGCACTTCAGCCTTGTTGAAACTCATCCCATTAATGTTGGCCCACCGATCCAACCTATCCAAGTCTCTCTGTAGTGCCTCCCTATCCTCATGGAGATCGACACTCCCACTTAACTTGGTGTCATCTGTGAACTTACTGATGATACACTCTATGTCCTTATCAAGATCATCAATAAAGATGTTGAACAGAAAAGGTCCCAACACCGAGCCCTGAGGAACACCACTTGTGACTGGCTGCCAGCTGGATTTCACTCCATCGACCACCACTCTCTGGGACCGTCCATCCAGCCAGTGCTTGACCCAGCAGACCGTTCGCTCATCCAGGCCACGGGCAGCCAGTTTTTCTATGAGAATCCTATGGGGAACTGTGTCGAATGCTTTTTGAAAATCCAGGTAGATAATATCCACAGCCTTTCCCTCATCCGATAGTCGGGTCATTTTGTCATAGAAGGAGATCAGGTTTGTCAGGCAGGACCTGCCTTTCATAAACCCATGCTGACTAGGCCTGATGCCCTGGTTGTCCATTATATGACTTTTAATGGCACTTGAGATGACCTGCTCCATGACCTTCCCTGGCACCGAGGTCAGACTGACAGGTCTATAGTTTCCTGGATCGTCCTTTCTGCCTCTCTTGTAGATGGGTGTTACATTTGCTACCCTCCAGTCCAATGGGACCTCCCCAGTTAGCCATGATTTCAGGTAAATCATGGAAAGCGGCTTGGCGAGCACATCTGCCAACTCATTCTGCTTCCCCTCCCCATCTCCTAGCTCATGAGGCTGGATGTCCAGGGAACAGCTGGTTTCACTGCTAAGGACTGAAGCAAAGTAGGCGTTAGGCACCTCAGCCTTTTCCTCATCCTTTGTTACTATTTTTCCCTCTGCATCCAGTAAAGGAGGGAGATTTTCCCTAATCCTCCTTTTGTTGTTAATGAATTTATAGAAACATTTTTTATTATCTTTAACAGCTGTAGCCAGGTTGAGCTCTAGCTGCGCTTTGGCTCTCCTAATGCTCTCCCTGCATAGCTTTACTACATCTTTCATTGCATAATGACATATTTATCATCAGAACTCTACCTCAGAGAGTAGGGAAAGACAGCATAATATTTGATTCTTGAAACATCTTCATTAAGGAAGGGTAGCAAATATGTAATTATTTTTTTTAATTTGTTTTGCAAGACTACTGAAGCTTTGCATTAGAAAACTTTAGTACCCCCAAACCAGATTGCAGGGTACCACAATTAAAAAAGCATCATGTTCTTCTGGTGTGATTTGACAGTACAGCTAAAGCAGTCTAATTGTTAACTGTTGCCAAAAGAGGTAGTCCTGTCTCCTGTTTTTCCCTCTCCCTCCTGCTGACCCTTCCCACTGTCTCCCCATTGGCACTTCTCTAATGGTGATCCAGTTCAGGGAGCAAAACTGGCAGAAAGATAACTATACAAAATAGTGAATAGTGTTCTGCCCTATACACTTCACTGTTGAGTCACATGACCACAAAGGACAGTTGAAAGCAAGGAAGAAGTGTATGGGCCAGAAGGAAAACAAGGGAGGAAACATAGTCCTTTTGGGCAGCAAATCACCATTAGATGGGAACCTGAGTCATCATCACTTCTTATTTTGGTAAAGATCCTATTGCCATTATATTTCTGTGGAATTTAAGAATCCCTGTTTAATGGCTTCTTTGAAATAATAAAAATTTTAATTGCTTAACTGGGTCACTGACTGATAGAAAATCTAAGGTATTCCAAGAAATCATAGATGTTATATGTTGTTTTAAAATTGCTGTCCCATCTCTGATGGGATACACCCATGAGTGCTGAGGGAGCAGGATGATGTCATTCAAGGCCACTCCCAATAATCTTTGAACAATCAAGGTGATTGGGACAGCTGCCTGAGGACTGGAGGAAAGCAAATGTCACCCCTATCTTCAAGAAGGGCAAGAAAGAGGACACAGGGAACTACAGGCCAGTAAGCCTCACCTTGATCCCTGGGAAGGTGATGGAGCAGCAAATCCTGGGAACCATTTCCAGGCACATTAAGGACAAGAAAATCATCAGGAGTATGGATTCACCAAGGGGAAGTTATACTTGACCAACTTGATAACTTTCTATGATGAAATGACTGGCTTCGTAGATGTTTTGCTGATTAAGGATACCAGTTAAACTCAGACACCAGAGTGAAAAGAGTAGGTATATTTTACTGGTGATAACTAAAGAATGTAACAGAGTAATACAGAAAACATGCAGTAAGAAAAGGCAGAATAATGCACCTAAAGCAACAAATAGGAAAATACAGGGTAATGCATCAAATCATTACTACATGGGAGAGACAATAGTGATTAAGAGAGATACCTCACCACTTGCATACGTTACCATCATCCAGATCTGCAGTCGCTGGAGAGCCCCGGTTACAGCGAGGATTTGGAGAGACTTTCCCGGCAAGTGGGATGTAGCGGCCAAAATAACGAGTCAGAGTGTTCTTTTTTCTTTCTGCAGGGCAGGGGCCATTTTTTTTCTTTTCTTTTCTTTTCTTCTTACAATAGTACATACTTATGCTCTGGTTAAAGCTCTTACTTCATAATTAGCAAATCAGCAATTAGACAGCTCTCAACCTTTTCTCCTATCAGCATAAGACCACTCTCACACGCGCTGTGCAGACCAATCACCTTCTCGTTCACGCGCTGTTCACGCAGCGGTAACTTCTCACAGTTCAGTACTTTTCCACAGTTCAGTGTTGCAGCTGCCCGTTGTTTTTCCCTGCCACCTTGGCACAACTCGGCAGTTTCTTATCTTTCTCCCAAGGCCTGTTTCTCATCAAAGCCTGGCTGCTTCTCAGGGGCTGCGCAGAGCTGACAGGCTGATGTCGACTCGCCTCTCTCCCACAGTGGGAACGTCCACCCGTAGGTGAGGCATCCAAAGTTGCTGCAAGTGGGTCCAGCCTTATATACCAGAGATCGACAAGCCAGAATAGCTGGCACCTTTGTTTTGAGCGGAAAATTTCTGGTTTCATTCTCCTGTTGGATTCCACCCAAAGCCTGGCCAGGGCTCGGGGGGGGGGGAGGGGGGAACCAAGGGAGTTTCTAACAAGGCCAAACACTTGGGTTCTCAGCCTTGAACAAGGCTAAACAAGGGAAGTTGGATACATTCTCTCGGCCTTTCATCCTCACAACTGATTATATTCTGTCTAAGCTGCATCTTTCACTAGTGAGCTTACATACTTTGTTAATGATTACATACTAAGTTAGCAGCTTCAGCTTGGGGCCTGTTGTTCAGGCTGCAGTATTTCAATGCTTTAGCACTTTTTACACCAGCATAAGTGGGTTGTTATAACTTAGTACAATACCTACTAGCACAATGGTTATCAGTTATAAAATATACAGGATTCATCTATAGGTCAGCTCTGGCTTGGGCCTGTTGTCCAAGCCTTAGCACTTCAGTAGATGAGGGGAAAGCAGTGGATATTGTCTACATAGACATCAGGAAGGCTTTTAACACTGTCTCCCATAAGATCCTCATAGACAAGCTAATGAAGAATGGGCTGGACGAGCAGACAATGAGGTGGACTGAAAAGTGACTGAATGGCCAGGCCCAGAGAGTGGTGATCAGTGGCACGATGTTTAGTTGGAAGTTAGTAAATCACAGTGTACCCCAGGGGTAAATACTGGGTCCAATCCTTTTTAACACCTTCATTAATGACTTGTACAGTGGGGCAGAGTTTTCAGATGACCCAAAACTGTGAGGAGTGTCTGATACACCAGAGAGTTGTGCTGCCATACAGAGGGACCTGGATAGGCAGGAGAAATGGGCAGAGAGGAATCTCATGCAGTTCAACAAGAGGAGAGGAGGAACGACCCTATGCACCACTACACACTGGGGGCCACCCAGCTGGAAAGCAGCTCTGCAGAGAAGTACCTGGGGGTACTGTTGGACAACAAGCTGACCATGAGCCACCAATGCAGTCTCGTGGCAAAGAAGGCCAACAGCATCCTGGGCTGCATTAGGAAGAACAATGCCAGCAGGTCAAAGGAGGAGATCCTTCCTCTCTATTCAGCACTGGTGAGGCTGCATCTTGAGTACTCTATCCAGTTCTGGGCTCCCCAGAAGAAAAATATGGACTTACTGGAGCAATTCCAGCAAAGGGACACAAAGATCATAGAATAGAATCATAGAATCATAGAATAGTTTGGGTTGGAAGGGACCTTTAAACGTCATCTACTCCAACCCCCCCTGCAATGAGCAGGGACATCTTCAACTAGATGAGGTTGCTCAGAGCCCCGTCCAACCTGACCTTGAATGTTTCCAGGGATGGGGAATCTACCACCTCTCTTTGAGAAAACCTAGAATGCTGGAGAAAACCTCAGATAGAAAAAATGGAATAATATATTAAATAATTTTTCTTTGTTAGTACCTAGGAACACTCAAAATACATTATTCTCGAGTTTTGGGTAGGAGTACTGTTACAGAATGAGTACTTGTCTGCAGCATTAAAAAAGAATGATAATTTCCTTTTCAGATTACACATTGCTCAGTATGCATGTAGTTATTGTGAAATAGTAATATTTTGATCTGTTAGCAAGTTATTTATCAGGATTTATAAATTATATGGGTATGCTAATAATGGATTTCTTATGTTCTGCTATAGTGGATAGGAGATAAGTAACTTTAACTGTGATCTTCTCTGTAGAAATGAGTAGGTTCCGTCATTTAGTCCTTATAATCAGACTACCCACAGAAGAGTGTGTGTATGCATGTGTAGACATGAACTTATGTTCAGACACAAGCTTGCTCTGTGATCTGCCTTCCAGCTGTGCATCTGGAACACAGTGTATGAGAGCACCTGTGGCACTGTGCTACTGCTGTAGTGTGGTGTGGGGAAAGGGCAGTGGAAGTACAAGGAAAGGATTATTTTAATGTGCAGGGAAATAACACTAGGAGATGTTTTCTTTCTGCCCACAGGCTAGTGCTGAAATCCTCATCACAGGATAACATGTAATATGCACCAGACACATCTTCCTCATGTCTTCTGATGTTTATACATTAGGAGAGTGAAAAATGGACATGTGATGTAGAGATTAGATATATTCCTGTGCTTTGGAGGATTTTAATTGGGGGTGTGTGTGTTTTTTAAAAAAAGTGTGTAGGAAATAGAGGGTGTGTGAGGAAGAGCTCTTATTTCTGATTCATTTGAACTGAAATGCAACTTTTGGACCACTTTAAAATGTCGTGGTCTGTTATTTTGCTGCCTTGGCCAAATTTAGAGTTTGCAAATAAATATTTACTTGTAAATAAAAAAACTTATAAAGATTATATAAATGTTAGCTCTGTGTTCTTGATTTTGAATGTGAAAAATAGAACCAAGTACATTTTTTCTGGCTTGTGTATTATTGTCAGTCCCTTCTGAATTTGTAAATGAATTAAGAATTCCATGAAGAAAGTGTGAAATAGAATCCAGTTTGTAGTCCAATAGCTATGTAAGTGCTATAATTTTATTGAAATTGTGACAACTTTAAATTGTCACAATAAAACAAGCATTTAGAATTATGAGTATTAATATGACTATGTCATGCAAGAAAATTCCATTGGCATATGGTAACTATTCTGACACATGTGTTAAAGGCATAAAATAGTACCCACCAAATAGATCTACAGACAGAATGCTAGGAAGCATGAGTAATATAAAATTTCCAAGTTGCTATGCACACATATAATTTCTGTCCGAATTAAAAGAGGGGAAGAGGGGCAAAGGAGGGGTTTCATTATTTGGCAATTTATTCTGTAAATGGAAAATTAAACCTTATTCTTCTCCATCTATACAAACGCCTGTTAGTTGAGGAACAGGTAGTAAAAGTCAACTAAGTATCCGAGGTAAATTGCCAAATTTTACTATATACTGTTGATAACTACTGACAGATTTTTCCCAGTATCTTTTCCAATCCTATATTTATTTAGGCTTCAGGCTCGAATTGCTCACAGAATCCAAGAACTGGAAAACTTGCCTGGCTCTTTGCCTCCTGATCTGCGAACTAAAGCTACAGTGGAGTTGAAGGCACTTAGATTACTGAATTTCCAGCGCCAGGTAATGCCTTTTGCTGCAGGGAAATTCTTGTAGTGTTCAGAGTCAAATGTGATGTTGTGGCATGTGTCAGATTTTACAGAAGCATTGACCTTAAACAGGAGATTTTGTACAAGAGCACACTTGACTGATAAGAAGAATTTCACAGAAATGTTTAACTTAGTATTTATTTTGTTTTATTACCAAATATGTACATGTGTTCTCTCTCCCTCCTGTTCCATCCTCCAGTATAAATTGTAATCCTAGAATTGTGGTAGTTTTTCATTAAAATAATGGCAGTGGCACAGAGACACAAGAGAAGGACAGGCTGCAAGCTCATTTTCAACACAAATCATAATAGATATATATACTTGTTATGGGTTTTAATGGTGAGAGTTGAATGCTCTTATTTTTGTGTTGCATTTCTCTGTAATCTTCCCACTGTGACTCACAAACTGTGAAAATTAAGCCTAACAAAAGTACATATAAGATACAAGTTAGATCTTGAATATATGTAACAGCATCTGAATTTCAGAAAGGGAGTCACAATGCCAGACTATTCTGGGCCCCTTGTCATTGGCTTGCCTGGTTGACCTGGAAGCAGCAGAGATGTGATTTATCAGGCCAAGAAAAAATAGTTGCTGGAAGAAGTCTATTTGTACAATGTTATCTACATCTTCCTTCCCACTGCCCTTACAATTCCTTTATAGTGAATCTTTGTCAGAGGTTAGTTGAAAAGTGGCAGGCTTTCCATGCTTTCATTGCTGGGACTGTGGCTGTATTATTCCAAGCCTTCCCAATTTCCTACTCCCTATTCTGGTTCCCATGCAACTGACAATGAGAACAGTTGTCACCTATGTTCAGCACCAATTCTAGAAAAGCATGTAATATCTGTTCTTTCATGCTTTACTTGAGTGGTGTAGCATCTTGACTGGTGCCTTTCATACAATCAGGACAGTCGTTTTCAGTAGGTAGAAAGGAAAAAAGTGATGTGCCTACGTTGTTTGACTCTTTCTGTCATCCTACAGAGATTTATTTAGGGAGACAGACCTTTCTGCTACAACTGAGGAGTTGCAGAACTGTAATGGAAAGGTGAAAGGAAGATGGGAGATCTCCTGCACCACTAAAATTTTACTTCACTGTATTACTAATTAAAGTTGTTCTTGTGTGTGTGAAAAATGGTTTTCTTTCAAACTGTTTCTTTTTTCTCACCGGTAGCTAAGACAAGAGGTAGTAGCCTGCATGCGTCGTGACACAACACTAGAGACAGCACTAAACTCCAAAGCCTACAAGAGAAGCAAGCGCCAGACTCTGAGGGAGGCCCGTATGACAGAAAAGCTTGAGAAACAGCAGAAGATAGAACAAGAGAGGAAACGTAGACAAAAACACCAGGTATTTTAACTCCTATTAACTGTTCTCCCAGACATGGAAATGCCATTCAGTTGATTGTTGCATCTTGTTATGATCTGCCAGTCATCATCATTTTATATTTTATTCACCTCTGGAGACTGAGACACAAGAAAACAAGTTTATGCAATAAGCAAGCATAAAACTCTAAAATTACAACTCTTGTATTCCTGATCTCAAATCTTGTGCTATCAAATCTCAGAATTAACTTGTTTTCTTTCTCTAGGAATATCTGAGCAGCATATTGCAGCATGCTAAAGATTTTAAAGAATACCACCGGTCAGTATCTGGGAAAATACAAAAAATTTCAAAAGCTGTGTCAACTTGGCATGCCAACACTGAACGTGAGCAGAAAAAGGAAACTGAGAGAATTGAGAAAGAAAGAATGAGAAGACTAATGGTAAGGAATGGGGGAAGGGGTATGACAAGTTTGGCTAAAATTGCATACAGTGTGATGTACACCCTCAGGTGCTTATGTATGCTCTTTTCAGAATAAAATCTTTTTAATTCAAAAAGTTTTAAAAGTATAAACCTAAAACTACTGCAGAAGAGTCCCTTGTATTTCTAATGATGGTAGTGATTTTGATAGTGTTCACTTTGAGCTATGGTTACTTTTTTCTTAAGATTTCTGATAATATATGTGGTGGTTTAGGCCCTGCCGGGACCCGAGACCACGTTGCCAGTGCCCCTCCCCCACCCTCCCACCGGACAGGGCAGGGAGTGAAATACAAACCCCGGAGTTGAGATAAGGAGAGGTTTAATACAACAGTGCAACAGCAACAAAACGAACAACAACCATAACAATAGCAGTAATAACAATGAACAGAGCAAGAAATGTACCGATACAGCAGTGAGAGAGGCGACCGCACACCAAAGGGCGACTACCAATCTTCCCGCTCTTGGGCGCCTGGACGTGATGTCAGCATGGTATTGAATAACCCGGCTAGAGCTTCCTCCCCACTGCTGGGGAAACTTAGCCCTATCCTAGCTGAACCAGGACAATATATAATTGTCTTTTCTACAAGCTTAAAAACTTGTCCTTCATGCATATCACAGCCACTTCTGTATAACATTACTTCAGCCACTTCTGTATAACATTACTTAATCTCTTTGTCATATGTCAACATTTTTACAACATTGCAGAGATATTCAAGATATTTACTATACAAGTACTGTGTATTCTTTCTAGCTATTATAGTTTTGAAGACTACTTATGATTAACTTTTTATGGTATTACTCAGAAACTTTGTATTTGCACACATACATATTTAATAGCAGTAAATATATGCATTTTTTTTCCTGGGAACTAATGGCAGTCAGCTATAGTTCCTCTTGCTGCTGTTATTTCTTATTCTCTCCCTTCTTTGCACCTGAACAATACCAGTTGCACCTTTTTTAAAAACAGGATATAATGGTTTTGTATATAACCATGTCTCTTCAGAATGCTGTGGAATTGATCAGTGGACTACTTACATTTCAGGAGTTAAAATATCTCTGTCTTAGAACTTAAAATGTAGACAGAGTAGTTTTTATGTACAAGTGTGTTAGCAACCAGAGTTAGACTAATTTTCTTCTGAAAAACGTCTACCAGACACTGAGTAACTCTAATACTTTTTTTTTGAATTGTTGAAACCTACAAGACAGTAGGTGACTGTGAAAATATAGATTCTCAGTCAGCAATTGAATGACACAATGTAACAACATAGAAGTTGCCCTAACAACATACTTATGCAGTGCTTTAGGTATATGGGAGTTGCTGAACTGACTCAGAGATGTGGCTGATCTGGTCTGATATCCTGTTTCTAACAGTGGCCAGCCTCAGGTTCTCCACAGGAAGATTGAAACAACACCAGAGTAGATAGATGATGCATAATCTATCCTAAGGAAAATTTCTTGGTAACACCTGACAGATTATTACTTATACTGGGTAAAGGACCAAATAAGAGTTAGGCATCTGGCTCCCATTATCTTTCTATGAGAGTGGGGGATAACTGTATTTCATGCTTTTGAAAAATCTTCTCTGTAGGAGTTTTATCAGTTCCCTCAGTTTCCTAGCATTGTAATTTGTCTGATGTGCTGTTGTATAATTTTTTCCATTCTTGGTCCTGTTGTAGAATGCCCCCCCTGCAAGGGTAGGAGATATTTAAGGTAACACATCATCATTGAGACTGCAATTGTAGGTTCCTCTTAGGAACATGTCTCTCATGGATGATTGTCCTGTATTGCTAGGCTGAAGATGAAGAAGGCTACCGTAAGTTGATTGACCAAAAGAAAGATAGACGCCTAGCCTACTTATTGCAGCAGACAGATGAGTATGTGGCTAATCTGACCAATCTGGTATGGGAGCACAAACAGGCACAAGCAGCCAAAGAGAAGGAAAAGAGGAAGAGAAGAAAGAAGGCAAGTAGCTAAAACTAACATTTTCATCCCACTTCCCCCTCAAACACCATTTTAACATTGGTAAATGCAGTGATCTCCAGTTGTCTTACAGAAATTGGAGTGTCTGAAATCTGCATTGCCAAATTCTTAACATTGAATGAATTCATATTTCTCTGAAGTCTGTTGTAGGAAATGCTGTATTTTTGCCATGTTAACATTATTCCAAAGATGGAAAGAAGAAGATGGTATTAGAAACCTGTGGGTTGTAAACATTTAAATTACTGATAAACTTCCTGTAGGCAAAAATGGGCCAACTGTGTAAATTAGGAAGAAGTTATGAGAGTCCAAACTAGAGTATATTAGAAAAGGTGAGTATTGTATCATATAGAACTGCTTATTTAGACATCTAGATTCTAAACTCAGTTCCATATGTGGTTTGTAGGGCCATTAGAAATAGCCAAAGAAAGAGAACTTCAATAGGTGTATTTTGTATAAATGGGTATTCTACAAGTAGTATTGTTTATTGTCTACATTGTAACCATTTAATTTAAGCCTTTTGAAAATCCACTTTGTATGTTATTAAATATTTCTATCACTGTCAGAGAGGCTAGTTGGTAACTGAGCAAATTTATGGAAAAAAAAAAAAGTGATAATTAAGTAATACTTTGTCATTTTTGTGCCCCCTAAATTCCTTTCCTGTCTCAGAGGATGAGTAAAGTGGCCTTAATAATCCATTTCCATCTCTAGTTTTCATTGTGTGAATGATCTTACTATCAGCTATAAGAAAAAGAGTCTCAGAAGTTTCATGTGCTTGTATATAAACAGACTGCTGTAGCTAATATTCCTGACAATTTAACTTTGTATAGTTTGGACACCAAAAATATATACCATTTGAAATGTTAATATATGCATTGCTTAAAAGCAGTGCTCTACATGTAGTAATAAATGCCAATACATAATAAAAGAGGAATTTTAAAATGACTGACATAATAAATATTCCTTATTCCCCTCTATCCATCTCCAAGACAGCTGTACATTTTGTTAAGATTATATATAAGTATATATATATAAAGACGTAGATTCTCCTGGACCAGAAATCCAGTAGGCTAGCCATGTACCAAGCACAGATTTACCAAGGCAACGAAGAGGGTTGTAGATTTCCCATTAATACTAAGTGCTGTGAGTGTAGTAGTACCTGTGTATATATCCCCCCTACATCCATCAATATCTTTATTTGCATTCATCCCAGGCTATGAAAATGCAAAGTGAAAAACTGTTCATACTCTAGAATGCTTTCATCATATAAAATGTTTTTATGCTCACAGCTTGACTATAACAGATTTGCCTCTTATTTGTTGTAGAAGGCAGAAGAAAATGCAGAAGGAATGGGATCTAGTCTTGGTCCTGATGGAGAGGTATGAATTTTACAAGCCTTTTTAGTTTGTGGGGTTGGTTGATTTGTTTAATTTTCCCAGAAATTGTTATAACTTATAGTAATGGTAAAAGATTAAAGTTTATGCCAGACATTTGACCTCTTCATTCAGTTAGTACTCTGTAGAGCTTTTGCATGTGACTAAGAGACACGTATACACTCAGAGAGAGTGCTAAAAATGAAACTGATTTGGGGAAATTAGTTCAAAAGTTGCTTACACAGTTGGAAACTCTAAGGTCGAGGTTATCAAGTGTGCATGCTAAGGTCCCCACAAGACACACAGAGATCACAATATTCATCAATTCAGTCTTATTTGAAAGAAAATACAGTAATGTGAATGTACAAGCATACATATTTTAGACTAGACTAGACTAGACTAGACTAGACTAGAATTGAATAGAATAGAATAGTTCAGTTGGAATGGACCTACAAAGATCATCCAGTACAACTGCCTGACTACTTCAGGGCGGACCAAGTTAAAGCATGTTATCAAGGGCATTGTCCAAATGCCTCTTAAACATTTACAGGCATGAGGCATCGTCCACCTCTCTGGGAAGTCTGCTCCAGTGTTTGACCACCCTCTCGGTAAATAAATGTTTCCTAATGATCTATCCAGATCCCTCTGCAAGGCCTCTCGTCCCTCAAAAGAATCAACAGCACCTCCCAGTTTGGTATCGTCAGCAAACTTGCTAATGGTGCATTCAACTCCTGCATCCAGATCATTGATAAAAATATTGAACAGAACCGGCCCTAGAATTGAGCCCTGAGGAACACTGCTGGTGACCAGTCGCCGGCCAGATGTAACCCCATTCACTACAACCCTTTGAGCCCTGCCATTCAGCAGGTTCTTCACCCAGCGCACCTTGTACCTGCTCATCTCACAGTTGGACAACTTGTCCAGAAGGATGCTGTGAGGGACAGCACCAAAAGCCTTACTAAAATCCAGAAAAACTACATCCACCACCTTCCCTTCATCCACTAGGCGAGTGACCTTATTGTAGAAGGATATTAAATTAGCTAAACAGGACTTTCCCTTTGTGAACCCATGTTGGCTGTGCCTGATGATTGCATTGTCCCTTAGATGCCTTTCAATAGCACCCAGTATGATCTTCTCCATAATTTTTCCAGGTACTGAGGTTAGACTAACAGGTCTGTAGTTTCCTGGGTCTTCCCTCATGCCCTTCTTGTAAATTGGAATAACACTGTCTAGCTTCCAGTCAGCAGGGACCTCCCCAGGCTCCCAAGACCTTTGGTAGATGATGGAGAGGGGTCCTGCTTTAACATCATCTAACTCCTTCAGTACTCTGTTTTCTTCCTTAAAAATCTTTTCTACTATGAACAAAGAATCATATCTTCAATTTGTCCTTTGTTAATATAGCAGCTCTCAGTTTCATCAAAGAGAGGCTATATCCCCAGGAATTCCTCTGACAAAAGCCCCCCCCCCCCCCCCCCCGAGTCTGGAAGATTATCCAATTACAGTGTAAAGCAACTTAAAGCAAGGATGACTGACTAAAGACAGAAGTCTGAGAGCATCCAGAAAAGAGAAAGAAAGACTATGAGAGAGTGTGTGTGAGAGACAGAGCTTCAGTTTCTCATATGAGTAAAGTGAGGAGAATTATACCTGTCCTTAAGTTTTGTGGAGCGTGGAGTCAAAGTGTCTGATTTTGGGTTTGGACCTGCTTTCTTTCTTTCCTTTCTTCTTTTCTTCTACTCTTCTACTCTCTCTCTGTTGCTATGTGCAGATCCCATATTTATATGAAAACCTTATATGATTCTTATGGAGTCTTGTTAGATTTACATGCGTTAACAAAAAGGACCTCTTAAATGCTCTGTTTGGGGCAGCACAGTCAGAGAATAAAAGATGGCTGTTAATCCTGGTCTGAGTCATGGCAGTGGTATATGGCTTCTCCTGCTGGGAAGAAAAGAGAGGTTCTAGAGAGGCATTACCTTGGAAATCCCACCCAGAGCAACATCATCAAGAGCTACCAGCTCTTCCCAGCTCTCTCTATGTACTGGGAGTTGTCCAAAGAAGGAGACTGTACTGTCATGTGTGGAAGGAGAATTGCATGATCATGCATTCTCGTCTCATGCCCATCATAGGTATTGCTATCTCTGAGCTGGCACAGGAAAGGGTCCAATTGATTCAGAAGCTGTTGATATTGACTGCTAATCAGGCTCATGTACTCCTCTCCATTGCTCACAGCTCCTGCCTGACTCGCCCTTAGTCATGGCTGGACAAACCTTACTGTTTAATCCTTGCAGCTTCAGATCTGACCTTCTGCTTCAGCCAGCATGACTGTCGGTCAGTGGATTGCCTGGGCACAAGCTGGGAGCTCTGTGTACATAGGACTGAAGGATATACCATTGCTATAGCTTTTTTTATAACCAGGATATACCATTGCTATAGCTTTTTTTATAACCAGGAGAAAACTAATCTGGATTAACATTGGTGCTAACTTGTTTCTCTTCAAAGAGCTGAAGTCTACAACAAAGGTACATTGAATCTATCAATGAGTATGCTGAAAGATCCTTTTCAGCTTTGGCAGACACTGAAATGTTTTTCTTGAGATAAAAATCAGTGTATAGTATATTATTTATTTTTCAAAATGCACTTGTAAGAACAACAAGTTATATCATCTCATTACTAGAAAATGCACTGTTGACATTGCACATCAATTCCCTTTCTGGCATAGGGTAAAATATACTGTCACAAAGGGTTCTCAAGATACCTGAAGGTACTTTGTCCCTCAGAAGCAACTGAAAATGAAAAGTTTACCCATGTTCTTTGAACAGTTAGTTCTCTTTTTCTTTTTTTTTTTTTTCAGTAGAATTGGAGGACATATGCTTCCTCATTAAGAGCTATACTGTTATGCCCTTTTTTACTCATTTGTGTGTAAACACAACTTGAAAATTCTACTTATTACTTAGTCTTATCTACACATGAAAGTAATATCTTTGCTGGTGTAGTTAAAAAAGTAAGTACAGCCACATCCTTTAATGTATATACAATTCCACCAGGAAAATGTACATATACTGCTGTAACATAATCATTTATAGAAGGGGGAGTAAGTTTTATACTCACTGTAAGTCATCTTTTTACTTGTTCAAATTTTTTTTCCAGTTTTGTGTTTATATATTTTGGGAAAGGGTTCTTTACTGTGCTAATTATTATTAAAAAGAAGATATTTAGCCAAAATAGTTTGTAAAATATAAAATCTGTGGTTTGAGCAGGCCAAAGAAGTAGCAGAGACATAATTTTGTTCTGTTTTTCTCTTGTTAGAGCACCAGAGTAAGTGAAAGAATCAGAAGAGTGAATCTTTAACTAGTCCTTTGCATTAAAAGTTAATTAAAATCTTATAGCTCCATTTCTTCATCCATAAAGAAAGAAAAAGGCTGAAAGCTCAATGTTTTTTCTCCTTACAGATCTCCATCAGTATAAGCAGCAAGAGTGAAAGGACTGTAAGCATAATATACTTTCTCTCTTATTTCAGAGAGGTCAAGTTACTTCTGTTCCACACTGCTCTCATTCATTTACTTGGAATACTGTGATGCATGTGTGGTTATTAAATGTAGAGATATGTTACATACAGAAATACTGTGACTTAGTGTTGACTTGGTAGCAGTATGGGAAGCCGAGGCTTCAGTAACACATTAACTTATTCAGAGTCATAACTTTGCAGTTGCTGCTATTCATTAACTGTGGCAAACACAGGAAGACCAGTTATCTTATAAAATTTCATCTGAATCTTTAGCCCATAGATGAAAGCAGTCAGACGAGTGACCTTCCAGTCAAAGTGACTCACACTGAAACAGGCAAAGTTCTTCTTGGGCCAGAAGCACCAAAAGCAAGTCAGCTAGATGCTTGGTTGGAAATGAACCCCGGGTAAGTAGCTAGCAAACCAATGGGCTATTTTTATTATTGGGGAGGGTGTCAACTGTATTGTTATTTTTGATGAAACTGTATTTTTTATCTATTCTACTGGCCTTTTAATTTATTACTTGTAAGTTGAGTAGGAAATGTATTGAATCTATTCCATTCCTCCCTTTGTATTTCTAATTCATATTCTTTTGTCTTCTTTGTACAGCTATGAAGTTGCTCCCAGGTCAGACAGTGAAGATGAAAGTGGTTCTGAATATGAGGAGGAGGTAGGTATGGATTTCTTCAAATTTCATTTTTAGTAGTACAGTAGAACAAAACCCACATTATTTTCCTGTATGTTCCTTTTTTCATAGGCTTGAAGAAAAGCGATAGTGTCTAATTGTTTTAAGCATAATACAAACAGCAAAATACATCCTTTTTGCAGTGATGCTCATTGCATAGCATGTCTTTTATATATGCTGTAAATGCCTACCTGATCATCTGAATGAGGGGAAAAGAGAACTTGTTTTACTCTCATATCATCAGAGTAAAAATAATGAAATAATCATGTCAGAACAGGCAAGAAGATTCCTATTTTAAAATACACCCCTATAAAGGATGTTTGGTGGCTTTGTGCTTAATGAAGTTAACATCTTCTATCTTCTAGATGCATCTTGTATCTGTTATGTAATACTTCTCTACAGAAAGCAATGCTTTCCTAGTCTTAATATTGAAGTATTGCCTATTGAGAGGATGAGAAAAGACAAAGTTTATTGTTTATGTTGTGATTCTGACTCGGGTGTTCTGAGTCAGTAAATGGCAAAGGTTTATTAGGATCATTTGCTAGAATACACCTTAATTTTTACAGTTGCACATCAGCATTGGAAGCTTTCAGGGTCATTTTGTGGTCTTTTTTTTCTTGGTAATTCTTCAGTAGGGATGAAATAGGGCCATTGTAATAAGAAATAGTGTCATGAATGAAAGTATCTCACACGGTTATGATTTAATAGGAATTTAAGATTTATTAGTGGTGTGAGGTGGATCAAAAGGTTGAATTTTAGCAACACTTAATGATTGACCATTTTAAAGATTAACAAGGTGATTTGGTAAAATATATTATGATTAAAATAGCAACTTAATTACATATTTGAGAATGACAAGATTCACACTAACTTACTACAGGGTATTCTAAATCAAAGTATATATATGTATATATGTATAAGCACAAAACATACACACACACACACATAAACAGCACAGAAATATTTGGATATCCAGTGAAATATATAGACATTCACACTCGTGATGGCAAATGCGTGTAGTTAAACACATAGATAGGTAAAGAGGTGGATGGAAGAGACTAACCTATAGTTAAAATTTCCCTCCTCTCGAGTTTGGAGCAAATACTCACAATGCATCGGTATCTCTCAACGGGCAATAACTGAGAGTTGAGAAGTCTGACTTCACCCTGGCCTTCCGTCAGCTTTGTGGGCAGACGATCTTCAAACTTTGAGAAGTCTGAGCCTGAGAGGCGTCCCAGCTCAGGGGAGATGCTGGTCACAGCCTGCTAAAGGGTCTTGCTTAGGGTCGCTATTTATAGGGTCCAAGATAACTGACTTTTGTCAGGTACTTTTCCGTTTCAGCCCAACTCAGATGATGGAATATTCTGGTACTTTCTACCAGTTGTGCAGGCCCAGAACTTGCTAGATCTTGGAGTTCTAGTATCATCCCCTTTGGGCCACAACCCAAGTACAGATGTACTAGGCTGTCAGGAAGTATTGATGGTTCCTATTATTCTTTAAGTGGTAAGAGAGAGGGACAGAAACCAGGTGGGCTAAGGGAGTGCCTTAATGCTCTGGTCTACTGCCTTTCCCAAGCCATTTGAATTGGAATGCAGTCTGTTTCCAACCAACAGGGGAGGTAGGAATCAGGAGTTAAGGGAGTGCCTTTATGCCCTGGTTCCCTACCTTTCCCTATTCATCTTGGGTTGGCATGTGACCCATGGGGAGGAAATTTGCACTAAGCACCAAGTGGCCCAAGAAAGGGGGGGGTTGTACTACCACACGTAGCTAGGTACATTAATTTGTCTGCTTATATCAACTTTGGTAGATGAAATATAGAGCAATATTTTGCTCTGTTTAGCTGTTAATATTTTAAATTGTTCCACAGCATCCTTTTCTTCAAATGGTTTAAGCATTGTTAGAGAGCTCCGAGTAAAATCAGAAAAAATTACCCATTTGTCATCCATTGCAACTGTAGCTAGAAGGGAAACTATAAATAAAGATAAAAAAAATAATCTGTTTTAAAAAACTAATAAATCAAAAGCTTAAAACAGCATGAATGCAGGAGCTCTTGCCAGTTTTTTAAGCTGTCTTACAGTATTGTTCATCTTGAATACGATACAAACATGCATAAATCAGTCTGCTCTATGAGCAGGACAGGTAAGAGTAAGATTTTTATAAATGAGAACATTGAAGAGGAAAATATTTTTTATTAAAGTATTGTGACTTTCTGTTAGTTAATTTATGTCAATTTTTTGTTTTGTTTTGTTGCAGTATATCAAGATAGCTGTCAGTTGAACTTTTTGGTTCAGGTTCCTGTCAGTATAAAGCATTGTTCAATGAAAACTTAAGAAATATGTGAGTGTTAGCCAAAGTTACGACTGAGTAGCATTGGAGAGTATAACATTTTCCTGTCCTTTTTCCATCTTCTCTAGGATGATGAAGAAGAATCAAGTAGATTAGAAGCAGATGAGAAGATACTTCTGGATCCTAACAGCGAGGAAGTTTCTGAGAAAGATGCTAAACAAATCATTGAGTGAGCTTTGGATTATGCCTTTTTTTTTTCCTTTTTTTCTTTTTCTCCCCCCCTCCTTCCCCTGAACAGTGATTTCTTATCAGGGTTCTCAAAATTAGCTTGCTCTAGATTACCATGAGTGGCTGGTTGTTGTAGTGCCTGTGGCATGCATCTGCAGGAGAAGGGATATGACCGCTTGGTAGTACTTGTGTATTGCTTAAAAAGTAATGTGCATTCTTCTAAGGGTTAAGTCCTCACAGTTGAGGATTTCTACTGCCTCTTTACCACTTGTATAAATAAGTGAACTATACTGAAAAATATTTGTATTTGTGGGAATTTACCTTTATTGTTTGTCTGCTTTCCAGGACAGCCAAACAAGATGTGGATGATGAATACAGTATGCAATATAGTGCTAGAGGGTCTCAGTCCTACTACACTGTTGCTCATGCAATCATAGAGAGGGTGGAGAAGCAGTCTTCTCTTCTTATTAATGGTACACTAAAACATTATCAGGTAAGAAATATAGTTGGAGTTAGCTTAAGTAGTACCAAACCCTTTTATTCAAAATATTACCCTGCTCTGCAGCTGACATAATAATGGCCAGGCTCCTATATAACATACTTTTCATTGAGTAAAGCATGTTAAAATGTTTAAGACTTGCCTTATCCTAGATATTTCATTACAGTACTTAAAATGGCAAACTGTTTGAAAATGCGTGCAGAAACACAGGATATCTATTAGGTTAGAAATAGATGATCATATGGAGAAAGGGAATGTAGTCTTTATCTATCACAAATCAAATTTCATACATACTGCTTAAATAACTTTCTATATATACCTGTAAACATCTCTTTTAATTGCAGACCAATAGTGTTTTGGTTTTGCTCTCCTTCCCATCAACCCAGTATATGGATTTTTGGTCATTATTTTAATTTTAATTCATTATTTTTTAAATAATCTTTTTCTTCTTTTAATATTTAAAAATTTAACAATTTGAACTTTTAGCACCTCAGTGTGGATCTCTAGTGATTGAACTGATAAAATTTTTCTATACAATATTTGTTTATATACAGATTGTTAGTGTTACAGATAAGGTGCACACTTTTCCAGAAAGCTTTACAGCAGGCATGTTGAGAACTGGTTTTGGTTCTTGTTCTATCACTCTCCCTTTGACTCTTATGCTCTTATAATTTCCTCTTGATCTTATCAATTTTTTCATGCCCCACTTTCCTTCTCTTTTTTTTTTCCTTTTTCACATGTTCTTCATTCTTGACTTTAGTTAGGCTGTCTCTTCCTTCTGCACATCAGTACATGTTAGTGAAGGGGTGACTGATGACACAGGAAAGAGTTTATTATCAGTTCTGCAGCCACTTGTAAATGGGAGACAATTGCAGAAGTTCTGCTTGACTGTTGTTGCTCTGAGTTCAGTAGACAGTCTTCAGAGAATTTAGTACCTAAATATAAATCAATCAACATATGTATGAAGCTGATAGATTGGCTGTATTATTTTGTATAATTTTTCATGGATACTTTTGACATACAATGTTTTCCCCATACTTCTTAGCTGAACTTTCTCAGACCTGTTAATTTACTTCTCTCCCCATGCATGAGACTCATCAAACATCTGGATCATGGAAGTGGGAATGTGTCTAGATTATACTTGTATGGGATAATGTGATATATACATGCATAGAGGGCTGTGTGACAAGAAAGTAGTCACTGTGCTATGATGCGATAGAGTGAGCGTGTCTTCTAGCTAGCTAGGCCAGCTAGGTAGATACTGCTTACTACACTGTTGTGGCTTCTTCCCAGCTCTGGGATTCTATATGTCAGGCATAATTGGTCAGTGGACCTCTTCTGACACATGGAGTTGTGGACCGCAAACACTAAATGGGAGTGTACTACAAGAGTTTCAAGTAATACAGTTGGGGGTGTGAAGTGGAACCAAATGTGAGTCTTATGGCTAGTGCATGAGACTTGATAGGTTTGGTTTTGAGAAAATTTTGGTTGAGGTAGATATCTGACATGAAATTTTACTCCAAAGGTTTTAAATTTGACGGTGTCTAAATTAACAAATAGAATCTTTTAGTGGTAAGTGTTAAGGAACCTGAAGTATGGTTAGTCTGTCAGTGTTAGTCTGCCTACAGTACAAAAAAAACTTCAGTATGCATAAAATATGACTTTGTGGCATGGGCCATACTGGCCCTAAATAGCAGTGATGACTTTCATATAGATGTAAGTCACATCACCTTTTCCAAGACATATTGGGAACTGCATACACATTGTACTGTGGAAGGAAAAACAGCATCTAAGTAGTAAGAGAAGTAAGAACCTTGCTTCTGTAATATTAGTACTACCTACATCTGTGGATTTCGAATAATTGAAATGATTATTCATTTCAGCTCCAGGGTCTGGAATGGATGGTTTCACTCTATAATAACAATTTGAATGGAATTTTAGCTGATGAAATGGGACTAGGAAAAACCATACAGACTATTGCGCTCATCACTTATCTGATGGAACACAAAAGACTCAATGGCCCCTATCTCATCATTGTTCCCCTGTCGTAAGTAAAGAAACTCATTCTGCTATTATTCTGTGTATTGTATTTTGGTTTCTTAGCAACATGTACTTTTTTTTCATACAATCACACCTTGGAATTGCACTGAGTGTGTACTCTGAATTTAGCCTGTGATTGTTTCTTCATAACTGATTGTCTAGCATTGGAAAGGTGACCAGATGGCCGATAAAAGCACTTTGTTTCATTAATTTTGCTGTTCACTCTGCTGGCATGCTATACAATATGTCCTACTTCACTGTTACTTACTCCTCACATTAGCCACAAGAGAGGAATGATACTTTTTTAATATATATTACATGTCTGTAGTTTTCCCCATTCTAGGAACCTTTTAAAATTTCTAGAAGAGAGAAGCTGAAACTTGAGTGACTTTAGTTATTTTAAAACTCTTTCTTCCTTCTTTTCTCCCCCTATAAGATGCATATCAGACCAGGTTGGTGCTACCTTGTCATGTCCAATGACTTCAAAAACAAAAAGGTTATCTTCTGTTCCCATATCATACTGACAAACACACTTTTACCCATTTTAAAGACTATTTACTGTGATCATAAAGCTGAAACCACACAGTGCAAAACCAAATCTGCCTACAGATGTATTTTACTGTAGACTTCATATGCTATATCTGAAAAGTTGCAGGCTCAATTTATGAGAGGCAATTGGTTTACAATGACACATAAGTCTTTCTGTGTAGGTATATCTTCCCCTTAATATGTGTCAAAATACAAAGGTAAACTTCAAATACTTGCTGAATTGGTCTGAAAGGGACCCCTGAATATAAGGGGAAGAGACATTTTCCCCACTTTATTTCTATTTCCTCCCTTCTCAAATAAAGATACATATATCCTGGTACAATATATTATGTGCTTCTTTTTAAATATACTGTTTATTATAGGGGGTGTAGGAAGTATGTTGAGAAACCAGCATTCAGTGGGAAACACATGGCATAATTATGAAGTTTAACTTTTTTTTAACAAATAATTAAATATATTATTTTTACCTATTAATCTTGTATTTAGAACTTTATCCAACTGGACATATGAATTTGACAAATGGGCTCCTTCTGTGGTGAAAATATCTTACAAGGTTTGTTTTATATTTTTATATGAACATAAAGCTGAAAGAATAAAACATGAGAGTTAATCATCCCAAGATTACTGTAATTAACTGTAATTGCTTCTGGTTAGCGAAAGGCAGAATAAAATTGTTAAATACCATATTGCAAGGATTTGCTGAGAGCAATACAAATGATAAATACTGCACATTTTGTATACAGCTGAATATTTTGTTGTTTGGCTACTGCAGTTCCTATAAAGTCAAGCAATTAGTAAGGTGTCTAGACTGCTGGCTGCATGCTTCCATTCCCATACAAAACCAGAGCTTTACAGTCCAGCAGCTGATTAGGGAAACCACTCTTGAAGGAGTATGGAATATATCAATATATTTGGTATGATTTTTCAGGATTGCAAGGTCATATATTGGCTCTTTCTCTGCCAATTCACAACTGTACTGCATAAAATATAGGTATATCTGTTTTCTTCATCCTTTGTCTCTCTTTTAGGGGACACCTGTCATGCGTCGCTCACTTGTTCCTCAGCTTCGAAGTGGAAAATTTAATGTTCTTTTAACTACTTATGAGTACATAATAAAGGACAAACATATTCTTGCTAAGGTAAGGAATGTCTGTCATCTCTTAACAGCTAACCCTTAAAGACATCATCTTATTTAGTACATAGGACAAAACACCTGTTTTTGATTTATAGTCCTGAATTGCTGTTTTGTCTTGCTAAAAATTAACCATTTCATCTACCTTTTCATTCCCCTGTTGACAATTGAATCTCTCCCTCCTGAAAGACTCAGTTTTTAAAAGCTCACAAACTGATCTGTAGATATTGGTGCCTCGGATGTAATGAATTGTTCTGAAAATTGTATGGTAGTGTAAGAGTATTTTATAAAATACACACAAACTCGACCAGGTAGGTATGTTTTGCCATACTGTAAAACCTTGTGATCCTATTGTCTTCCTTTTATCCCATTATAGATTTAGATGTCTCATTTGTCCTCTCTGGAACATAGACAGTACATGATCATAGCATAATTCTGAATGGTTGAAAACAGTTTTACTCTGCACAGTTTTTCTATCCCTCTAGTTTTTGTCCACCATTACTAAAAGATAAGAGCAGGGAACAGCAGTGTGGCACCAACATTTTCTGTGCAATGTGGCTATGTAGCATCTGATGAAAGCACTTGAGGACTACAAACTGAGACCTTACTGGTTATGTGATCAGTACATCATAGTCTTGTTATGTTGCTGTGCACCCCATCACATGACTAAAATGTTGCATATAGCTACAAACAAAGGTATCCTCTGGTTTATGCCCTTGGCGTAGGAATTTAAGGATCTGCTGGTTGACAGCAGACTCAAGATGAGTCAGCAGTGTGCCCTGCCAGCCAAGAGGGCAAACCACATCCTGAGGTGCATTCAACACAGCATAACCAGCTGGTCAAAAGAGGTGATTATCCTGCTGTATTTAGCGCTGGTACAGCCTCACCTTGAGTACTATGTGCAATTCTGGGCCCCACAGTTTAAAAAGGATGTTAAGGTACTTGAATGCATCCAGAGGAGGGCAACAAAGCTGGTGAAAGGGCTGGAAGTCATGGCCTATGAGGAGCGGCTAAGGACTTTGAGCTTGTCTAGGTTGGAGAAAAGGAGGCTGAGGGGTGACCTCATTGCTCTCTACAGCTTCCTGAGGAGGGAAAGTAGAGAAGGATGTGCTGATCTCTTCTCCCTGGTATCCAGTGACAGGATGCATGGGAATGGTTCAGAGTTGCACCAGGGGAGGTTTAGACCGGGCATTAGGAAACATTTATTTACTGAGAGGGTGGTCAAACACTGGAGCAGACTTCCCAGAGAGGTGGACGATGCCTCATGCCTGTAAGTGTTTAAGAGGCATTTGGACAATGCCCTTGATAACATGCTTTAACTTGGTCCGCCCTGAAGTAGTCAGGCAGTTGTACTGGATGATCTTTGTAGGTCCATTCCAACTGAACTATTCTGTTCTGTTCTCTTCTGTTCTGTTCTATTCTATTCTATTCTTGGTGTATGACCTGACTTACATGAAGCCTCTGGTCACATGGCCTAGGATTTGGATATATGCCCAACATCTGTTGGAGGAGGTTGTTATATTTTTGGTTATGTGACACATGTTTGTCTACTGGTTATCTGGCCCACTTCTTTCTGATCACTGAGGGACTCAGCAAGCATATAAAGCAGCAAGAGGCACTGAGTGTTTTGCATCTGTAACAAAGTAGGTTGTGAGGCAGTATTTGCTTTTTAAAAAGCAAAACCAACAAAAATCTCCTAAACAGCTGACATGAAGTGTCTGAAAGGACCAAACTAAAGAAATGCCTGAATCACCGATGTGCTGAGGTTCAAGCAGTGTCATATCAAACTCATCCTATGGAGTATAGAGTAGCTATTCATGTCTTAGCACAGAAATTAATAAAAACCATGGCAGTTTTCTTTCAACATTTGCTCTGACTGCATTAAAGTTTTATTTCAGAAGATGCAGTGACTGAGATGTTCTTAATTATGTTGCTACATTTTGGGGTTAGAAAAAAGGGATTAACTGAATTAAAGCAAAGTTCAGGGTTACTATCTTTTGAGAGAATACAGTTATTTTGTCTGAAAATGCCTTTGCATTCTGTCTAGTTTCTTCTTTCTGACAGTTTCATTTGGATTTCTCATGTTGTTTTTCTTCCCCAGTAAGACAAATTCTCACCTTATGGTGCCAGTCTCCTGAACTCCTCCCAAGAAATGAGGGGATTCAACTGTTTGTTGATGCAAGCTTATTTACAGATGTAGCCTACCTAGTATTTGTTTCTCCTCTTGTTGCTTGGGAGGCCACTAGTGCTTGGATAATGTCAGATTTGGGTTGCCAGTCATTCAACAAGAATGACTAATGTTTCAGTTTTGAAACATTCCTGTTTTAAACCTACTGTGAGGTAAGTTCTAATTCTGATGCTATCCGACCTGCTTGTTCTTTACCAGCTTTTCTTCTTCTTGCAGATTCGATGGAAATACATGATAGTAGACGAGGGCCATCGAATGAAGAACCATCATTGCAAGCTGACTCAGGTGTTGAACACTCACTATGTGGCCCCTAGGAGGATACTGTTGACCGGGACTCCACTTCAGAACAAATTGCCTGAACTCTGGGCTCTTCTCAACTTCCTCCTCCCTACCATTTTCAAGAGCTGCAGCACCTTTGAACAGTGGTTCAATGCTCCATTTGCCATGACTGGAGAAAGGGTACTGCAACAGTTTGCTTAAAGTTCATTGGAAACAAACCATTAGGATGGAAACAAAATGGAGGTCATGTTATAGGAATAGTCTTTGAACTCTCCTTTGTGCTCAGAGAATTAGCATGCTTAAAAGCCACCTTTATTACAGCTTTAAAAGTCTTCATTAAAGTGTCTTTTTCTGGACTCTTGAGACAATTTAGTTATAACAAGTAATTACTGCAAACATTTATAACGAGAAATAATCTTTTACCCAATCACAAAGACATTACATAACACACTGAGTTGCCTTGTTGTGACCTTTATAAACTTTTGTAGGTGGACTTAAATGAGGAAGAGACTATCCTGATCATCCGTCGTCTCCACAAAGTGCTCCGTCCCTTTTTGCTAAGGAGACTGAAAAAAGAGGTTGAATCTCAACTGCCAGAAAAGGTTTGCAATAGAAAGGGGTTTTATACCTTTTTTTGAGCACTATATAGTATTGGGTTTTGAGATGCATGCTAGATAAGAGGACTTATTAAGTGTTCGTTTTTGTTGTGGTTTGTGTTTTTAACTCTGCAAAGAAGAAATACTGGCCACTGAGGAATCTCGATTTCTGCATTCTCAATCTTAATTCGCAATCCTACAGTTTTAATTTGGTATGTAGCCAGCTAAGGTTTATATAAGACATACAGCTTGTTTCCATAGTATTTGCTTTCAAGGCATTAATGAAAGCCAGTCATACCCTGAGGGTCAGATTGTGCCACTCATGCACTGAGAAGAAACTTTGCTCCATGAATTGTTTCACTGAAATTCCTAAAGGACTATGTGACATTCATAAAGTTAGCAGAATTTTAGTTAACTTTTCAGGACTCTTGAACTGTGAAGTATTTTGTTTGCTTGTATATGTGTCTTAACCAGTTTGTGCATCTCAATGTAAAATTCAACACTGATTTGAAAGACCACTATTTTAATTTCCAGGCATCTCACTCTACTCACACCCCTGTCCTCCTTTGTGATTTTGAGCCTCCTTCCCCTTAAACCCACAAAAACATAACCAAAAGTGAAAACTGAAGGCAGGTTGGGGGGACATTTGATGCTTAAACCTACTGGGCTAAAACCATAACAAAAAAACAGTTATCGTTACATGTGAGTTGTGAGGTTGCATTTACATTGAATGAATAAAGAGTTCTTTATCTGCATTTAAAAAAATACTTCTAATGAAAGACCTAAAAATTTAAAATGTTATGAAGATTGTTGCTGTTTTGACCTTCTGTTCCCCCAAATGTCATATTCACAATAGCCTTCTATGCAGCATTTACTTGAGCTTTAAACATAGATCTGAAAATGTTATCTGACATTCTACCAGGAAAATCTCATTACTGAAATTTTTATTGCATTTCAAATTTCTGCCAATTATAGACACTGTATTTGATAGAACAATTAAGAGTCATGGGAGAAAAAATATTTAAATTGCATATGCACTGTTACTTAGTGGAGCACTTCTTTCATTTCTGTCCCCTTGTTTTCAAAACAAAGCATGTCTGACTTGAAGCATCAGACTTTTTGACAGAAGTCTGTTGGTGACAGTTCTAGCTGTTCTGACAGGCCCCTGATAAAGATGCTAAGTGGATGTTCATGTTTCTTACCTGTGAGCTCATCCTCCTGTCCTTCTGAGATGAAAATAACCTATTGATTTTTTAGTCATAAAATCATATAGTTTGGAAAGGACCTCTGGAGGTCTCTAATACAACATCCTACTCAGAGCAGGTCACTCAGAACCTTGTCTAGTTGAGTTTTGAATATCTCCAAGGATGGAGATCCCAAAACCTCTCTGGGTTCCTGTTCTAATGTTTGACCACCCTCATGAGGAAATTTTTTCTTTATATCTAATCAGAATTTCTCACTTTCCAACTTGTGACCATTGCCACTTGTCCTTGTGCTGAATGTTTTCAAGCAGAGTCTAGCCCATTAGGTAGTTTAAGAAAGCAATAAGGTCTCCCAAGCCTTCTCTTCTCCAGGCTGAACAAGTCCAGCTCCCTCAAACTCTCCTCGTATGTCATGTGCTCCAGCCTTCTGTCCATTTTAGTGGCCCTCTGCTGGGCTTGCTCCAGTATGTCTATGTCTGTTGTGTAGTGGGGAGACAAAAGCTGGGCACAGCACTCCAGATGTGGCCTCACCAGTGCTCAATAGAGGGGAAGGATTGCTTTCCTTGACCTGGTGGCTGCAATTTTGCTAATAAAGTTCAGGATGCTGTTGGTGGTCTTTGCTACAAGGGCAAATTGCTGGCTTGTGTTCAACTTTTTGTCCACCAGGACTCCAAGATCCTTCTCTGCAAAGCTGCTTCCTAGCCAGTTGGCCCCCAGAGTATACTGGTGTTATTCCATCTGTTGAACTTCATGAGATTCCTGTCAACCCAGTTTTTCCAGCCTGTTGAAGTTCCTTTGAATAGCAGCCCTGCCTCCAGCATATTGACCATTTCCCCCAATTCAAGGGTTATTCCATCCCAGATGCAAGACTTGGCATTTATCCTTGTTAAACTTCATGAGGATCCTGTCAGCCCATTTCTCCAGCCTGTCCAGGTCCCTCTGACCTACAGCATATTGAGCACTCCCCCTCCCCCCCAATTTGGTGTCATCCACAAACTTGCCGAGAGTGCACTCTGTCCCATCATCCAGGTCATTCATAAAGACATTAAACAGTATTGGCCACATATTGACCCTTAAGGGATACCACTGATAATTGGTTGCAAGTTGGAGTACTACTGTAGTGGTACTGGATTTGTACCCTTTGAGCCAGCCAACTTTCCACACACTTTATTGTCCACTTATCCAGTCCATATCTCACTAGTTTGATTATAAGAATACTATGGAAGACCATGTCAAAAGCCTTACTAAGATCAAGGTAAACAAGATCCAGTGCTCTCTGCTTGTCTACACAGCCAGTCATCTCATCATAGAGGGCAATCAGTCAGGCATGATTTTCCTGTTGCCAGTCACCTTCTTGTCCTTTAAGTACTTGGAAATGTCTTTGAGAAGGATTTATTCCATAAGCTTCCCAGAGATGGTGGTGAGGATGACTGGCCTGTAGTTCCCTGGATTCCCCTTTTTGCCCTTATTGAGAAATGGGTGTGACATTTGCTTTTACCAGGCATTCAGAACCTCCCCCAATCAACATGACCTTTCAAAGATAATAGAGTGACCTCACAATGACATCAGCCAACTCCTTTTGCTGCCTTAGATGAATCTCATCTGGTCCTATGGACTTGTATATGTCAAACTGGTTTAAGTGGTATCTAACTGTATCTTCCTCTACTGTGAGTAATGCTTCACTCCCCCAGACTCTGCCACTAGGCTCAGGGACCTGTGAGGCCTGAGGACAAGACTTACCAGTGAAAACTGAATCAAAAATAGGCACTGAGTACATCAGTCATTCCTGTGTCCTTTGGCACTAGGTCCCTTGCCCCACTGAGCAGTGGGCCTCTGTTTTCCTTAGCCTTCCTTTTACTGCCAGTGTACCTATAGAAGCCCTTCTTGTTGCCCTTCATATCCTTCTCTAGTTCCAACTTGAGCTGAGCTTAGGTTTTCCTAACTTCATCCCTGAACTCCTGGGCAATGTCTCTATATTCCTTTCAGGTAGCCCATGTCTGTCTCCACCTTCTATGTACTTCCTTTTTGCATTTGAGCTCAGTCATGTTCATCCACACTGGCCTTCTGCCATGCTTGCTCAACTTCTTCCACATCATAAGAAATTACTTCTGCTCTGAGGAGGCTGTCCTTGAAGATTATCCACCTCTCCTTGGCCCCATTGCCCTCCAGAGCAGTCTCCCACGAGATCCTGCCAAGGACATGATACCCAAACAAGCTGAAAACTGCTCTCCTGAAGTGCAGGGCTGTGATTCTATTTGTCTTGCTCACTTCTCTCAGGATCTTAAACTCAACCATCTCATGGCTGCTGCAGCCAGTGCAGCCCTCAGCCTTCACATCTTGGAACAGTTCTTTGTGTATGCTATCAAGTCCAGCAGAGCATGTCCTCCATGAGCTGTGTAAAGGCTTCATGTGCTTCCTTTTGTTGATCAGAAAGCCTGTAGCAGATGCCTACCACATTAGCACCTGCACTGGTTTGTCCTCTGATCCTTACTCATAAGCTCTCAACTGGCACGTCACCTGTTCCAAGGCAAAGCTCTGTGTATTTGAGCCCCTCCTGTGCATAGGCACAATCTCCTCTCCTCACCTTCCCAGACTGTCTTTCCTGAAGAGCCTGTACCCATCCATGGCAACACTCCAAGCATGTGAGCTATCTCTCTCTCTCTCACCTCTCTCTAATCCCAATGAGATCAGAGTTTTGCAAATGTGCATGGACTTATAATTACTTCTGTTTGTTGCCCATGCTGTGTGCGTTTGTGTACAGGCACTTGAGATGGGTCCCCCAATCATGCTGCTTTCTTAGGGGAAGCACAAGAACCTTCCAAGTCATGCTGTCTCCCAGACACTTCTTCACTGACCCTCATGCCTTCACTTTTCTTCAGGTAATAACAATCCTTCACTGATGTACCTAGTTGAAAGCTTTCCTCACTAGGTTGATGAAATTGTTAGCAAAGATGCTCTTTATTTATTTTGTTGCAGAATAACTGGAATTACAATTTAGATCATATCAGAACAGAAGCAGTTTATTACTATAGATATAGGAGAGAACACAAAGCAGCAGAGTGGCAAACTCTGCTGATATGAACTCTGCCCAAATGGGGCAGTTACACAGTTTATATACCTTTGGGTTATACAACTCATTCTTCACCAAACCATGTCAGAGAAACATGACTATAGCAAATTAAAACAAAGAGCAGTAACATGTAGATTACTTCATATAGGGAGGCTCCAAACAGTCAGATAAGGAAGCTCTAGACAGTATGTCTTTTTTACAAATAATTCACTCCTTTGTTAATTAAATTGTGCTGACTCGGTGAGGCCATTAGGTCATGCTGACATGTATTTCTTAACTAGTGAGACCTCCAAAGGCCTATGATGTGTTAAATATAACTTTTAACTTCCACAAGTTTTTTTATGAAACATTAAGCATCTTGCTCGTTTTTCTTTTAATCACTTCTTGCATTATTTGTCACCATTATTCTGGCTTCATTATGTGACTATTTTCATTTTAGCCTAGTTATTAAAGACAGTGAAGTATACAAGCCTGGCAGTTGAAAAAATGTGCGTTAAATTGGTACATGAAAACTTTTCTTGTGTTACTGGATTTAAGGGTGGCATACAGTCAAAACATACTGAAACTAACTTATTTTAATCATATTTAACAAAAAGTCAAAATTAATTTGGTGTTCATACTCTACTTCATTAGTTCCCCTTTTTTTAGTAGATATTGAGAAACAAAATAGAATGTTTCCATCCCCACATTGGTAAGTAGAATGCTACTTAGGACTGTAAATGATGTTATTTATTTTGTACCAGGTTGTGCCAGTTGTGATTGATGCTTTGCAGGTATAATAAATTTCACAGGTTATTAGCCATTCAGTCTTTTGACAGTTGGTTAAAATTATAAGAAGGGAGAAACAGGAAATAATAATTCCTTTTTTATATGTTTGGTAAAACAGCACTGAATGTACAGTCATGCCCTTAGAATCTATATGTCTTGTAGTAATCATAAATCCCCCAGTTAATCTTTTCAAATAGTCATCATTATGCTTGCAAGTGGATTGCAACTTGTTTGAAGGTGCTCTTATGATGAGGATCAAAGAAATATAGTTTTTGTTTTATTTGTTTAGGAGGGCAGGGATTTGGAATTAAAATCATACTGAAATGATTATATCTTGGTAAAACTTGACACTGTATTTGTTAATTGTGTTTTTACACTAGGTTGAGTATGTAATCAAATGTGACATGTCAGCTCTTCAGAAGATTCTGTACTGCCACATGCAAGCCAAGGGAATCCTTCTCACAGATGGTTCTGAGAAAGACAAGAAGGTACAAAGGGGAAACTAGAACACCTACAGAACAATAAATCATGATCATGTGTTAACTACATAGCTTCTTTTTTTTAAAAAAAATAATAGGTAGGTTCTTACCACAGATATCTTTGAAGAAAGAAATCTCAGTTAGACATATTTGTGTTTTAAAAGACAGTAGTTTGTGCTCTCCATTCATAAGGTAAAAATATGCTGAGTTTAATCCAATAAAAAACCTGACTAATTGGGATTGTGGCAGCACTGACTACTACCAGGTGTTCATCTTTTCTCTCAGAGCCATTATTAAGCACAAATCTTGTTTTGGCCAGCTAGGTTATGAGTGCCTCTGTTCATACATACAAATAACATCTGTTCATGCAAAAAGGTGTTAAAAGAAAAATAAGATTCAAAGTTATGTAGTCATACATTAGAATATGCCAAAATAAATGTTGACTTTTCTATCTTAGGACTTTGGCACATGGTTGAGTTATTGTAGAGAAGACAAGTAGCCATGCATCAGCTTGTCTGTAAATGCATACTTTACATTGCAGTAGATATGAGGTAGGTTGGATTTACCATGAGATTCCTCAGAGTAAGATCATGTAGGCACTTAACACAGAGCAACAAATATGAGCCAGAAATGTGCCCTTGTGGCAAAGAGGGCCAATGGTATCCTGGGATGCATTAATAGGAGTGTTACCAGCAGGTTGAGGGAGGTGATCCTTCCCCTCTCCTCAGCACTGGTGAGGCCACACCTGGAGGGCTGTATCCAGTTCTGGGCTCCCCAGTACAAGAGAGAGATAGAGCTACTGGAGAGAGTCCAGTGGAAGGTCACAAAGATGGTGAAGGGACTGGAGCATCTCTCCTATGAGGAAAGACTGAGACAACTGGGACTGTTTAGCCTGGAGAAGAGAAGGCTCAGGGGGGATCTTATCAATGTATATAAATATCTGAAGGGAGGCTGCAAAGAAGATGGAGACAGGCTCTTTTCAGTGGTGCCCAGTGACAGGGCAAGAGGCAGTGAGCACAAGCTGAAACACAGGAAATTCTGTGTGAACATCAGGAAACACTTTTTTTACTGTGAGGGTGACTGAGCACTGAAACAGGTTGCCCAGAGAGGTTGTGGAGTCATCCTCCTTGGAGATATTCAAAAGTTGTTTGTACATAGTCCTTGACAATCTGCTCTAGGTGGCCCTCCTTGAGCAGGGGGTTTGGACCAGATGACCTCCGGAGGTCCCTTCCAACCTCAACCATTCTGTGGTTCTGAGCAGCTGGTGTGTAACAACTTGTGTGTGCCCCAGTCCCATATATTGGCCCCATTATATGTGTTTTCATGATACAATATGATTGCATACTATTTTTCCACCTGCCTCCTGCCAATTTCATTGTCACAATGGATGATATTTTTGTTCAATATCTTAATTTGTTTTAACCTCTATTTGGTGTGGTCTGATGTGTTATTTACTGTTGAGTATTCAGACCCTGCTCTAAAACTAAAGTTAGTCCTTTCCTCATAGGATCTTCTATGACAGTCATCTCTATATAGGTTCTGAGTACTTTGAAAACATTGGTTTACTTTCTTCTGTTGTATTTTTAATGTAATTTTTCAGCTATCATTTTTTAAGCCTTATAAAATGTCATTTGACACATTTATATCCAAAAGATGTCATCAGAATGATTGGAAGTTTAGAAGCACTACAGAGACCTATGCTAGAGGTTTGAGTTACTTGAATAACTGATAGTAGTTGCCTTTTACAATGCAACATTTCATGTGGTTGAGGGTTTAATACATATTTGATGACAGAAGAGAAGTTGAGACTGGCGAGTCTTCAATTTGCTCTAAGATCTGGAGAGAGGGTACTTGAATGGTTGTTGTCCCTCCTGCTCATCTCCCCCTATTCCTGACCTGATTGTGATGCCTTTTACCATAATGACTTTGACTGGTCCATGTCCAGTCTAGTTTCTTCCTCATCCCAATGTCTTCTGCTAGTTCAGTTCTCTGTGCCTAACTAGGCCCACTTTCCTGGCACAGCCATTCCTGTTGCCCTTCCTCTGTCTCAAGATTTGTGTGCAGTCACCTTAATTAAATAGAGGTCAGCCATCTCTATGCCCTCATTCCCTGTTCCCAGTCCACCTCAGCAGGTTTATGTACACATCAACGTTGCCTATCTTACATCCTGTTCCTTGTTCTAACTCCCCCCCCCCCAATTTCATTTTGCATCCCAGCCTTCTGCTGTCTGTTTTCTCTTTTTCACTAGTTCAGAATCTTCTCTCTGCTTTTTCTTCCTTGCTTCCCTGTCCAGTTCTTTGCCTTAAGCAGTTCTAATTGCTTCTGCTGTCCTCTAGCTTTCTAGTCTCTTTGGCCAGAACATTGCAGTCTCAGCTCCCTCATACTCATAGGTCAAATTTTTCCCCATCCTCCAACTTTTTTCTTTTCTGTAAGTAATTCATCAGGTTCTCTTATTCATGCTTCCTGGTGCCAGCAGAAGGAGGTGGGTGGTCATTGAGAACTCTTGGCTTTGAAGATCCAATAACTATGGGTTTAGTGAAAACTGTCATTCTCCAGCTCTGGCTTGCAATCTGCTCAAACTAGAGAGAATTCATTAGGATGCAAAGCTCTAGTAAACATTAAACAAATGCAAACTGCAGTTTGGAGCAAATTGAGATAGATTTTCAAGGGATCAACAGTAGACTTTGACATGTGGACTACTCCCAATCAAACGTCAGTTTCCTTCCAGAGATGAATTTACCAGAATATAATCACATAATGTAATTTTTCCTAATTTCACTCTTGGAAATATCTGAATTGTTTTGGCTGAGATATTTTAAAATAATTTCACCTGAGTGACATAGTGAGTTTGAAATTTGTACCAACTCTGGTAACAGTTTCACAAAGTTATAGCAAATCAAAATGGGACCTTAAAGTGAGAAGTGATAGTCAATCTTAATATGGTGTTACCAAATGTATTCATCAGTGATAATTAGACTGTAACCATCCCAGATTAGTGGAACACCTGATAATATTTTACTGTTTCAATTTCTATGGTTTCATAAATAACCAGTAGAAATAAGCAGTAAGTGCTTATTGTGACTATTATAGACAGATATAAGATGTAGCACACTTTCCAGGTTACTTGGAAGTCTTTGATCTCCTTGTCTTTTTGGATCATCCTCACGATATTTTTATTTGAGCAGCCAGATAACTACACTTTATTTCATAGCTTCAAATATTTTTATTTCATGGTGATATGGTGTTCTGCTTTGGGGTAGAAGTATTTTTGTCTCCTTTTGAAACTGAGTTTCAAAAGTTTCATTAACAAGCTAGGAAATGGGTTTCATAATATGATTTGCGTTGTTTGCTTCCCTAGGGAAAAGGTGGGGCAAAAACTCTTATGAACACAATCATGCAATTGAGAAAGATATGCAATCACCCATATATGTTTCAACATATTGAGGTAAGTCTGTCATGTTTGATTTTGGGGGCCTTTTTTATTCAGGTGGCTAACATAGTCAAACACTGCTAGTGCGGGAGGGAACATCTCTGTCAACAATACTTGTGCTGGAAAGAACACATTTGAGAAACACTCATTCCATTCCTCTGTATAAGTGAAGAAGTGGAGCAGTCACCAGATTTTTATCCACAGTCTTAAATTCAATTTTACAGCATTTGTTCTTTTTGAGACACTATCTTTAAAAAATGTAGTTTTCTGAGTTTAAGATATTCCATATCAACTTGCCACTACCTGTGCTTAAAATAAAACTAAATTTTAAAATAGAGATATCAGTTTAAAATACCATATAGTAGAACATATAGTAGAACCTTGTTATCTAGCAGACTGATAATCCTTTAGAATATCTATCAAAAATTGCCCCCCTGCATACCCCTCCTTTTTTTCAGCAAAGATTTGTTTACTGTGTAGCATTTCTCATTACTGAGCTAAAGCTAACTAAAATGTAGCTACAGTTTACAAAGAAATGAACAAGTATCTCCTGTGGTGTATTACTGTGTTTTTTATTGTTTGCTCACTTGCTTATTAACTCATGAAATTCAGTATTTTGCAAATGGGTCTCTCAGTAATCAGTGCAAATTAATTAGGTTCTACTGTATTTGTAATCTGATCAAAAGCATACAGAGGGAAATTATTCCTACAAGGCATGCATTTTAAATAAAGCAGTAACAGGAAAACATTAGAGTACTTGTGCCACAAGACAAATTCCAAGGGTATGAGTGTAATGGGACTCAAACCCCATTCATATAATTACTTGATATAGGGATGCATAATTTTGGCAACTATATAGACTGTGTCTATTATTCTGTTTATTGCTTATAATTCTGCAGGAATCCTTCGCTGAACATTTAGGCTACTCAAATGGTGTCATCAATGGGTAAATCTTTATCTTCTTCATATATGCTGCAATGAAACTATTATATCATATCTTGTTTCAAAAAGCTATATGTTCTCAAAAACTAATCAGTTTCTAAGATAAATATAATCAGCTATAGAAATAACATGCTTTAGAAGGAACCTAACCAGCTTAGAACTCTTCCTGTAGTCCCCCAGCCTAAGGGACTGCTTCCTCTCCAAAATGGCAGTTTAAAGTTGCTTTTATAGCTGGATAGTAATTAGAATCTTTTGGACTCCAGTCTTGTCCTTGACTGATGCTGAAGCCCTGCTGAGTGACTAATGTCAAAGCAAGAAAGTTTTTATCTGATTTAAAGTAGTCTTGTGCTTTGAAAAGAAGCATTCAGCTAAAGCAGAGAATGATTAGGAGAATTTTGAAGATGGATTTCCATTATTTTCATTAACATCATATCAAGATATAGGATCCTTTCTTTCACAAAACTTCCAGTACTTGGACAATGACTGAACATGGTAGAAATGATTGCTGGTTCTTCAGAAAGCGTTTATTCCTGTTGTAACAAGAGTCTTTTTTCTTTTTTCATTCCCATCACATAAGGAAGAATTATGGTGGTCACATGCAGGATTCTTGTTTATTAATTGATAACTGTACACTAGTCCTCTCTAAATTAGGGACAAGATTGACACCTTTGCCCAACTGCAACGGCATGAGACATTATGTCACATGGAGAAGACAAGGGGCAATGTGTACAAGTTACACCAGGAGAGGTTTCATCTCAACATAAGAAAGAAATTTTTTACAGTAAGAATAATCATTCACTGGAACAACCTCTCCAGGGACGTGGTAGAGTCCCCATCACTGGAGGTTTTCAAGATGCAATTGGACAGGGTGCTAGATAATCTCAGCTAGGCTCCCTTTCCCATGAAAGGTTGGACCAGATGATCTTTTGAGGTCCCTTCCAACATGGGCTGTTCTATGATTCTATGATTATAAAAACTTCCTTACAGAGGTCCCTGGTGTTTTCATATCTGTGATTTATTATTATTTGTTACAGTACCTTTTCTCAGTTTTAATTTATCTCCTCTTTCTTTTTATTCCCTTTCAAATTAGGGAAATATTAGAAAACTTGCTCTAATGGAAAGCATTTAAATCCCTCTGTTATTGTGGCTTATTCAAGTATTGGGCTAGGAATAATTTCCAGTTAGCCTTAATCTACCTCTGATTTTATGGGGGCATGGTTTTTTATTACACTTGCAATTAGATTATTGGCAACTGTCCACTCAAATTTTTTGTCAGCAATTTAAATGAACCTTGTCATAACAAAATTTTAAGTTTACTACTAAACTACTAATATTTTGCTTTTCAAAAACTTTGTGTAACCTTTAACACAATTCTTATAATCCAGCAACACATTATATTTACATAAAATGCTTAAACTGATACTTCAGTGATACTTGTACCCAGTTCTTAATTGTTCAATGGCTATGTCAGTAATTTCCATAAAGAACTATTAGACTTTAAAGATCTCTTGGCAGCAAGTCCTGGCTCATTTGCTTACAGGTTCTCAACATGTATGTTTTTGGTAAAGACCATGTTAAAAAAGGGTTGGAATCATAGAATAATTTAGGTTGGAAGAGAACTCCAGAGGTCACCTGGTCTAACCCCTACGCAAAGCAGGTCAGGTTGCTCAAGAACTTGCCCAGTGAAGTCTTGAACACCTCAAAGGATGCAGATTATACAGCCTCACTGGGCAACCAGTTCTAGTATTTGACCACCCTCACAGTAAAAAATATTTTTCCTAATATCTTATTAGAATTTCCCATGTTCCAACTTGTATCCACTGCCTCTTGTCCTATTATTGTGCAGCTCTGAGAAGAGTCTTCACTGTATTCTCCCATTAGGCAGTTGTAGACAAGCAATAAGATTTCACTGAGCCTTCTCTTATCTAGACTGAACAAATCCAGCTCTCTCAACCTTTTCTTCTATGTCATGTACTCCAGTCCCCTGAGCATCTTGGTGGCCCACCTCTGGACTTGCTCCAGTATGTCAATATCAATGAGCAGCAATAAGGATGATGAAAAAACAGATGGAAAGGATCTTCTTCAACACCCTGCAGAAACAAGAGCCTAAATCCCCATCTGCACAGGAAGAGCAACCAGAGTCTGTACTCATTGGGGTGGCAAATGGGGACTCCCATGATGGCGAAGGCTAGAAGCTCGTGACTTCTGGCAACAGGAGGAAGGCTCCTGCTCCACCTGCAGATCTGCAACTACAGAATAGGTGCAGTGCCCTGGTAGCAGATATGGAACTGGAAGCTCTGTCTGAGGAAACATTGGAGCCAGCTGAGACAACCATGCAGCAGCATCAGGAGGAAATGACGAGTGATAGTAGTGGATGACTCTCTCCTGTGAGGGACAGAAGCCCCCATCTACTCTCTAGGGAGGTTTGATGCTTGACAGGGGCTCGGATCTGGAACTGAGAGTCTGTTGATGTTTGTCTGGCCCTCAGAGTATTACCCTCTGCTGCTCTTCCACATGTGCACTGATGATACTGCCAGGGGAAACCTTGGGTATATATCAAGAGTGACTACATGAATCTGGGGATGAGGGTCAAAGGTATGAAGGCCCAGGTGGTTTTCTACTTGATCCTATTGATGAAGGAGAAGGGCTTGAGGAGGAGTGGATGAATCCTGGGGATCAACAACTGGCAGCAGAGCTGGTGTTGTTGATAGAGATTTGGCTTTAATGACCCTCTGAGGATAAGGGACTGATAGGGAAAGACAGGGTCCACCTGACCAAGTGGGGCAAAAACATCTTTGCCAATAGGCTGGCCAACCTGGTGAGGAGAGCTTTAAACTAGGAATGACAGGGGAAGGAGAGGACAACATACAGTTAAGTGAAAAAGTGGTGGATTGGCTTGGTAAGCAGAGGATGCAAGGTGATGTGGACAGGAAAGACCTCAAAATGAACAAAACAGGACACAAGGGAGCCCACCCCAAGTGTATGCACACAAATAAGTGCCGGGAGGACAGTATTGTGGGGGAAGCTCTCAACATTTTCCTGGGAAATCGACATGACTGCGTGCCTCTCTGAAGTGCCTGTACACTAATGCGTGCAGCATGGGGAACAAACAGGAAGAATTAGAGGTCTGCATGCAGTTGCAGGGTTACGTTTTCATTGGGATCACGGAGATGTGCTGGGATAGCTCACACAACTAGAGTGCTGCCATGGATGGGTACAAGCTCTTTAGGAAGGACAGTCTGGGAAGGCAAGGAGGGGGAACTGTCCTTTATGAGACAATAGCTGGAATGCACGGAGCTCTGCATAGGGATAGATGATGTGTCAGCCAGGAGCCTATGGGCTAAGATTAGAGGGCAGACCAATGTGGGTGACATTGTGGTGGGCATCTGCTATAGACCACCTGATCAGGAAGAAGTAGATGAGGCCTTCTTCATATAACTGGAAGAAGATTCATATTTGCAGTCCCTGGTTGTCATGGGGAACTTTAACCACCCCAATATCTGCTGGAAGGACAAGACAGTAGGGCATAAGCAATACAGTAGGTTTATGGAGTGGTGATCACTTCCTGACACAAGTGATCAAGGAGCCAATGAGGGGAGGCACTCTGCTGGACCTGAATATCTCCAAACAAGGAAGGACTGGTTGGAGCAGTCTTGACTGTAGTGACCATGAGATGGTGGAGTTCAGGATCCTGAGAGGAGGGAACAAGGCAAATAGCAGGATCATAACCCTAGACTTAAGGAAAGCAGACTTTGGGTTTTTCAGGGATCTGCTTGGAAGAATCCTATGGGACACAGTCCTAGAAAGCAGAGGGGGTGTGAGAGAGCTGATTGATATTCAGGGATCACCTTCTCCCAGCTCAAGAATGGTCCATCCCCACATGCAGCAAGTCAAGCACAGGTGGCAGGAAATATAGATGCACAGGGAGCTCCTGAGTAAATTCAAACATAAAAAGGAACCATACAGGAGGTGAAAGCAGGGATAAGTGACCCAGGAGGAATATAGAGACACTGTTCAAGCATACCGGGAAGCGGTTAGGAAAGCCAAAGCCCATCTAGATTTGAATCTGGAGAGGGATGAGAGGGGCAACAAGAAAGGCTTCTGCAGGTATATCAATGGCAAAAGGCATGAAGTCCAGCTGGAGGCAAGTCACTAGTGGTGTTCCCCAGGGGTCAATACTGTGGCCCATACTGTTTAACCTCTTCTTTTCTGACCTGGATCTTGGGACAGAGTGCACTCTCAGCAAGTCTGCAGATGATAGAGAATTGGGAGGAGTGGCTGATACACCAGGTGGTTGTGCTGACATTCAGAGGGACCTCAACAGGATGGAGAAATAGACAGTTCAACAAAGGGAAATGCCATGTCCTGCACCTGGTATGGAATAAACCCATGCACCAGTACAGGCTGAGGGCTGACCAGCTGGAAAGCAGCTCTGCAGAAAAGGACCTGAGGGTCCTGGTGGACAAGACTCTGACCATGAACCACCAGTGCACCCTCATGGCAAAGAAGGCCAACAGCATCCTGGGCTGCATTAGGAAGAGCATTGCCAGCAGGTTGAGGTGGGGAGATCCTTCCTCTCTACTCAGCATTGCTGAGGCCACATCTCAAGTACTGTATCCAGTTTTGGGCTCCCTGGTACAAGACAGACACAGGGATACTGGAGTGAGTCCAGCAAAGGGCCACAAAGATAACTAAGGGTTTGGAGTGTCGTGGAATAACCGGAATTACTATTTAGATCACATCAGAACAGAAGCAGTTTATTATTATAGCTATAGGAGAGAACACAATGCAACAGTGAGAGACTCTGCTGATATGAACCCTGTGCAAATGGGGCAGTTACAGAGTTTATATACCTTTTATGTTACACAACCAGGTTCTTCACCAAAACTGTGTCAGATAAGCAGGATATGATAAATAACAACAGCAATTGGAATTCTTCAGGAGGCTTTAGACAGTATATCCTTTTATGAAAAATACACTCCTTTGTTAATGAAATCTTGCTGACTGGTGAAACCATTAGCTGAAAATGTTTCTTAACTAGTGAGGCCTGCAAAGGCCTATGAGGCATTAACTATTTTGCTTCCATGAGAGCATCTGTCATATGAGGACAGGCTTAGAGCTGGGACTGTTTAGCTTGGAGAAGAGATAGCTATAGGGGAGATCTTATCAAAGTGTCTAAATACATCATAGGAGGAGTAAAGAAGATGGAGCCAGACTGTTCTTAGTGACACCCAGTGGAAGGACAAGAGATACTGCCTCATTCCACATCTACTATGTCCATTTCAAGGATCAATCATTAGAGTCTGCACATGACAATGATCTCATTTAGAAGTTACAGAGATATTTCAGGGTTAACAGAATGTTTTGATATTTTTTTCATTCTGTACAAGAAGGAAGTGTGTTTTTCCTATCCTAAAATCCAAGTGCATATATCATCCTAAATTATTTCTAACACTTGACTCCATCATTCCATGTCTCCAGGCTCAAGACTGTTTACAGATTTCCATCTGTTGGATTCATACTTTCATGTTAGGAATCTCCCCTTCTCTCATCGAAGAAGATATTTCAGATTCTCAATGAAATCTAGATGATAACAGGATGCTATACCCAGGGACTTTCCCCACTATCAAAATATTCTCAGAGTGACATGATGTAATGGAAGGGTATTTAAGAGAAGGGAAGACTATACATGTCCAGATGATTTGCTGATTGGGGGCAAATCCCAGCAGGCAACCACAACAGCCCTGTGATATATCTCATCTTCTCATAAGTTTTTCATTAGCATGGACTTCAGTTTGGGAGGGACCTGAAGGATAATCCTGATTCCTTTGTCCTCTATGCCCTTTTATAGGAGGACAGAGAGGCACGGGATCCATATCTGAACCAAAATATGCTGGTATTAAAAGTGTTATGTGAAGCTTTTCTGCTCCTCTGTCTGTCTTGGGAAAATAGGGAAAGATGACTGCATGTCAGTATACTGAATAATAAATCCTGTCTTTGTGCAGACAAACCAATGCCTGCCTGCCTGCCTACCCTCCTGCCTATCCTTCCTCCCTCCCTCCCTCCCTCCCTTCCTTTTTTAAACAACAAAGAGACTATCTGAAATTTATTTTGGAGGCTCTAGGGATTTCAGTAGGGGGTTTCATTTTTCTCACTCTCTCCCTCTTCTACTCTTCCTTTTTAATCTATTCCAAATTAAAGCTATGTTAACACTTTTTCCATTGCTTAGATAAAAAAATTAATAGATTTAAATTTGTTCTCAACACTGTGCAACTGGCTAGAAATGCTTTCCGTCTTACTCTGAGCAAGGGATAGAGGAGGTTGTGTGTATCTTCCACATGGCTCCCTTCCTGTTTAAGTGTCAGCAATGTCTTTTTTTCTTTATTAGTATATGAGACCATCTGTCTCTCAAATAGTTTGGCCTTTTGCATAACAATTTTATATGTATACATAGGGACCTGGGGGTGTTGATTGACAGCCGGATGAACATGAGCCAGCAGTGTGCCCAGGTGGCCAAGAAGGTCAATGGCATCCTGGCTTGCATCAGAAATAGCGTGGCCAGCAGGGACAGGGAAGTGATCTTGCCCCTGTACTCGGCACTGGTGAGGCCGCACCTCGATTCCTGTGTTCAGTTTTGGGCCCCTCACTACAAAAAGGACATTGAATTACTCGAGCGTGTCCAGAGAAGGGCAACGAAGCTGGTGAAGGGTCTGGAGCACATGTCGTACGAGGAGCGGCTGAGGGAACTGGGGTTGTTTAGTCTGGAGAAGAGGAGGCTGAGGGGAGACCTCATCGCCCTCTACAACTCCCTGAAAGGAGGTTGCAGAGAGCTGGGGATGAGCCTCTTTAACCAAGTAACAAGAGATAGGACAAGAGGGAATGGCCTCAAGTTGCGCCAGGGAAGGTTTAGACTAGATATTAGGAAGCATTTCTTTACAGAACGGGTTGTTAGGCGTTGGAATGGGCTGCCCAGGGAGGTGGTGGAGTCCCCATCCCTGGAGGTGTTTAAGAGTAGAGTCGACATAGCGCTGAGGGATATGGTGTAGTTGGGAACTGTCAGTGTTGGGTCAATGGTTGGACTGGATGATCTTCAAGGTCTTTTCCAACCTAGACGATTCTGTGATTCTGTGATCTCAGAAGGCCTTGTATCTTGTGGACTGAGTCTACAGTTCCTAATGATGAATTATATTTTAAGGCTACAGATTTACAGTTAGAGGAGAGTTATATGTAATTTGATTTTCTAAACTATATGGTTGTCCTACTCATTTAGCCACCTTTGTTATTGTCTTTCTGATTTTTGTGTACAAACCTAGTATTCAGTCTGTTTTGCAACTCATCTTGATAGCACAGAATACAGAAGATTAGTAATCAGAGCAAATAAAGATAGTTCAAGGCAGTTATAAGTGTATACAATAAAATAATATGTCTGCTTTCAAACTTTTCACATTGTTTCTGTATATGAACTAGTCTGGTCTGGCCTCCTTTGCTTTCACATGCACAGTAGTGAGTGGAAAAGCAATCAGTTCTAACACACACTTGATAAATATAACTTGTGGCTCCAGTAAATGCTGATTGAAAGCAAATCCTGTGGGAGACCACCTAAACCAATAAAATGCTTATATACTTCAGAAGTTATGCTTGTTTTGAGAAACAATAAAAAAAAAAGGGTTCATAAAGGAAGATATTTGATGTGCTTGAGAGTCCACAGAATTCTTATATTTGGGGGGAAGAACACTTTCCTAACAAATAAATACATACATGCAATTCATGTGGGTTTTTTTCTTATTTTAATTGACATCATAAACAGTTTTAAAGAGAGAAAAGTACTATCAGTTTTGTTTTCCTTTGAGTAAAGGAATCTATCCATTATCATGATATGACACAATTCTAATTAGAATGCATTATTAAAAACTTTTCTAAAAGCAGGCTTGTCATGGCATTTATTGTGGTTTTTTCCTCTTAAACAGAGCTGAGCTTTATCGGGCCTCAGGGAAATTTGAACTACTTGATCGTATTTTACCTAAGTTGCAAGCCACTAACCATCGTGTGCTTCTTTTCTGTCAAATGACATCACTCATGACCATTATGGAGGACTATTTTGCATTTCGAAATTTCCTTTACTTACGTCTTGATGGTAAGCTGAATGAAAATAAATTTGACAGTGTTTTTCTGGTTCAGCAATTTGACTATGTAGTAGAAAAGCTTCATCCTCTGTATTATAAGAGTATGAACATGTGAATAAAAACATCAAACTTCTGTCTGTCTTCAGCTACAGGCAGAGATGTAAAAAGATAAAACAAGCAGAGGGTCAGACCAAGGTGATCAGTCAAAGCTGATTGTCAAAGTACAGGAAATTCACCTTGTTGCCAATGTGTACAGTGCTTAGTTGTTACTTAGAGCTTTGTGCAGGCCTCTTACCGTGGTTGAATCCTCTGCTTTCTTTCCCTCCCCTATCGACACCATTGTGTTTTGAATGGGATCTTTTAAGAATTTTTGTTCCCTTGATATTAATCTTGATTTTTAAGGCCAATAGTGAAATGTTAATAAATCTATGTTTGTGTAAACATATAGTTTTAAAAATGTTTAGATTCTGTGAGTGCTCATAAGGCCTTAATCAAAACTAAAGTGCCATTTTGCATGTGTATATCATCTATTGAAACTTGTCAGTCATAAAATGTTGTCAAACAGTTGCATCTTTTCGACGTCCCCTTTTGAAATGTCAAGCCTACTTAAAATAAAAGTTTGGGAACCTTGACAGACTTGAGAGGTGGGCCCGTGCAGACCTCATGAAGTTCTACAAGGCCAAATGCAAGGTCCTGCACGTGGGTCGAGGCAACCCCAAGCACAAATACAGGCTGGGCGATGAGTGGATTGAGAGCAGCCCTGTGGAGAAGGACTTGGGGTATTAGTGGATGGAAAACTGACTATGAGCCAGCAATGTGCGCTCGCAACCCAGAAAGCCAACCGTGTCCTGGGCTGCATCAAGAGAAGTGTGGCCAGCAGGTCGAGGGAGGGGATTCTGCCCCTCTACTCCGTTCTCGTAAGACCCCACCTGGAGTATTGCGTCCAGCTCTGGGGCCCCCCGCGCAAGAATGACATGGACCTGCTCGAGTGGTTCCAGAGGAGGGCCACGATGATGATCAGGGGGCTGGAGTACCTTCCCTCTATGAGGACAGGCTGGGAGAGTTGGGGTTGTTCAGCCTGGAGAAGAGAAGGCTCCGGGGAGACCTTATAGCGGCCTTCCAGTACTTCAAGGGGGCCTACAGGAAAGATGGGGAGGGACTCTTTATCAGGGAGTGTAGTGATAGGACGAGGGGTACCGGTTTTAAAATGAAAGGGGGTAGATTTAGATTAGATATGAGGAAGCAATTCTTTACTGTGAGGGTGGTGAGGCACTGGAACAGGTTGCCCAGGGAAGTTGTGGCTGCCCCCTCCCTGGAAGTGTTCAAGGCCAGGTTGGATGGGGCTTTGAGCAACCTGGTTTGGTGGAAGGTGTCCCTGCCCATGGCAGAGGGCATTGTAACTAGATGATCTTTAAGGTCCCTTCCAACGCAAACCATTCTATGATCATTCTCTGAACTCTCCTCCCAAGTGCTATAGACAGTTGGCTGAAACATCCATTGTTAGTGTTTGCGTCTATATTATAGAAAACATAGCTGAGATGGCAAAGAACAAGTGAGCTAAAATTTCCCTTCCACATGTGCCTTAAACAACTAAGATTGCTTTTAAATTATTTCAGTAGAAGATCTTTGCCATAGGGTTTCTTTTTATTTCTTTTTTAATTTCTTCTCAGGTACAACAAAATCGGAGGATCGAGCTGCCCTGCTGAAGAAGTTTAATGAACCTGGCTCACAGTACTTCATCTTCTTGCTGAGTACAAGGGCAGGAGGGCTGGGCTTGAACCTCCAGGCTGCTGACACTGTTATAATCTTTGATAGTGATTGGAATCCTCATCAGGTTATTTTTATTTAATTATCTTCATACAATATGGAAGTAGTTGTGCTTTTTTAGGCTTTGTTTTTTAATTTGGGAAGATTGACAGTGAAATGAAAGTATATCATAAAATGCTGTTTTGAGAAGAATTGGTAAGGCAAACTGCTACAATCAGTAGCAGTGTTGATAACTGTGGTGGTTTGACCTTGGCTAAATGCCAGGTACCCACCAAGTCACTCTATCACTTCCCCCCCTTCCCCTTTTTTTCTCAACAGGGCAAAGAGGAGAAAGAAAATAAGATAGGAAAAAAAACCCCAACCCTTGTGGGTAAAGCAACAGCAGTTTTAATATAAGCAAAGCGAAGCAAAGGTCTGCGCGCGGAAGCAAAAAAAAAAAACCAGAGTTATTCTCTACTTCCCATGAACAGGCGATGTCGGGCCTTCTCAGGAAGCAGGGCTCCAATACGCGCAGTGGTTGCCTCGGAGGACCAAGGGTGACCCCAGCCCCTTCCTCCTTTCTCCCAGCTTTATACTGAGCAGACGTCATATGGTCTGGAATATCCCTTTGGTCAGTTCGGGTCAGCTGTCCTGGTTGTGTCCCCTCCCAAGATCTTGCCCACCCCGTCCCACTGTGGGGGGAAAATTTTGGAAAGAGCCTTGGTGCTGTGTAAGCACCACTCAGCAGTAGCCACACCACCAGTGTGCTATCAACACCCTGCCAGCTCCCAACATAAAACACAGCACCAGGAGGGCTGCGACAGGGGAAAACCAATTCTGGCTCAGCCAGACCCGGTACAATAATGCATGCACCAGTGTTTTTGCTGTTGCTGAACAGTGCCTGCACAGCCACCAGGCTTTTGATTTTTCCTACTCTGCGCCACCAATGAGTAGACTGGGGGTGGGCAAGAAGCTGGGAGGGGACACAGCCAGGAGAGCTGACCCAGACTGATCAAAGGGATATTCCATACTATACGACGTGCTCGGCAATAAAAGCTCAAGGAAAGGAGGAGGAAATGGGGATGTTTGTGGTCATGGCATTTGTCTTCCCAAGCAACTGTTATGTGTGCTGAGGTCCTGCTTTCCAGGAAGTGGTTGGACATCTGCCTGCCAAAAGGAAATAGTAAATAAATCCCTTCTTTTGCTTTACTTGCATGCACAGATTTTGCTTCACCTATTAAACTGTCTTTATTTCGATCAACCATTCTTTTAACTTTCCTTCTATTTTCTCCCCATCCCGTGGGAGAGGGGAGTGAGTGAGTGGCTGTGTGGGTGCTTGGCTGTTGTCCAGGGTCAACCCACCAGGGATGAAGAAGGGATGAAGAAACGGTGGAGGCATTCAATGCTTTTTTTTGCCTCAGTCTTTAATATCAGTGACAGACCTTGGGCTGCCCGGTCCTCTGAGTTGGAGGACCATGACTGCAGGAACAGTGCCTTTCCATTTGTGGACACTGAAATTGTAAGGGACCAGCTGTATCAGCTGAATGTTCATAAGTCCATGGGGCCTGATGGGATTCATCCCAGAGTACTGAAGGAGCTAGAAGATCTTAGAGCAGGACCCCTCTCCATCATCTACCAAAGGTCTTGGGAGCCTGGGGAGGTCCCTGCTGACTGGAAGCTAGACAGTGTTATTCCAATTTACAAGAAGGGCACGAGGGAAGACCCAGGAAACTACAGACCTGTTAGTCTAACCTCAGTACCTGGAAAAATTATGGAGAAGATCATACTGGGTGCTATTGAAAGGCATCTAAGGGACAATGCAATCATCAGGCACAGCCAACATGGGTTCACAAAGGGAAAGTCCTGTTTAGCTAATTTAATATCCTTCTACAATAAGGTCACTCGCCTAGTGGATGAAGGGAAGGTGGTGGATGTAGTTTTTCTGGATTTTAGTAAGGCTTTTGGTGCTGTCCCTCACAGCATCCTTCTGGACAAGTTGTCCAGCTGTGAGATGAGCAGGTACAAGGTGCGCTGGGTGAAGAACCTGCTGAATGGCAGGGCTCAAAGGGTTGTAGTGACAGGGGCTACATCTGTTCACCAGCAGTGTTCCTCAGGGCTCAATTCTAGGACCAGTTCTGTTCAATGTATTTATTGTCGATCTGGATGCAGGAGTTGAATGCACCATTAGCAAGTTTGCTGACGATACCAAACTGGGAGGTGCTGTTGATTCTCTTGAGGGACGAGAGGCCTTGCAGAGGGATCTGGATAGATCAGAACATTGGGCAATCATCAGTGGCATGAAATTTAGCAAGAACAAATGCCAGATTCTGCACCTGGGATGGAGTAATGCTGGGCACAAGTATAGACTGGGAGAGGAGTGGCTGGGGAGCAGCCCTGCAGAAAGGGATCTGGGGGTGCTGGTTGACAGTAGTCTCAAGATGAGTCAGCAGTGTGCCCTGGCAGCCAAGAGGGCAAACTGCATTCTGAGGTGCATTCAACACAGCATAACCAGCCGGTCAAAAGAGGTGATTATCCTGCTGTATTTAGCGCTGGTACGGCCTCACCTTGAGTACTATGTGCATTTCTGAGCCCCGTGATTTAAGAAGGTGTGAAGGTATTTGAATGCATCCAGAGGAGGGCAACAAAGCTGGTGAAAGGGCTGGAAGTCATGGCCTATGAGGAGGACTCTGGGTTTGTCTAGTTTGGAGAAAAGGAGGCCGAGGGGCAACCTCATTGCTCTCTACAGCTTCCTGAGGAGGGGAAGTGGAGAGGGAGGTGCTGATCTCTTCTCCCTGGTGTCTAGTGACAGGATGCATGGGAATGGTTCAAAGCTGTGTCAGGAGAGGTTCAGACTTGATATTAGGAAACATTTATTTACCGAGGGGGTGGTCAAACACTGGAATAGGCTTCCTAGAGAGGTCATTGATGCCCCATGTCTGTCAGACTTTAAGAGGCATTTGGACAATGCCCTTAATAAGATGCTTTAATTTTTGGTCAGCCCTGAAGTGGTCAGGCAGTTGGACTAGATGATCATTGTAGGTCCCTTCCAAGTGAACTAAACTGTTCTGTTCTGTTCTGTTCTGTTCTGTTCTGTTCTGTTCTATTCTATTCCATTCCATTCCATTCCATTCCATTCCATCTTGGAAGCCAACACACATATACATGCTTTCCCCCCCCCCCCCACACACACACACACTCTGCCCAGTTTTTATTGCTGAACATGGCATTACATGGCATGGAATATCCCTTTGGCCAATTCAGGTCAGCTGTCTCGGCTGTGTCCCCTCCCAACTTCTTGTGCACCCCCAGCCTACTCCCTGGTGGGGCAGAGTGAGAAACAGAGAAAGACTTGATGCTGTGCAAGCACTGTTCAGCAATAGCCAAAACATTGCTGCATTATCAACACTCTTTTCATGACAAATCCATATCACAGCACCATCCCGGACAAGCCCCCAACAGGCTGATATGAAGAAAGTTAACTCCGTTCTAGCCAGACCCAATACATAAAATTACTAATGCATTTAAGACACTCAGAAATAGTGGTTTGTTTTAGATACACAGGTTTATATCTGGACTTTATTATATATACCTAGTTATATCGTTGCCTCTGTTCTTGTACCTGGACTAGAGTTGCTTTACTTCAGGGTTCTTTTCTGGCCTGAAAGGCCATGAACTCTGAGTGGCAGAGAGGAATTACATACTGTGGCCTATCTTGGCTAATTACTGCACATGCTTTCAAGAAGTGTTTGACTTACTGCATTCACATTGTACAGAGCATGCACATATTTTTTTCCCTCCAGTTTGCCTGCCTGGGTTTGATGAACTCCCAAGAAGGAGGATAATCAGGAATGAGCTAGATGAATTGTGGTGGGCTGTAGCTTGAGCACTTCTTTTTGTTATGCTAATAAAACCCAACATTACAGTGTCCTTTAAGCAGGGAGTGATTTGTATAGCACAGTTACGTTATGCATCATTCCATATTCTTTGCCTAATAGGACTTGCAGGCCCAAGACCGAGCTCATCGAATTGGTCAGCAGAATGAGGTTCGAGTCCTGCGACTGTGCACTGTGAACAGTGTGGAGGAGAAGATACTCGCTGCTGCAAAGTATAAACTGAATGTAGATCAAAAAGTTATTCAGGCTGGAATGTTTGATCAGAAATCTTCAAGCCATGAGCGGAGAGCTTTTCTACAGGCTATATTAGAACATGAGGAAGAAAATGAGGTAAGGCAGTTAAAAAAAACCAAAAAGAAGATGTTTCAGTTGGTGCTTGGGAAGCAGCTATATAACTGGTAGGCGAGAGTGCAGCTTGGGACTGCTTGAGACTATATAATTTCCTTACAAGAAAACAACTCTGTTCCTAAAGGATATTCTCATGGGAACTTGTTGCTGCACTGCTAGATAAAGGCAAGGCCATGCAGGTGGCGTAGTCGCCGGTACTGAGTGGGAGCTTCCTGCAGGCTCCTCTGTTACAGTGAGCTGGCTGAGTTGATCGTGTGGCCAAGGGATTTGTGCAGCACATCACAGGCCTGGGCCTACTCCCATTAACTGTTATGTGCATCACGAACTCCTAAATGTGCAACGGTTTCTCAGTCAGGATCTCTACATTCCACCCCTTGATCCACATACAGTTTACCTTTACCAAAGTTATATTGTAAGTTACAGATTATATTAATAACATATGGGCTTCTCAAGCCCTAAGTACAAGCCTGTAGACTTAGAGCAGACAGCCTGTTCAAGATCCCTAACCCCCCGAATACAATGTCTTCCACAAGGCTCCCAATACAGCTGTGTAGCATTGGGGGAGGATGGGCAGGAGATGGTCTTCAGAGACCCTGCAGAGGCAAAAGCTTGCAAATGATGCAAAGGAGATACATTTAGAGGCTGTGCTCAGAGGAGCTTAAAGCCCTGAGCAACCTGGTCCAATCTCCTAGCTGACCCTGCTTTGAGGAGGAGGTTGGACTAGATGACCTACTGAGGACCCTTCCAACCAAAATTATTGTGTGATCCTACAACCAGTAGGACATCTCCCATGTCAGGGAAGACCTGAAGCTTGTGACTTCTGGCAACAGAAGGAAGACTCCTTCTCTGCCTGCAGATCTGCAATTACAGAACAGGTATAGTGCCCTGGGAACAATTGAGGAGGAACAAGCTCCGTCAAGGGAGGCATCAGAGTCAACTGAGCCTATACCAAGTATCTACTCAGCACTGATGAGACCACATCTGGAATACTGTGTCCAGTTCTGGGCTTCCAACTACAAGAAAGAAATGGACATACTAGAGTGAGTCCAATAAAGGGCCACTATGATAGTTAAAGGATTGGTGCATCTGACATAAGGAAGAGGCTGAGAGAGCTGGGGTTGTTTAGCCTGGAGAAGAGAAGGCTCAGGAGGGGACCTTATCAATGTGCCTAAATACCTGATGGGAGGAAGTAAAGAAAATAGAGCCAGACTCTCCTCAGTGACAGGACAACAGGCAATGGGCACAAACTAAAATACAGAAAATTCTGTGTAAACATAAGAACCCCCCCCTCTTTTTTACTCTGAGGGTGGTCAAACACTAGAACAGGTTGCCCAGAGAGGTTGTGGAGTCTCCGTCCTTGGAGATACTAAAACCCCAACTGGACATGGCCCTGAGGAACCTGCTCTAGTTGACCCTGTTTGGGGATGTGTGGGAGGGTGTTGGACCAGACAGTCTCCAGAGGTCCCTTCCAACCTCGACTATTCTGTGATTTTGTGATTCCTTAAAGGAGTCTAATTTTCATATCACCTCCAAACAATTCAACAAAACAATTAACTGTCTTAATTAAGATAACAGTATTTTTGCATGTATAACACACCTCTCACTTTAAACAGAATAGCTGTCAGATCCTGATATAATTTCTGTGGCTTAATGAGTTGCCTTAGGTTATTGAAAGGTTTTGTCATCTGTAATTCTTTATTTTCGGCTTTCAAAATACTTAAGTATTTTTAATAAAATTTAAGCAAAACCTTTGTGAATATCTGCCAGAATCTTTCCATATTAAAAGAAATTCCTTCAGTAGTCATTAAATCTATTGTACTGAAAGCAGTTAAAACTGTGAAATAATAAAACTAATACATTTTTTAGATCCACTGTGATACAGGTTTGATTTATACTATTACTTCACATGTTCATACAATTCTTTCCAGTGTGACATATGTTAAAAGCAATGTTGCTGCTCCCTATCATTCATGCCTACAAACATGCCTTTTTGTAGGATTGAAACCTCTCTGAAAATGCATTCTAGGAATGCTCCCAAAGAGGGTACTGAAGATGTCATCAGTTAAAACTTAGCTTAGTATGTGATATGTTGCATCAGTATTATTTGTTGTGTACTTCTCAGAGTTTTCACTTGCATTTTTTACTAGACTACATTAAAAATTACACATGCTTTCTCTTCTAGCTCTGCACATTTCTGGGTTTAGAGAAAAATATGATAAAATTGAAGTAAAAAATATTATTGAGTAATTCAAGATGATAGTAAATGCACACACACTGAGGGGAAGAGAGAGTTTCACTAGTTCAGAATCCAAATATTTTAGACTTCTTATATTCTTTTGCAGGACTTTTGGGGCAGCTTTTAATAGTTTACTTAATGAAGGGTTTTTATGCATGTGATTTTTTTCATTGTTGTTAGGGTTGGTGGGGTTTTTTTTTAACTCTCAAATTTCTTCTATTCCCCTCCACTTCTTATTTTCATTTCTTCCCATACACACACGCATTCAAATATATGCACACCCACAAAACATGTAATGATCTTTTTTAAAAAAAAAGAACAGCTAGCTTTTTCCAAATATTGAATGTATGAAATATTGGTGGGGAGAGGAACCAACAGTTCCAGAGTTTATGCCACCAGAACACTGTGTCAGAACACCATCACTTTTCCAACTGCTTTACTTATTTCATGCTTGAATTACAAATCACATGAGTATTTAGTGAGAGCTGAAGTGGTAATCATACTTTTTTCCTGAAGTGTAGAAATCTTACCAATGGAGGGGAAATGAGATGCATAGATGTAGATGCAGGCTTCTTTTGATTATTTTGAATATAAAAGACTATAGAAAGTTAATTTTGAGGTGCTATATACTGCATTCTACTTCACCTCCATTTTAGTGAGTACAAAACATTTATTGTCATGTCAAACCCTTAGCTGTAGGTTTACAATATACTGTAACACAGATTCAGTAAATGTTTAAAGGTTTTTATGTGGGAACCAAACTAAAGTTTGTAGCTTTGTTTTACCTATCCTGTTAGGAAATTTAAAATGCCATGTACTTTCAAAATAGTTGCTGTATTTGGAGAGAGGAACTGAGCATTATGGAGCCTGATCATGTTAAAAATGGGCACCATAGCTCTTCAACATTTATGTTTTCAGTTGAATCCCAGAGTTTTGGTTTATTTTGCCAATGAATGTTTTTGATTTTATTAAATAACTTTTTGTCAAAAAGACGGATCTTTACCAGACCCACCTCTTAGGAAAGTCTGCTCCCTCCCTGGCGCCCAGGTTAAAGATGTGCCGAGAAAATTTCCTACCCTGGTATGGCCCTTGGATTATTATCCATTATTGCTTTTTCGTGTGGGCAGCAACGAAGTTGCAATAAGAAGTCCAAGGGTGATCAAAAGAGACTTCACGGCCTTGAGATGACTGGTTAAGGGATCAGGAGCACAAGTAGTGTTTTCCTCTATCCTTCCAGTTGCGGGGAATGTTGTTGGAAGAAACAGGAAGACCCAGCTGATCAATACCTGGCTCCGTAACTGGTGTCACTGGCAGAATTTTGGGTTTTTTGATCATGGGTCGGTCTACACGACACCAGGCCTGCTGTCAACAGATGGGGTACACCTTTCTCAAAGGGGGAAAAGGATCTTTGCGCAAGAGTTAGCAGGGCTCATTGAAAGAGCTTTAAACTAGATTTGAAGGGGAAAGGGATAAAACCAGGCTCGCTAGTGATAAGCCACGGGATGGCACGCCAATGTTTGCAGGACAGTGTGCTAGCGAGGTCCTTTGGTCTGCTCCATGATGTGCTGAGTACACTGGAGCACGTTTGAAATGTCTCTATACTAATGTGCACAGCATGAGGAATAAACAAGAGGAGCTAGAAGCTTTGGCCCAGTCCCAGAGCTACAACAACATTGGCATAAGCGAAACCTAGTGGGATGAGTCCTGTGACTGGTGTGCCATGATGGATGGTTATAGGGTCTTCAGGAGGGATAGGCAGGGCAGGCGAGGCGGGGGGTGGCACCGTATGTAAGGGAGGCGTTGGATTGTATGGCGCTTGCAGTTGGTGATGACATGGTTGAGAGCCTCTGGGTAAGGGTTAAGGGGAAAACAAATAAAGCGGATGTTGTTGTGGGAGTCTACTATCGACCACCCAGCCAGGATGATGACATCGATGAATTAACTCTACAAGGAATTAAGGGGTATCTCTAGATCAGCTGCCCTTGTCCTTATGGATGATTTTAACTTCCCAGATGTCAACTGGGAATATCATACAGCAGACACAAACAGGTCCAGGAAATTCCTGAAGCACGTTGAAGATAACTTCTTGGTGCAGGTACTAAGGGAACCGACTAGGAAAGGTGCCCTCCTAGATTTGTTGTTTGTAAACAGAGAGGGACTTGTGGGCGAAGTGGTGCTTGGTGGCTGTCTTGGCCACAGTGAACACGAAGTAGTTGAGTTTCAAATTGTTGGCAATATAGGAGAAAAACTGCCAGCAAAACTTCAACCCTGGATATGGGGAGAGCAGACTTCGGGCTGCTGAAGGAGCTAGCTAGTAAGGTCCCCTGTGATCTGCTTTTGAAAGTATTGGGGTCCATGAATGTTGGTCACTTTTTAAGAGCCATCTCTTCAGAGCGCAGGAGCAGGCAATTCCAAAGTGTCAGAAGTCAAGCAAGCGGGGCAGAAGGCCAGCTTGGCTGAGCAGGGATCTTCTTCTAGAACTTAGGCAGCAAAGGAAAGTGTACAGACATTGGAAGCAAGGACAGACAACACGGGAGGACTACAGACATGCTGTTCGCCACTGTAGGGAGAAAATTTGCACTGCCAAAACTCAATTAGAGTTCAAGCTGGCCAGCACTGTGAAGGACATCAAAAAGGGCTTTTAAAAATATGTTAATAGCAAAAGGACAATCAGAGACAACATTGGTCCATTGCTTGACGGGACTAGTCACTTCACAAATAGGGACATAGACAAAGCAGAGACGTTTAATGCCTTTTTCACCTCTGTCTTCAACACCGATGATGGGCCCTGGGACCCCCAGAGGCCTGTGTTGGAAGACCGTGACTGGGGGGATGATAAACTCCCAGCCGACTCTGAACTTGTTTGAGACTTGCTGCTCCAGCTGGATGCACATAAGTCTATGGGGCCCGATGGGATTCATCCCAGGGTACTGAAAGAGCTGGCCAATGTTATCACGGGACCTCTCTCCATTATTTTTCAATGGTCTTGGTAGTCTGGAGAGGTCCCAGTCAACTGAAAGCTGGCAAATGTTGTCCCAATTTTCAAGAAGGGTAAAAAGGAAGCCCCTGGTAATTACAGGCCTGTCAGTCTCACTTCAGTGCCTGGTGAAATTATGGAGAAGGTTATTCTGGGAGTTACTGAAAAACACTTGAGAGACAATGCAGTCACTGGTCATAGCCAACACGGGTTCACGAGGGGAAGGTCCTACTTAACTAATTTAATTTCCTTTTATGACAAGGTCACTCATCTACTTGACCAAGGGAAGCCAGTAGATGTGGGTTTGTTTTTTTTTATTTTAGTAAAGTTTTTGTTACTGTCTCTCACAGTATCCTTCTGGACAAAACGTCCAGCATACAGCTAGACAAGTCCATAATATGTCGGGTGAACAGCTGGATGACGAGTCGGGCTCAAAGAGTTATAGTAAATACATAGGGTTACATCCGGTTGGCAGACAGTCACCAGTGGGGTTCTCCAGGGCTCAGGTTTAGGGCCAGTGCTCTTTAATGTTTTTATAAATGATCTGGGCGCAGGAATCGAATGTACATTAAGTAAGTTTGACGATGATGCTAAACTAGCAGGAGCTGTGGACTCCCTCGAGGGTAGAGAAGCCTTACAGAGAGATCTGGGTAGACTAGAGATCTGGGCAATCACCAACCCTATGAAATTTAACAAGAGCAAGAGCCGGATTCTGCACCTGGGACTGGGTAATCCTGATCATACATACAAACTGGGGGACGAGAGGCTGGAGAGCAGCTCTGCAGAAAGACATCTGGGGGTTTGCGTGGATGGCAAGTTGAATATGAGCCAACAGTGTGCCCTGGCAGCCAAAAGGGCCAACTGTGTCCTGGGGCGCACCAAGCACAGCATAGCTGGCTGGTCAAGGGAGGTGATTGTCCCACTCTACACTGCACTGGTGCGGCCCCGCCTCGAGTACTGTGTGCAGTTTTGGGCGCCTCAATAATTGAAGGTGTCACATCCCGCTCAAACGAGGGAGACAAGTGACTTAGATTCGTAAATCCCCAACGGAGTGGACAATGATGAGACAAGTCTCAAGGTCCAGACATTTATTAATTTCCCACAATGTACTAATTGGATACACGATAATTGACTAAGTGTATAACGAATTATGGCAAGTGATATAGTATGCCTTGTGTTACCTAATGATAATAAGGAAAAAGGGAAAAAAGAAAAGAAGAGAGAGAGAGAGAGAGGCAGAAATAGAGACCACCAGTCTGGGTTCCTGTTTCGGTCCCGCCAACAAGGGTTCAAGGATGCATCTGTCTTCTTCGCTTCACTTCACTTCTTTTTCTTCACTCCTCACCCCCCCTCAATTTATACACACTTTCCTTGGGTCCCTCCCCTAGGTCGAGCTACTTATCTACATATCCCATGTACGGGGAGGAGTAAGGTGCTTCATGGGATGATGTAACTAGCATGATCTTGTTAATCTTCATTAGCATATGCAGGGGTTTAATATGCACTTTAATATGCATTTCGCGGATAATGAAGCAAAGGTCATTCACCGGACAGATGGCCCTTGAAACTTTACAAGATGCACCAGAGCAGAACTGTCCTGTCTCCATAGGGCTCCCTCCTCCAGCCGCATCCTGTGCTATCCAGGCAGCCTTATCAGCTCCAGCCTCCACATTACCCACCCCGTGACTATAGTTTTGCTACTTGTGAGTGTTTGAGACATTCCTCAGCTTGGAGGGCCTCCGCTCCCCCCCCATCCCTTATCTTTACCAAGCCTTGTTTCTCGTCCTTGTTTTTCTCAGGTTGTTTTCCTCAGGCTGTTTTTCTCAGTCCTGTTTTCGGGGAGCTACAAGTTGTCTCCCACAGAAGGACAGCAAACTATTAGAGTGTGTCCAGAGGAGGGCGACCAAGATGGTGAAAGGTCTCAAGGGCAAGACTTATGAGGAGCAGCTGAGGTCTCTTGGCTTGGTCAGCTCAGAGAAGGCTGAGGGGTGACCTCATCGCAGTCTACAACTTTCCTTAAGGGGGGCAGCAGAGGGGGAGGTGCTGATCTCCTCTCTCTGGTGACCATCGATAGGACACGAGGAAATGGAATGAAGCTGTGTCAGGGGAAGTACAGATTGGACATTAGGAAAAGGTTCTTCACGGAGAGGGTGGTTGGTCTCTGGAACAGGCTCCCGAGGGAAGTGGCCACGGCACCAAGCCTGTCAGAGTTCAAGGAGTGTCTGGACGACGTTCTTAGTCATATGGTTTCGTTTTAGGTAGTCCTGCGAGGAGCAGGGAGTTGGACTCAATGATCCTTACGGGTCCCTTCCAACTCAAGATATTCTATGATTCACATCTCACTTTGTGAGTGGACAGTGGTCTACAGAAATATGGATTGGGCAAGCTTTGTTTCTAGGAATATTTTTTTTCAGGATTGTTTTCCTTCCTTCTGCTTTGACAGTAAAGACCTCATAGTGTAGAATGCTATTACCGGGGGAGTGCTGTAGAGCAGCAGAAGGGAAATGTGTATGTTTTAACCGAAAAGCAAGCTGACAACTAACTGTGCTTGTGACCCTGAAAAAACCACAAACCAAAACTTCCTGGTTGCATGTTTGCTCACTTCCTCATTCTCAATATATGAAAGTGATAAGAAGTCCTAATTGTCTCTTTGATTAAGTCTATTTTGTGTTACTTCTGAATTGATGAACAGCTAGGCACTTTCAAATTTTTAGTTTTCATTTGAGCATTTCACACTCCTTTTGAGAGAGATAGTGCAACAGTGGCTCAATGCAAATGGTTGCCTCTCTTTGGACATTGCTTTGTATTTTTCTAATGCCTTTTTCTGTTTAAATAGGAAGAAGATGAAGTTCCTGATGATGAGACTCTGAATCAGATGATTGCTCGGCATGAAGAGGAGTTTGATCTCTTCATGGTGAGGACATTAGGATGATAAGTAGCATATCTTCTCTAGCCTTTTTAACACTTTTGTTTTGCTAAGGGTGTGATCCTTCTGTGATTCAAATGTTGGATTATTATTGTGGGAGGGAAAGGCTTCATTTACTCACATCGTTCATCTGGGAAAAGGAAAGAATCTAAACAGAGAACAGCATCCTCACATGACAAACAAAATGCAGAAATCCCTGCTGAGTGGTGCAGTGGAACACTGTTCATCCAGAAGAGGATTCATAGGTGGTTTGATGGATTTAGACAGTGCAAAACTGATGGTCACTGCTTGTCATGCTAATCCTACAGCATTTTTTTTTTAATGACTTCTCGCTTCTTGTACTCACATGTTATAGTATTAGCTAGGGCAAGTACAGGCATTTAACAAAATAGTAAGATAGGAGCTTGATGGTGCTGTTTTCCTTTAGTTGGATTTGCTGAGGATTATGTGTTTTGCTGATCAGGGATATCAATTAAACTCAGACACCAGAGTGAAAAGAGCAGGCGTATTTTACTAGAAATAACTAAATAATATAACAGAATAATACAGAAAACATACAGTAATAAAAGACAGAACAGTGCACTTAAACAAATAGGGAAATACAGGGTAATGCATCAAATCATTACTACCTGAGAGAGAGAGAGAATAGTGATTAAGAAAGATCCCTCACCACTTGCATACATTACCGTCATCCAGATCCGCAGTCGCTGGGCAGCCCCGGTTACAGCGAGGATTTGGAGAGCCTGTCCCTGCAAGTGGGAAATCCTACGCGGTGCGTCCACCCGTAGGTGAGGCTTCCAAAGTCGCTGTGAGCGGGCCCAGCCTTATATACCTAAAAATCAGTAAGCCAGAATAGCTGGCACCTTTGTTTTAAGCGGAAATATCTGGTTTTCATCTCACGTTAGGTTCCCCCCAGAGCCTGGCCAGGGCTTAAGGGAGAAGCTAAGGGAGTTTCCCTGCTTATCTAGTTAATTTATGAGCAAGGTCACAAGGCCAGACAACTGTTTCTGTGGCCTTGTTATCTTGCTCACACATAAAGAAATATAAGGATACATTCAAGATAGACATGTTTTATGATGTTTAAGCTACATCTTCTATGCATATTTCACTAATGACTACATAAGGAGTTAGCAGTTTCAGTTCAGGGCCTGTTGCTCAGCCTTCAGTACTCCCACCTTTTACATCAGAATAGGTGGTTTGCTATAACTTAGTATAATACCTATTAGCACAATGGTTATCAGTTATAAAATGTACAGGATTCATCTATAGGTCAACTCTGGCTTGGGCTTATTGTCCAAGCCTTAGCACTTCATTATGTCAAGGGCTCAGTTAGCTGTGTGTCTGCTACTAAAACTTTTGAACAGTTCTCAAAGCACACCTAGACAGTGGTTCAAATCTATCCAGCAATCTATCTGTATTAGTACTTCCCTTGTTGTTAGCACTGATGGAATAATTACTAAAACATCAGTGTAGGTAATTGGCCTTTTGGCAAGTATCCAATGTGGGGATTGCTGGAGGACCTATCAAAATCAGTCCTTTATATTGATACAGCCACAGGAGCACACTTAAATAAATGTTGAAGGGAAACCGCTGTCCCCTATCTTTCTGCACTGGTGGGAGCAGGTTGATCTGTTCTCTGAAGTGAAGCAACACAGGAACTCTCAGATATGCATAAACATGCAAGTATATCAGGAAGTATCCATGGAGTCAATTGTTAATAGGAACCCCAGATATTACATTCTTACACCATCTCAGTCTATAAAACATAGTCTTTTTACAGCTATGCAAGTTACAAAACTTCAGGTGGACAGTTGGCAAAGGCCATGTTCCCTTATGTGGCAGTGCATTATGTTGTTATTGAAGTGCCAGTCTAGTTCTTTAGGTGCTAAGTTTTATTTAAGGAGTTAAGTTTTTCTCAGACAGCATTGAAGACTTGATGCACTGGAAGTGAATGCTTGCAGGGATCTCTATCATTTTAAAATGTCCCTCAATATAATTCAGATGTAAGGAGATTGGCAGGCCAGAAATCAAGAGATGGTAGTCTGATCCATAACTCAAAGGAATAATTGCAGCCAAATGTCTCCTGCCTGTCCTCCATCAAAATGCTTGCTTCTGCACACTGTGCAATTTCCAGCTGTTGCTATATCCAACCTCACTAACTGAATGTGGAAGATAGATACACAGTGACTGATGTGAATGCTGTTGTGTCACACATCAGGGCTGAAAATGAAGTATCCTGAGTTCACTGTGCTGCAGAAATAGATTTTCTGCCCGAAACAGCATTTTAGTGCTAAAAAGATCAAGAAAGAAGGAACCAAAGCATGAATTGAGACTCATTGTTTAACTGAAGACTATTTAGAGAGAAAGATACAAAGATACATAGATCCAAATGGAAGAAGTGCATCATTGGCTGTTCTTATTAAATCATGATACTCATTTATCACTCCCATCCACTAATTATACAAAGGTTCTTCTTGAAATATGGCTAGTAAATGTCCATCTTCCATGATGTCAATCAGTTGCTCTTGAAAGCTAATCGGAAGGTGTTGCATTTTTATGTTCAAAACCCACTGAAACTCTTCATTTGGAGGATTTCTAAACAGGTTAGGAAATTCTGCTTCCAAGTTTCTTAAGTGTACGGATGTGAGAGTTTTTATAGGTGACACGCATCATTTTTCAGCAACAAAGTCATATAATGATGGACACATTTCCAAAAAGCCGTTTACAAAATGGTCTCTCCATAGCATGAGTTTCTTTCGAAAAGCAGTTACTCTCTCACGCCTTGTTAAAAACGTTACCTTCACCTCCCACACTGTGCAATTTATTCTAATACTTGTTTCTTCAAATCTTCAGCAATGTTTTCTATGCATCTGCCAATGGCATTTGCTGACAAAGACATGCATTTTAGTTTGTCGCCATATTGCTTTCTGTGTACTATTTCAGCCATTATTTACCGCAGAAGGAAGAACAAGTGTTTCCCCGATGGTATGTGGGAGTATCACATGACTTGAAACATCGCTGAAAAAATTGTAGAGGTTTGTCTTCATGTTCTGGATGTTTAGTTTTTAAATGTCTGTCTAATTGTGATGGCTTCATACTATCATTAGCTAATATCTCAAGGCACAATAGACACTTAGGGCAAGGTTCAACACTGACAATAGTGGATGTAAATCCATATTTCAAATAGTCGTCTTGATAATTTAGAATTCTTTTGGCCAACTTCTTGTCATATCTGATTAGATTGTCATTGGTTTTACCTTGCAATGTGGCTGACAAAGAGTACACCTACTAGGAGTAGAAGGGTCAGCTCTTGTAGTTCGCTTGTGCTCACATTATTAGTATTATCTTCAATCTGCGGTTTCTTTGCAGGAATCTTTGTAAACCACATGTCCATTCTGTGAGGGTTAGTTTAGTTAAAACTAGATAATATAATCTGTAAATCCACTTAACTGGGCACACGTAAACTGCAATATATTGCAATATGCTGAAAGCGAACAAATGAATGAGGGTGCCACTGTGAACCCCTCCGTGTTGTGGATCACCCACCCACTCTTCCCCCAGGACACCTTGCGTACAGCACCTGACATAACCGTCTGACATATGGACCGAGTGAGGGTGCCAGTGTCAATCTGTATATTAGATGTTAGCCAAGGTTAATTTCTTTCTTAAAGTTTTAGAGAAATAAATATAAGTAGAAGTTCTAATATTTTCTTCCCACACCCCAATGGATAGTCGTGCGCATCCCCTGGGGTGCACGCACCCCACTTTGGAGACCACTGGAGTAGACAAAAACCAGATTGAGAAGTGACTGTTTCAATGTCCTATACAAAGCTATTTCAACATTGCTTAGTAGTGTGCTTCAATGAGTGTTACATTTCCCGTTAAAACTGATAAAGGAAATCCTGACAGTATTTTTCAATGCTATTTTTATCCTAAATAAAGATTCTCAGTCTAAAACCTATCATTAAAGTCAAATTCTAGGCCTCCCACCAAAATGGCAGCTGATGCTCTAGTTGTGCTAGCTTATTTTTTCTTCTTGAAGCCAAAACGGCAATACGGCACGCGGTGGGTTGACTCCGGCTCCTCATGGGTTGAGATAAAGACAGTTTAATAAGCAAAGGAAAGAGGAAGAAGAAATAAAAGAAAAAAACCAAAACAAGTGATACAAAGGCAATCACTCACCACCCCCCACAAGTAGACCCGTACCCAGCTCGGTATCCCGAGCGATGGCTACCTCCCCAACCCGCCCATCTCTGTTTTTATTGCTGAGCATGACATTATATGGCATGGAATATCCTTTTGGTCAGTTTGGGCCAGCTATCCCGGTCATGTCTTGAGATATTCCATGATTCTGTCTATTATACTCTGTGTGGCCACCTGTGTTAGTATCCCATGTATGTGTATGTGCCTCTCTGGAATACACGCTCAGCCTCACTACTGGCTGAGCATGACATTATATGGCATGGAATATCCTTTTGGTCAGTTTAGGCCTGCTGTCCCGGTTGTGTCCCCTCCCAACTTCTTGCCCACCCCCAGCCTACCCACTGGGAGGGGCAGAGTGAGAAACAGAGAAATCCTTGACACTGTGTAAGCACTGTTCAGCAATAGCTAAGCTATTGGTGTGTTATTAACACTGTTTTGGTCACAAATCCAAAACAGAGCACCATATGGGCTGCTGTGAAGAGAACTAACTCCATCCTAGCCAGACTCAGTTCAATCTCCACCCCTTATTTCATACCACTTACCTCACGCTCAGGTTTTACGCTGGCCAATACATCCTAATTAACTCCCTCTCCCCTTCCCATCCTTTGATATTGTGATGGTTTAATCCCTGCCGCGGTCTGAGACCACGCGGCCGCTGCCCCTCCCCCACAAAGGGAGTGAAATACAAAGCCCCGGTCTGAGATAAGGACAGGTTTAATACAGCAGTGCAACAGCAACACAACAAACAGCAACAATAAGAATAACAGTGATAACAATGAACAGAGCAAAGTATATCTACCAATACAGGAGTGAGAGGAGCAGACGTATAAAACCACGCGCCCCGCGCTCCCGCGCCAGGATGTGTCGCGCCAGGATGTGACGTCCACATGGTATCTGAATAACCCGGCTAGAGCTCCCCCCCCACTGCTGGGGAAACTTAACCCTATCCTGGTTAAACCAGGACATAATCCACCCCTTTATTCTATACCATGTGCGTCACATCCAGCTGCCACTTAGCAATTAGCACTGACAAAGAAAAATTAACAAAAGCACAGTATAACTCACGGTGTGTTTTCACCCACAATCAAGTCCCCTTGTGGCACGCATCGGACCTCTCCATCCTTCTGCATCACCCACCAGGTGCACCCAGGTCCTTGAGCAAAAACAATCCCGTGGATGGGTTTGCCTTTGCCCGGCGCAGGACTAACCCAGACCATTTTTCCCAGCAGATCCCTCATGCGCACCACAGGGACTTTATCCCCGTCTACAACACGTGGGAGTTTTGACTGAGCCGGGCCAGCTCGATTGGCAGATCCTCTTGTGTTCACTAACCAAGTGGCCTTTGTCAGATGTGTGTCCCAGTGTTTGAAGGTTCCACCCCCCATTGCTCTCAATGTAGTTTTTAACAGTCCATTGTAGCGCTCGATCTTCCCGGAGGCTGGTGCGTGGTAGGGGATGTGGTAGACCCACTCGATGCCGTGTTCTTCTGCCCAGGCATCTATGAGGTTATTTCGGAAGTGAGTCCCGTTGTCCGACTCAATCCTCTCTGGGGTGCCGTGTCGCCACAGGACTCGCTCTTCAAGGCCCAGGATGGTATTTCGGGCGGTGGCGTGGGACAGTGGATAAGTTTCGAGCCACCCAGTGGTTGCTTCCACCATTGTGAGCACGTGGCGCTTGCCTCGGCGGGTCTGTGGCAGTGTGATGTAGTCGATCTGCCAGGCCTCTCCATATTTATATTTCATCCATCGATCTTCATTCCGCTGGGGCTTCACCCGTTTGGCTCGTTTGATTGCAGCACACGTCTCACATCCGTGGATGATCTCTGCGATGGTGTCAATGGTGAGGTCCACCCCTCGATCTCGAGCCCACCTGTATGTTGCATCTCTGCCTTGGTGGCCCGAGGTCTCATGGGCCCACCGGGCTATGAACAGTTCACCTTTACGCTGCCAGTCCAAGTCCACCTGAGCCACCTCGATCTTAGCAGCCTGGTCCGCCTGCTGGTTATGCTGATGTTCATCAGTGGCTCGACTCTTGGGTATATGGGCGTCCACATGGCGCACCTTCACAACGAGGTTCTCCACCCGGGCTGCAATGTCCTGCCATACTTCAGCGGCCCAGACGGGTCTGCCCTTGCGTTGCCAGTTGTTCTGTTTCCATTGCTGCAACCACATCCACAGGGCACTTGCCATCACCCACGAGTCAGTGTAGATATAGAGCCTCGGCCACTTTTCTCGCTCAGCAATATCCAAAGCCAATTGGATGGCTTTCACCTCTGCGAACTGGCTCGATTCACCTTGTCCCTCAACAGCTTCAGTGGTTCGTCGTGTGGGATGCCACACCGCAGCCTTCCATCGTCGATGTTTTCCCACAATGCGGCAAGACCCATCAGTGAACAGGGCATATTGTTTTTCTTCCTCTGGCAGCTTGTTATATGGTGGGGCCTCCTCAGCACGTTTCACCTCTTGTTCTGGTGACATCCCAGCATCTTTGCTCTCTGGCCAGTTTATGATCATTTCTACTAAACCTGGGGGGTCGAGGTTCCCTATTCGAGCCCGTTGTGTTATCAACGCAACCCATTTACTCCACGTGGCATCTGTTGCATGATGTGTGGAGGGAGCCTTTCCTTTGAACATCCATCCCAGCACCAGCAGTTGAGGTGCCAGGAGGAGCTGTGTCTCAGTGCCGACTACTTCTGAGGCAGCTCGAATTCCTTCGTACGTTGCCAGTATCTCCTTCTCAGTCAGGGTATAGTTAGCTTCAGAGCCTTTGTATCCCCGGCTCCAAAAGCCTAGAGGTCGGCCTCGGGATTCCCCATCTGCTCTCTGCCAAAGGCTCCAGGAGGGGCCATTCTCCCCGGCTGCGGTGTAGAGCACGTTCTTAACCTCCTGCCCTGTCCAGACTGGCCCGAGGGCCACTGCCTGGGTAATCTCCTGCTTAATTTGTTCAAAGGCTTGTTGTTGCTCTGGGCCCCATTTAAAATCGTTCTTCTTGCGGGTTACGTGGTAGAGAGGGCTCACAATCAGGCTGTAGTTTGGGATGTGCATCCTCCAGAACCCCACAGCGCCCAGGAAGGACTGAGTCTCCTTTTTAGTGGTTGGTGGGGCCATGGCTGTTATCTTGTTTATCACCTCCATTGGGATGTGGCGACGCCCATCTTGCCATTTTATTCCTAGGAACTGAATCTCCCTTCCAGGCCCCTTAACTTTCTGTTGCTTGATGGCAAAACCAGCCTTCAGGAGGATTTCAATTATCTTCTTTCCTTTCTCAAAGACTTCCTCAGCTGTGTCCCCCCATACAATGATATCATCAATGAACTGCAGGTGTTCCGGAGCCCCACCTTTCTCCAGTGCAGTATGGACCAGTCTATGGCAAATGGTGGAGCTGTGTTTCCACCCCTGGGGCAATGGATTCCAGGTGTACTGGATACCCCTCCAAGTGAATGCAAACTGTGGCCTGCACTCTGGTGCTATTGGAATGGAGAAGAATGCGTTAGTGATGTCAATCGTGGCGTACCACTTGGCTGCCTTCGACTCCAGCTCATACTGGAGCTCTAGCATGTCCGGCACTGCAGCACTCATCGCTGGCGTAACTTCATTCAGGCCACGGTAGTCCACGGTCAGTCTCCATTCGCCATTAGACTTTCTCACTGGCCATATAGGGCTGTTGAAAGGTGAATGAGTCTTGCTGATCACCTTCTGGCTTTCTAGTCGACGGATCAGCTGATGGACGGGGACCAGGGAATCTCGGTTAGTGCGGTACTGTCGCCGGTGCACCGTCTTGGTGGCAATTGGCACTCGCTGCTCTTCAACCTTAAGCGACCCCACCACCGAGGGGTCCTCTGAGAGGCCGGGTAAGGTGGACAATTGCTCAACCTCCTCCAGGGCAGCTATACCAAAGGCCCACCGGTACCCTTTTGGGTCTTTAAAGTACCCTCTCCTGAGGTAGTCTATACCTAGGATGCACGGGGCATCTGGGCCAGTCACAATGGGGTGCTTATGCCAGTCCTTCCCAGTTAAGCTTACTTCAGCTTCTAATAGGGTCAGCTGTTGGGACCCCCCTGTCACTCCGGAGATGCAGATGGATTCGACCCCACTTTGGCTTGATGGCATCAGGGTGCGCTGTGCGCCAGTGTCTACCAAGGCCTTATATTCTTGTGGTTCTGATGTGCCAGGCCATCGGATCCACACCTTCCAGTAAATCCGATTATCCCTTTCCTCCACCTGGCTGGAGGCAGGGCCCCTCTAATCCTGCTCACCATCACTCACTTGATCTAAGAGTGACTCCTGCAAGAATGACTTCCTGCTCCCCTCAAGAGGGTCAAGCATACTGTTGGCCATTCTATTCTGTCTGGGGGATTTCCGACTGGACACTGGAGCTGCATCTCTCTTGGAAGACTCCCCTTTCATGGTGGTCTTCCCTTTCAGCTGCTGTACTCGTGCAGCTAGGGCAGAAGTGGGCTGTCCATGCCACCTCCTCATGTTTTCCCCATGGTCGCGGAGGAAGAACCACAGGGTGCCCCGTGGTGTGTGCCTTCCACTGCCCTTCTCTTGGGTGGGGAAACGCCTGCTTCTAATAGCTGAGACATCGGCCCGTGCAGGTGGAACATAGGACATGTCCTGTTTCACTTTCTGGAGCCTCTGAGACAGTTCCTCTACGGCCGAAACCAAAGCATGTTGGGAGGAAGGGAGACTTCCCTCATATTGCCGGAGCTGGATAATCACTTCATCTACTGTCTGAGTCTGGGTGTCTCGCCACCAGGACGCTACTGCTAATGCTTTGGAACGTCCCTCTGGTCCACTTTGCAGGAACTTCCGCCACATCAACTGTGTGCAAGGGGCCTGATCTGGATCCATTGGTGACTGCTCATCATTCAGATCACCATAGATCATGTCAAACACAGCCATTTCCCTGAGGTTTTGGATGCCTTTCTCCATGTCGGTCCACTTGCCTAACCGACATAGAGCATCATCCTTGTAGGGGTACCTCTCCCTCACAGCGAGCAGGAGTCGCCTCCAAAGGCTGAGGGTTTGAGCCTGTTTCCCTATTGCCTTGTCAATACCAGCCTGCTTGGCTAAAGGTCCCACCTGCTTGGCCTCTCTCCCCTCCAATTCCAAACCAGCAGCTCCACTATCCCAGCACCGGAGCAGCCAGGTGCAAATTTGCTCGCCTGAACTGCGGCTGAAATCCTTCCGCATATCTCGCAACTCACTCAGGGATAGAGATCGGATGATTACCTCCGGCTCTTTCTCCTGCTCTCGTGATGGGCCTGGTTCATTATCACCCTGTGCACTGCGAGGGGATTTTTTGGTATATTTCATTTTCCGTATCGGGGCGACTGATATTGGTACTGCTTGTCCCTCTGGCCCAGCTGCTGTGCTGGTGGAGGTGACTGGTACTGGCACTGCCTGTCCCCCTGGCCCAGCTGCTGTACCAGCAGGTTCACCTTCAGATCCTGCAGCTCTCTCTCCCCCTTGAGGGCAGTGATCAGTGTTAAGGGCGATGCGGTAAGCATGGGCAAGCCCCCAGCACATCGCAGCGAGTTGCATCTCCCGGGGTTTGTCAGATTGGCAGCACACCTTTTCCAAACACTCCACCAGTTTATCAGGACTCTGCACTTGTTTGGGAGTGAAATCCCAGAACGTTGGGGGTGACCACTCACTCAGGTACTTGCCCATCTTCTCCAGGTTTCCGGGTGGTGCTATTGTTGGAGAAGTACCACATGGCCCAAAACAAGATTTGGCAGGCATTTAGAAAGCATTGTGCCGCAAGCACACTGGCCTGGATGCTCCAGGGATAGCTGAAACTCTCAAAAACTGAGAGGATCTCTTCCCCTGGCTCACCCATAGAGGGGGTGAGACCCCAAACAAAAGCCCAGGCAGCAAACAGGTAGCGGTGCACCCCCACAAGCAGCGAAACGAGCCCATTATAAGCAGACAGTAACCAGTAGAGCAGAACAAGACCCTTGATACATTTTCCACCGAGAACAAACACCAGCACTGGGAACACACAGGGGATACAAGGATTAATCCAGCCCCACCACGCAAGCAAATTGGTCAGCATTGCAACTGTTTCTTATCAAACAAATGCAAATAAAATCAGAAAAAAATTACACCTAACAGATTGCTCTAGCACACCTTCTCCTTTTGTCCTTATCTCAGTCTTCTCCAGCCCCACGTTGGAGCGCCAAAGTTGTGATGGTTTAATCCCTGCCGGGGTCTGAGACCATGCGGCCGCTGCCCATCCCCCACAAAGGGAGTGAAATACAAAGCCCCGGTCTGAGATAAGGACAGGTTTAATACAGCAGTGCAACAGCAACACAACAAACAGCAACAATAAGAATAACAGTGATAACAATGAACAGGGCAAAGTATATCTACCAATACAGGAGTGAGAGGAGCAGATGTATAAAACCACGCGCCCCGCGCTCCCGCGCCAGGATGTGTCGCGCCAGGATGTGACGTCCGCATGGTATCTGAATAACCCGGCTAGAGCTCCCCCCCCCACTGCTGGGGAAACTTAACCCTATCCTGGTTAAACCAGGACAGATATATACACAGATAGCATTCCCTCAGTCTATGGGCCACCCCCATAAAATGTCCGTAAAATTTTCATAAAATTTTTATTTAGTCCTGTTTTGCTGATCAGGGATACCAATTACACTCAGACACCAGAGTGAAAAGAGCAGGCGTATTTACTAGAAATAACTAAATAATATAACAGAATAATACAGAAAACATACAGTAATAAAAGACAGAGTAGCGCGCTTAAACAAATAGGAAAATACAGGGTAATGCATCAAATCATTACTACCTGAGAAAGAGAGAGAATAGTGATTAAGAAAGATCCCTCACCACTTGCATACGTTACCATCATCCAGATCCGCAGTCGCTGGGCAGCCCCGGTTACAGCGAGGATTTGGAGAGCCTGTCCCGGCAAGTGGGAAATCCTACGCGGTGCGTCCACCCGTAGGTGAGGCTTCCAAAGTCGCTGTGAGCGGGCCCAGCCTTATATACCTAAAAATCAGTAAGCCAGAATAGCTGGCACCTTTGTTTTAAGCGGAAATATCTGGTTTTCATCTCACGTTAGGTTCCCCCCAGAGCCTGGCCAGGGCTTAAGGGAGAAGCTAAGGGAGTTTCCCTGCTTATCTAGTTAATTTATGAGCAAGGTCACAAGGCCAGACAACTGTTTCTGTGGCCTTGTTATCTTGCTCACACATAAAGAAATACAAGGATACATTCAAGATAGACATGTTTTATGATGTTTAAGCTACATCTTCTATGCATATTTCACTAATGACTACATAAGGAGTTAGCAGTTTCAGTTCAGGGCCTGTTGCTCAGGCTTCAGTATTTCCACCTTTTACATCAAAATAGGTGGTTTGCTATAACTTAGTATAATACCTATTAGCACAATGGTTATCAGTTATAAAATGTACAGGATTCATCTATAGGTCAACTCTGGCTTGGGCTTATTGTCCAAGCCTTAGCACTTCAAGTCCATGAGTTGAGGTCCATCTGTTATGGTGGCTGCTCAGTACAGGAGAGGCAGTGTGTTGTGTTGAGTTATTGGGCACCAAAGCCTACTCAGGTTGGGACACTGCCGCACTTGCCCATCTTCTTGCGAGGCTCAGGTTGGTTCAGGTGATTCCTGCTGTAGTACTTCCCATAATCAACTCAAAACATGGGTTATTTTCCCCCAGTGTTAAATCTCCTTGAGGGACACACTGGATTTCCCCATCCTCCCACATTACCCACCAAGTACACCCGGGTCCTTGAACAAAAGCAATCCTATGAACAGGTTCGCCTTTTCCTGATGGAGGAGCTGTCTTTCCCAGCCAGTTCCCTACACACACTATGGGGACCTTACCTCCTTCTAAGGCACATAGGGGTTTTGTTTGGGCAGGGCCGGGTCAGTCATCTGATCCTCTGGTGTTAACCAGCCAAGTGACTTCTGCTAAATTTGCCTCCCCAGTGCCTGTATGTCCCAGTGCCCATTGCTATCCGTATAGTCTTTAACAGTCCATTGTATCGTTCAATCTTTCTGCAGGCTGGTGCGTGATAGGAAATGTGGTACACCCAACTAGTGCCATGTTTCTTGGCCCAGGTGCTTATGTAGTTATTTTGGAAATAATGAGTCCCGTTGTCCGAGGCAGTTCTTTCTGGGGTGCCATGCCACCACAGAACTTGCTTTTCAAGGCCCAGGATGGTGTTTTGGGCAGTGGTATGCATTACAGGGTAAGTTTCCAACCCTCTGGTGGTCGCCTCTACCATTGTAAGCATGTGACACTTGCCTCAGCGGGTCCGTGGCAGTGTGATATAATCGATCTACCAGGCCTCCCCATATTGATATCCCAGCCGCCAGCCACTGTACAAAAGAGGCTTTACTCACTTGGCTCGCTTGATTATGATGCATGTTTCACATTCATGAATAACCTGTGCAATGGCTTCAGTGGTCAAGTCCACCCCTTGATCACAAGCCCATCTGTTGGTTGCATCAGGAGAGATGCTGGAGCTGAGTAAGGCAGCCCAATCTGCTCCCCGTATAACAACCAGCGCAACTAAGAAAAGGCAATGGGTGATAGTAGTAGGCGACTCTCTTCTGAGAGGTACAGAGGCACCCATCTGATGACCTGACACACTCTCTAGAGAGGTGTGCTGCTTACTGGGGGCTCATATCAGGGATGTCACTGAGAGACTACCGAGCCTCGTACAGTCCACCGACTATTATCCGCTGCTGTTGTTTCATGTGGGCACCAGTGATAAAGCCAGGAGCAGTCTGAGGAGTATCAAGAAGGATTACAGAGCCCTGGGAGCGGTGGTAAGAGACTCTGGAGCGCAGGTAGTTTTTTCATCAATCCTCCCGGTCAAAGGGAAGGGGTTTGAAAGGGCCAGTCGAATCTGGCGAATCAACAATTGGTTATGGGACTGGTGCCACAGCCAGGGGTTCGTCTACTTAGACCACAGGACTCGCCTTGAGAAACCTGGTCTACTGGGGGCTTATGGGGTCCATCTGTCAGAGAAGGGGAAGAGCGTCTTCAGTCATAGGCTTGCCAAGCTGGGGAAGAGGGCTTTAAACTAAAGTTGCCAGGGGAAGGGAACCTCAATCCATCCCACTCCTACCAGTTTGATGCCAGTGCCAGCAATAGATGCCGAGAGCCTGGAGAGGGATCACAGGTCAGCAGGAGATCACCTGAAGAGCAGCACAAAGGAATTCCAACCAGTAAGTCAGCTTCATCGGGGGCCCAACTAAAATGCCTCTATGCAAATGCGTGTAGCAGGGGGAATAAACAAGAAGAGCTAGAGACGTGCGCACGCCTGCAGGGCTACGATCTTATTGGCGTTGCTGAGACGTGGTGGGATGACTCCCACGACTGGAGTGTTGGAATGGAAGGATACAGGCTCTTTAGGAAGGACAGGCAGGGGAGATGAGGGGGGGAGGAGGGGGTGTCACCCTCTATGTCCCCTCTGCCTGGGGATGGATGAGGAGCCGACCGAGAGCTTATGGGTCAGGATTAAAGGGAGGGAAGGGACAGGAGACATTATAGTGGGCGTCTGCTACAGGCCACCCGACTGGGAAGAACGAGCAGATGAGGCCCTCTATAGACAGATAGGAACAGGCTCCCATTCACAAGCCCTGTTCCTCATGGGGGACTTCAACCACCCCGAATTCTGCTGGAGGGAGAACACAGCAGGGCACAAGCAATCCATGAGGTTCCTGGAATGCGTTGATGATAACTTCCTTCTCCAAGTGATAGAGGAGCCATGAGGAGAGGTGCTATGCTGGACCTTGTTCTCACCAACAAGGAAGGGCTGGTGGGGAGTGGGAAGCTCAAGGGCAGTGACCATGAAACGGTGGAGTTCAAGATCCTTAGGGCAGCGAGGAGGGCACGCAACAAGCTTGCTACCCTGGACTTTAGGGGAGCAGACTTTGGCCTCTTCAGGGATCTGCTTAGCAGAGTTGCATGGGATAAAGCCCTGGAAGGAAGAAGGGCCCAAGAAAGCTGGTTAACATTCAAGGATCACCTCCTCCAAGCTCAGGAGAGATGCATCCCGACAAAGAGGAAGTCGGGTAAGAATGCCAGGAGGCCTGCATGGATGAACAAGAAAGAAGCCTACAGAGGGCGGAAGCAAGGACAGGTAGCCTGGCGGGGATACAGAGAAACTATCCGAGCAGCCAGGGATCAGGTTAGGAAGGCCAAAGCCCTGATAGAATTAAGTCTGGCCAGGGACATCGAGGGCAACAAGAAAAGCTTCTATAGGTACGTTGGTGATAAAAGGAAGACTAGGGAAAATGTGGGCCCTCTCCAGAAGGAAACGGGAGACCTGGTTACCCGGTATATGGAGAAGGCTGAGGTACTCAATGACTTTTTTGCCTCAGTCTTCACCGCCCAAGAGGCAGAAGGCAAAAGCGGGGACTGGGAGAATGAAGAACCGCCCACTGTAGGAGAAGATCAGGTTCGAGACCATCTAAGGAACCTGAAGGTGCACGAGTCCATGGGACCTGATGAGATGCATCCGCGGGTCCTGAAGGAACTGGCGGATGAAGTGGCTAAGTCACTATCCATCATATTTGAGAAGTTGGGGCAGTCCGGTGAAGTTCCTGCTGACTGGAAAAGGGGAAACATTACCCCCGTTTTTAAGAAGGGAAAAAAAAAGAGGACCCGGGGAAGTACAGGCCAGTCAGTCTCACCTCTGTGCCTGGCAAGATCGTGGAGCGGATCCTCCTGGAAACTATGCTGGGGCACATGGAAAATAAGGAGGTGATCGGTTACAGCCAACATGGCTTCACTAATGGTTAATTGTGCCTGACAAATTTGGTGGCCTTCTACAACAGGGTTACAGCATTGGTGGATAAAGGAAGAGCAAGTGACGTCATCTACCTGGACTTGTGCAAAGCATTTGACGCTGTCCCGCATGAAATCCTTGTCTCTAAATTGGAGAGACACGGATTTGACGGATGGACCACTCGGTGGATAAGGAATTGGCTGGGTGGTCGCACTCAAAGACTTACAGTCAATGGCTTGATGTCCAAGTGGAGAGCAGCAACGAGTGGCGTTCCTCGGGGGTCGGTGTCAGGACCAGCGCTGTTTAACATCTTTGTTGGCGACATGGGCAGTGGGATTGAGTGCATCCTCAGCAAGTTTGCTGACAACACCAAGCTGTGTGGTGCAGTCAGCACGCTGGAGGGAAGGGATGCAATTCAGAGGGACCTGGAGAGGCTTGAGAGGTGGGCCCGTGCAAACCTCATGAAGTTCTACAAGGCCAAGTGCAAGGTCCTGCACGTGGGTCGAGGCAACCCCAAGCACAAATACAGGCTGGGCGATGAGTGGATTGAGAGCAGTCATGTGGAGAAGGACTTGGGGGTATTAGTGGATGGAAAACTGACTATGAGCCAGCAATGTGCGCTCACAGCCCAGAAAGCCAACCGTGTCCTGGGCTGCGTCAAGAGAAGTGTGGCCAGCAGGTCGAGGGAGGGGATTCTGCCCCTCTACTCCGTTCTCGTAAGACCCCACCTGGAGTATTGCGTCCAGCTCTGGGGCCCCCCGCGCAAGAATGACATGGACCTGCTCGAGTGGTTCCAGAGGAGGGCCACGAAGATGATCAGGGGGCTGGAGCACCTTCCCTCTATGAGGACAGGCTGGGAGAGTTGGGGTTGTTCAGCCTGGAGAAGAGAAGGCTCCGGGGAGACCTTATAGCGGCCTTCCAGTACTTCAAGGGGGCCTACAGGAAAGATGGGGAGGGACTCTTTATCAGGGAGTGTAGTGATAGGACGAGGGGTACCGGTTTTAAAATGAAAGGGGGTAGATTTAGATTAGATATGAGGAAGCAATTCTTTACTGTGAGGGTGGTGAGGCACTGGAACAGGTTGCCCAGGGAAGTTGTGGATGCCCCCTCCCTGGAAGTGTTCAGGGCCAGGTTGGATGGGGCTTTGAGCAACCTGATCTGGTGGAAGGTGTCCCTGCCCGTTGTAGGGGGCATTGTAACTAGATGATCGTTAAGGTCCCTTCCAACGCAAACCATTCTATCATTCTATGATCTGTCCGTATATGTCCCAGTGTTTCACGGGGCCACTGAGGTACAAATAGCTTACCCTTATGCTTCCAGTCCAGGTCCACCTGAGCCACTTCAGTTCCATCAGCCTGGTCTACCTGCTCTTTGTTTGAATGTTCTTTGGTTGTGCAGCTCTTCAACATGTGAGCATCTGTATGACGTACCTTTACAGCAGTGTTTTCTACCCAAACAGGGATGTCTTGCCACAGTGCAGCAGCCCAGATGAGTTTGCCTCTGCAGTTGGTCCATTTCCATTGTTGTAGCCACCCCACAGGGCATTTGCCACCATCCACTAATTAGTACAAAGTACTGGCCACTTTTCTCATTCAGCAGTCTCTAGGGCCAGCTGGATGGCTTTCACTTCAGCAACTGAATTGACTCATCTTTTCCTGTGACAGTTTCTGCAACTTGTCATGTGGGACTCCACAGAGCAGCTTTCCAGTTCAAATGGTTTTCTCTAATACAACAGGACCCATCAGTAAACAGAGCATATAGCATTTTCCAGTAATTTATTTTACAGTGGGTCCTTTTGGGCATGAGTCACCTCCTTGGGCAATGCTCCAAAATCTCTGACTTCTTGCCAGTCCACGATCTCTTCCGGGATTCTTGGGCAGCTGGCGTTCCCCATTCAGGCCCACTGCGTGATCAATGCAATCCACATAGCATTGGGTGCATGATGGTTAGAGGGGTCTCTTCCTTTGACCAACCAGTACAGCACAGGTAATCGTGGTGCCAAGAGGAGCTGTGCTTCTGTACCAACTATTTCTGAAGCAGTTCAAACCCCTTCATATGCTGTTAATATCTCTTTTTCAGTCAGGGTGTAGCAGGCCTTGGATCCTCTATATCCCCAGCTCTAAAACCCTATAGGTTGACCTCAAGTATCTTCTCAAGGCGCTTTCTGCCAGAGGGTCCAGGTGAGGCCATGCTCCCTGGCTGCAGTGTCGTGCACATTTCTCACATCTCATCCTGTCTGGACTGGCCCAAGGGCTACCTCACAAATTATCTCCTGTTGGATCTGTTTGAAGGCATGCTCCTGCTCAGAGCCCCACTCAAAACAGTTCTTCTTTTGGGTCACTCAATAGAGAGGATCTACAAGCTGACTGTAACCCAGAATATGCATTCTATGGAATCCCATGGTGCCTAGAAAAGCACGCGTTGCTTTCTTGTTAGCTGGTGGGGACATAGCTGTTATCTTACTGACCACATCTATTGGGATGCAACAATGTCCATCTTGCCATTTTATGCCCAAAACCTGTATATCTTGTGCAGGTTCTTTGAACATGCTTTGTTTTATGTCAAAAAACAGTTTTCAGAAGTATCTGGATTATTCTTTTCCCTTGCTCAAACACTTCCTCTCTGTTGCCCCACGTGATGATGTCATCAATGTATTGCAGGTGTTCCAGGACTTTGCCCTGTTCCAGTGCAGTCTGTATCAGTCCATGGCAAATGGTAGGACTGTGCTTTCACCCCTGGGGCAGTTGATTCCAGGTGTATTGGACACCCCTGTTACGGAGGCTCTCAAATCTAACAAAATCCCTTGGGAGGCTGCCTTGAAGGATATGGGAGTCCAGGAAGTCTGGACATACTTCAAGAGCGAAGTCTTAAAGGCACAGGAGCAGGCTGTTCCCACATGTCGAAAAACAAGCAGGCAGGGAAGGAGACCGGCCTGGCTAAACAGGGACCTTTGGCTGGATCTCAAGAACAAAAGGAGAATCTATTGCCTTTGGAAGAGGGGCCAGGTCTCTCATGAAGACTATAAAGATGTAGTGAAGTTATGCAGGGAGAGCATTAGGAGAGCCAAAGCACAGCTAGAGCTCAACTTGGCTACAGCTGTTAAGGATAACAAAAAATGTTTCTATAAATTCGTTAACAGCAAAAGGAGGATTAGGGAAAATCTCCCTCCTTTACTGGATGCAGAGGGAAACATGGTAACTAAGGATGAGGAAAAGGCTGAGGTGCTCAACGCCTACTTTGCCTCAGTCTTTAGCAGTGGAACTGGCTGTTCCCTGGATACCCAGCCTCATGAGCTGGGAGATGGGGAGGGGAAGCAGAATGAGGTCAGCACAGTTGAAGAGGAGGTGGTCAGAGACCTGCTACACCACTTGGATGCACACAAGTCTGTGGGACCGGATGGGTTACACCCAAGGGTGCTGAAAGAGTTGGCAGATGTACTCACCAAGCCGCTTTCCATGATTTACCTGAAATCATGGCTAACTGGGGAGGTCCCATTGGACTGGAGGGTGGCAAATGTGACACCCATCTACAGGAAAGGCAGAAAGGACAATCCAGGAAACTATAGACCTGTCAGTCTGACCTCGGTGCCAGGGAAGGTCATGGAGCAGGTCATCTCAAGTGCCATTAAAAGTCACATAATGGACAACCAGGGGATCAGGCCTAGTCAGCATGGGTTTATGAAAGGCAGGTCCTGCCTGACAAACCTGATCTCCTTCTATGACAAAATGACCCGACTATCGGATGAGGGAAAGGCTGTGGATATTATCTACCTGGATTTTCAAAAAGCATTCGACACAGTTCCCCATAGGATTCTCATAGAAAAACTGGCTGCCCGTGGCCTGGATGAGCGAACGGTCTGCTGGGTCAAGCACTGGCTGGATGGACGGTCCCAGAGAGTGGTAGTCAATGGAGCTAAATCCAGCTGGTGGCCCGTCACAAGTGGTGTTCCTCAGGGCTCAGTGTTGGGACTTTTTCTGTTCAACGTCTTTATTGATGATCTTGATAAGGACACAGAGTGTATCATCAGTAAGTTCGCAGATGACACCAAGTTAAGCGGGAGTGTCGATCTCCATGAGGATAGGGAGGCACTACAGAGAGACTTGGATAGATTGGATCGGTGGGCCAACATTAACGGGATGAGTTTCAACAAGGCCAAGTGCCAGGTCCTGCACTTGGGCCACAACAACCCCATGCATCGCTACAGGCTTGGGGAGGTGTGGCTGGAGAGCTGTCTGGAAGAGAAGGATCTGGGGGTTCTAATTGACAAGCAGCTGAACATGAGCCAGCAGTGTGCCCAGGTGGCCAAGAAAGCCAACGGCATCCTGGCTTGTATTAGAAATAGTGTGACCAGCAGAAGTAGGGAGGTGATAGTCCCCCTGTACTCTGCACTGGTGAGGCCACACCTTGAGTATTGTGTCCAGTTTTGGGCACCTCAATAGGAGAGGGATATCGAGGTGCTGGAGCGAGTGCAGAGGAGGGCAAGGAAGCTGGTGAAGGGCCTGGAGAATAAATCCCATGAGGAGAGATTGAGGGAGCTGGGACTGTTCAGTTTGAGGAGGAGAACGCTAAGGGGAGACCTCATCGCTCTCTACAACTACCTGAAAGGACATTGTAGAGAGGTTGGTGCTGGTCTCTTCTCACAGGTAATTAGTGACAGAACAAGGGGGAATGGCTTTAAACTGCAACAGGGGAGGTTTAGAGTGGACATTAGGAAAAAATTTTTCACAGAAAGAGTGGTCAGAGAGTGGAATAGGCTGCCCAGGGAGGTGGTGGAGTCACCATCCCTGGATGTGTTTAAGGGTCGTTTGGATGTGATGTTGGGGGATGTGGTGTAGGGGAGAACTTTGTAGAGTAGGGCTGATGGTTGGACTCGATGATCCCAAGGGTCTTTTCCAACCTGAATGAAATAAGAAAAAAAAAAACCAAACCACCACCAAAAATTACAAATTACTGTCAACACAATTAACTAGCCCTCTGGAAATTACAGGTTTGAATGTCCCTGAGAGGAGAACAGGATAACTTCCTAGGGTTTAACAACAACCCAAAACACAGAACTCCTTAGGGTGTAAGGACAATCCAAAACGCAGAACAAAGCGCCACTCCCATGGTTTAACGACAACCCAAAACACTCTATCACTCACCTAACAAGTGAGGGCTCTTAACCTCAAGGACCTTCTCAGGGCAGTGTCTCAACCCAAGTCACCTCAAGGAGTTTCCTTGGGTGGTGTCCCAACCCAAAGGGAGAGTCCTCAACCACAGCATGCTGTTCCAGGGAACAAGTTCAAAATAGCTTCCCCCAGGGGACTCCATTTATACCCAGGCCAAATCTGATCTGTAGTCAATAGCGGCTCCCATTGGCCAAAGGCCCCAACTACCGCAAAGCCCTGAGAACAAAGGCAATCAATAGCTGCTACACTTCAGCAGCCAAGAAGCCCTATTTTCATTGGGCGGGTGCACCTGCCACACAATCCACCCCATGACTACAGTCATGATTCAGCTGGTTTCCTTGAAGTGGTGGTGCAGTCTTGCCTCTAAGGTTAAAAGGGAGTGCGGTCCAGGTGAGTCTCCATATTTGTGGATTGTCATTCCTAGATGATTATACAATCAAATCTTTAAAAAAACCCCAACCATACAATGTATTACAATCAAAATTGAAGGAAGCTGATTAACCATTCTAACAAGGAAGAGTCAAACATATCCAATTAACCAATTAATGCTTAATACACAATAATTGCCTCAAGTCTCTTGCCACTTTCTTCATTTTTTGACCTAAAGTAGCAATAACACCATAGCACCAAGTTCAGTCATATTCTTCTGAATGCTGCCCATTTCACAAGATTCTTTCGCCACCACTTTGTCATCCAAGTCTTGATTGTCCATATGGATCACCATCACCATTGCCAATCAGGATGCCAGAGTCATCTGTTTCTCCAAGATCCTAACAAAAAAACAGAACTAGGCCTTGGATCAGAACCCAGGCATCAAGTTAAAAATTAGTAATTATCTATTGGGCACTAATATGGTGAGTTTTTCCACCTTTATCTAAGGCTTCCCAAGCATGTCAACAATGTCCATTAGCCTGAGGATAGTACGGGGTGTGCAAACCCACTGTATTCCTTGTGTGCCCACTCCTGGACCACCCCAGCAGTAAAGTGGCTCCTGTTATCTGATTAAATTGATTTGGGTGTTTCCTTCTCTATCTGCCATGTGTGGCAATAATTATCTAATTGCACATAGCACTTCCTCGCAGCTTCTCGCTGCGTGACTCCCACAGGAGGGGGATCCCAGAGATCTTAACCCCTTCTTCAGGCGTGGTTTTAGCGAGTTTTTGAGCCAGTGCATAGCAAGGAATTGTCGGCGAGTGCCAGTAGCCCTGGGGAAGACATGCAAACATAAATTGTACACCTTTCCACATGGGAGCAAAGCGATCTCTGTTTGCTTCCTGCAAAGGAACCACAAAGAACCGGTCCCAGACCTGGCGGGTGAGCTCCTGCAGGGCTGCACCCAGCCCAGCTGCACCAGGCCCCCAGCTGACAAAGGGCCTGGATGGGCATTCAGCCGCCCATAATCGGCTGTTAATTGCCACCTTTTGTTTGGTTTGCCGACTGGCCACACCAGAGAATTCTAAGGGGAGCGTGTACCATTTATAATCCTTTTTTCAATATCATTAATCATCTCAAAAATACCCTGTTTGGCAGCAGTTGGCAGTGGATATTGAGAGACACAGGTAACTTCTGTCCATCTAACTCCAAAACTCTACACTTTGCCATCTGGTAAACACCACTGTTTACCTGCCAAAACATCAAACCCTAATATTTTTCCTTTGTTCTCGAGTTCTGCCCTCCAGCAATTGCACCAACTTTGAGATATTACCAGTAGGTTGCCCATGCAACACTGCCCGGGGTACCCCCAGTGCCAACGCCTTCCGCCAAAGATGATTCCCTCCTGAATCGTAAAATCGACCTGACTTATCCCGGGGCGGTTTAAACTTTCTACGAGGAGGCTTCTCCAGGGGGTTTCTGACTGATTTGCCGAACCCTCCGGCTTCCATCTTCACCCCCACTCGGGTCAGTCCAGCCCATTTCTCGCCCATAAGCAACCAGATCATGTAACACTTCTGCCCACGTTAACACGTGCACGTGAGGGGTGGGGGGGTTTCGCTGGTTGCATTCAATAGCTCTTTGTACCCTTTCTCTGAGGGACTCGACGTGTATCTTTAAGGCATCCAGGAGCCCTCTAATAAGAGCTCTAAAGGGGCTGGGATCCACTGGCCCGGCAAGCGATATTCTGTACCGCCCCCTCTCATCCATCGCCTGAATGCCAGCTGCCTTTTGTACTCCCTCCGCCAGTTCCAACAATCCTTTCACCTTAATGGTAACAGGTTCCCCCCTCTCCTTAGGGTCCACACCCCCAGCCCAGTAAGCCACTCAAGATGTTATCGACTGGTTACCCACTGGTCCGTCACTTAAAAACACTCCAGGACCCCAGAAACCTCCCGCCTCGTCATCACTCAACAAAATTCGATCCCCCCCCCGTCAAAGAAACTCTCCACAAATACTCAGTTTCACCCGGTTTACGCGAATATTTAACCTGAAGCTCACTAAGCTCAGGTCCTGTCTAGGGGGTTGTGTGGATGGTGGTTCGGGGGTTCCCACCTTGTGCCAACAAAATTTCATTTTCTTTTTCTAATAACTGCCTTCTCTCGTAACAATTCTGTCTTCAAACAATCAATTTCCAGTCGCTCCTCTAAATTATCTTTCTTCACTACTACAAAATAATCCTGCGCCTGAATCAAGCAGGCACCTAAAATGGTGCACATTTTTCCTTTACTTCCGCCATTCCACCAACTTCCTGAGCTTTGTTCCAACTTTCTCACAACTGCCACTGGATCAAACCACTTCTATTTCATCCATTGTACATCTGGGGGAGAAGGAGCACAGCTATACTTCTATAATAACTCCTCTATTGACATCCTGCTGACTACACGAATTTGTTATGGAGGCTCTCAAATAACCAACCACCAAAAATTAAAAATTTATTGCCAACACAATTAACTAGCCCTCCACAAATTACAGGTTTGAATGTCCCTGAGAGGAGAACAGGATAACTTCCTAGGGTTTAACAACAACCCAAAACGCAGAACAAAGAACTCCTTAGGGTTTAAGGAGAACCCAAAACGCAGAACAAAGCACCACTTCCCAGGGTTTAATGACAACCCAAAGCACTCTATCACTCACCTAACAAGTGAGGGCTCTCAACCTCAAGGACCTTCTCAGGGCAGTGTCTCAACCCAAGTCACCTCAAGGAGTTTCCTTGGGTGGTGTCCCAACCCAAAGGGAGAGTCCTCAACCACAGCATGCTGCTCCAGGGGACTCCATTTATACCCAGGCTGAATCTGATCTGTAGTCAATAGCGGCTCCTATTGGCTAAAGGCCCCAACTACCATGAAGCCCCGAGAACAAAAAGGTAATCAATAGCTGCTACACTTCAGCCCTATTTTCATTGGGCGGGTGCACCTGCCACAACCCCTCCACATGAAAGCAAAATATCGCTTGCACTCTGCTTCCAAAGGGATCAATAGAACAAACTGGCAATTTCAGTTGTGGCATACCACTTGCCATCCTTCGATTCCAAGTCGCATTGGAGCTCTAGCATGTCTGCTACGCCAACACTCAGCAGTGGCATGACTTCATTCAGGCTATGATAGTCTATTGTCAACCTCTACCCTTGGTCAGAGTTTCGCACTGGCCATATGGGACTATTAAAGGGTGAGTGAGTCTTGCTGATCACTCCTTAGCTCTCCAATTGATGCATCAGCTCATGGATGGGAACCAGGGAGTCTCAGTTGGTGCAATATTGTCACTGGTGCACTGTCATGGTAGCAACTGGCATCTGCTGTTCTTTAACCTTCAGCAACCCCACAACAGAAGGATCCTCCAAGAGGCTGGGCAACACAGACAGCTGTTTCATCTTCTGTGTATCCACAGCAGCTACACCAAATGCCCACTGGCACCCTTTTAGGTCATTGAAGTACCCTCTTCTGAGGTAGTCTATGCCAAGGATACACAGGGCCTCTGGGCAAGTCACAATAGGATGATTCTGCTGCTTGTCCTCTGTTGGACTCACCTTGGTCTCCAACACAGGCAACAGTTGAGATCCCCCCATCACTCCAGAAATCCAGATGTGTTCTGCTCCCTTGTACCCTCATGGCATTAGGGTACACTGTGCACCAGTGTCCACCAAAGCCTCATACTCCCATGGGTCCGATGAGCCAGGCCATTGAATCCATACAGACCAGTAAACCCAGTTGTCCCTTTCCTCTGCCTGGCTGGAGGCAGGGCCCCCCTATTCCTATTCATAGCATTCATTACCTGACTCCTGTAATTGCAAACCAGAAGTCCCTACATCATGGTACCAGGAGTGGTGTTCAAAGCCACACAGACATATGTTCATTGACTTGGTATCAGAAGGATGAGAGGCACCCTCAGACCTTCTAGTGCGTCTGGGGAATTGCTTGACAGCAACTGGAGCAGTAATCTTTCCGCATGGACCCTTTTCAGCTGCTGTTTTTCCCTGCAATTCCAGGTCTAAGGTAGGTACATCTTCCCTCTTCCTCATGTCCTCCCCATAGTCTCACAGATAGAACCACAGAGTGGCACATGGCGTGTGCCCACAGGTCCCTTTCCTTTGAGCAGAAAAAGACCGACTCCATACAGCACTCTTGATAGCTGAGACACTGGCCTGTAGGGGCAAGGAAGAAGAGATATTCTTCATATTCTCTTCAAGTCTCTGGAACTGGTGGGACAGCCTTTCCACAGCTGAGATGCAGGCCTGTTGTGTAGAGGGGGAGGGGAAAGAGAGATTTTCTTCGAATTGCCAGAGCTGGCAGACCAGTCTATCCACAGTTGATGCCTCAACGTCTGCCTAGTTCATTATCACCAGAGCGTTGTTATAGGATATTGGTGCATTCTGTACAAACTTCTGCCACGTAGGCTACGTGCGCTAGACATCATCTGGATCACTGGAGGCCTGGTTGTTGTCCAGGTCTCTGTAGTCCACCACCACAGCTCATTCTCTCAAATATTGGATACCTTCTCTGCCGTAGTCCACTTGCCTATGTAGTTTACAAGATCTTCCTTGAGGGGGATACCTTGTCTTCATGCTTGATAGGAGCTGCCTCCAGAGCCTGCAGATGGCTGTCCCTCTTTCGATCCCTTTGTTGATTCCATGGTCCCTAGTGAGGGATCCCAGCTGCTGGTCTTCCTTACCATCTAGTTCCAGACCGTAGGCCCCACTATCCCAGCATCAGAGCAACCAGGTATCAATTCACTCACCTTGCTGTCCTCTGTAATCTTTTCACATATCTTGCAGCTCACTCAGGGATAGGGACTGGGCAGTTTCTGCATCTTTTATGATTTCTGTCTCTTCCCTCTCTTCTTCTTGTGGGTGTCCTGCTGCAGAACAGGCTGCCTCTTCTGATTCTTCATCCTGCTCCCTCTTAGGAGGCGCTTCTTCCTCTTTTACTAACAGGAGCAACTATGGAAGTTGAGGGTTGGGTCTCTCATTTAGCCACAGTGTCTGTTCATGTGACCTCAGAGCGAGAAACCCTCTCAGTGTCCATTTGTGTGCCCTCGGAGCAAGAAACCTTCTTGCACTATTGAGGACATGAGGCCTATCCATTGATAGGTGTAGGCCAGGCCCCAACACAACATTAGAATTCGCTGTGTTTTATTGGGGCAGACAAGGGTCCCCTCTTCCAAAAACTGTACCAATTCAACAACATTACATGCCTGTACAGGTGTAAAATTCCAGGGTAACAGAGGTGATAATGGCCCTAGGCACTTGCCCAAATCCTCCCATACACTCTGACACCCGGGGATCGACAGCTTCAGGAAATGTTCCTGTATAGCATTCCCAATTAGCTGTTTAACCTTATGAACATTAATCAAGATTAATATCAGGCTCACAATACACACCAGTGCAAACAGTCTGATTGCATAAGAATATTCAAGAAACTGAGAGGCCATTACAAGAAGGCTGGAAAGACCTATCCTAGAGGAGAGGAAGGTGTAGGTGCCATTCTTCCCTCTCTCCTCAAAGCATCTCTGAGAGGAGAAAAGGGAAAAAGTGTAATTGCTAATTTTCTCCATGAGATCGTTCTTGGAGTACTGGGACAGCAGCAATGTAGGGCCCAAATACCAGATTAGGCTCAAATCCAGTGCTTTTATCATAGCTCTCGCAGACAAAGCAAAACAAAGTGATAAACAACACACCAAACAGCAACAATTGAAAATAGTCATTAACTGTTGAAACAGTTAACATAACTGTTTAACATAACTTGGTATTTGTTGTACAGCAGGAAAGAGATGAAGCACCAGAGCAGGGGGAGGGTACACATAAATTAGCATCCAGAGTAAATACATCAGCATTGCAGCCAGCAACAGAAAGCAATAGTCTACCAAGTAACAACTCAGCTAAACAGGTATAATGGCTAGAAGTTCAGTCTAGCACACTCCGATCAAATCTGTTATTATCTCAAACCCCTCAAGCCCCATGTTGGGCTCCAAAAAGGACTGTGGTGGCTTGACCCCGGGGAGCAGAGTGAGAAACAGAGAAAGCCTTGATGCTGTACAAACACTGTTCAGCAATAGTGAAAACACTGGTGTGTTATTAACACTACTTTGGTCACAAATACAAAACACAGCACCATGTGGGTGGCTATGAAGCAAATCTACTCCATCCCAGCCAGACCCAGTACAGTCAGTGGGTTTAAGATGAGTGGGTTTTTTATATAAGAATAGTTATAGTTCCAATTTAGAAAGAATAAGAACTTTTCAAAAGTCAGCAATATTGTGTGCTTTTTGAAACTGAAAGTTTTAGGCCCTAATTTTACCAAAGCACGCATTCTTTGCTCACATATAAACATTTGTAGCATATGAATTTTTTTGTTTCTAGGCTTTCGCTCTCACTGAGGACACTATGAATATAATTACTTTGTTAGCTTAAATAAAATACAGTGTATCTCTTTTGTAAATATATGTTTTGCTAAAACATGGGAAGATGAGACTAGATGTTTCTCAGAGATAAAAGGGATTTGAACATAATCTTTTGAGAAAAAGCAAATGATCTCTTATTTCTCAGCTTAATTGGGAGTGTCTTTAATTTCCTTTGTTATGCTCTTTCCTTTCAGAAAAACAGCAGCTAATATATCCTTAGTTCTTCAGTCTGTACTTTTCAAATGCAAGCATATTAATCAGTGAAAAAATAAATACAATTTTGGGGCATTATGGATTTCACTGAAGTGCCTTACTAAATAATAGAAAAGTATTTTGATTTGGGCCTTGTTTGACTGCAGATCTTCATTTCTTGCCAGTTGGAAGGTTTGTCAATAAACTAAACCACGTGCATTCCCAGTTTGAATGAATACATTGTTTAAAAGAGGGAATATGAAAGTCTGTCATGCAAACAGAAGTCTATATAGTCACTTCCCTGTTATGAAGTAATGAGATAGGGAATATAATTTATTCTGGAATCTAGTTGGACCTGCATAGTCAGGTTGTATGCATTTTATTCTGTTTTTCATCTGGATTTAGAAATCAGATCATAGGATAATTCAGGTTGGAAGGCATCTCAGGAAGTGTCTACTCCTACCATCTACTAAGAGCAAGGTCAGCTATGAAATCAGACCAGGTTGCTCAGGGCTTTATCCAGGATGGAGACTGCACAACCTCTTTAGGAAATCTGTTCCACTGGTGAAAATGTTTTTCCTCATATCCAGTCTGAACCTCTCTTCTTTCAAATTATGTCTGTTGTCTGTCATATTCCCAACATGTACTGCTTCCTCATACATATTGGAAAGCTACTATTAGGTGTCCCAAAGTCTTCTCTTCTCCAGGCTGTACAAGCCCAGTTCCCTCAACCTCTCTTCACAGGGCACATACTACAGCCCTATAACCATCTTCATGGCCCTCTGCTGAACTCTCCCCGGTCATCAAAGTTGTTCTTTTTTTGGGGACCCAAATCTGCATACAATATTCTAGATGTGGTCTAACAAGCTCTCAGGCATATCAGCTTAACCCTCCCTTCCAATTTGGTATCATCTGCAAACTTTATGAGCAAGCACTCTGTCATCTCTTCCATATTATTTATAAAGATGCTAAATAGGACAGGTCCCAGGATACACCCCTGTGGTACTACACTTGTGGCTGGTCTCCAGGTAGAGTATGACCCATTAACAACTACTCTCTGTGCCTGATTATCCAGACAGGCTTTTTTACACATCTGGTTGTCCACCCATATGTCACGACCCAGACTGGGAGACCAGGAAGTCGTAAAGGTTCTGTGATCCCCTTGGGTTAAATTAATGACACCAAATGACCAGTTAAAATGTTTTACTTGTGGTAGAAACAACTTAAACTTAGAAAATGATAATAAGAAATGTGGTCTCTTATAAATCTATAAGAAAGAAAATAAAGGAAAGGAAAGAAAAGAAAAATAAAGGAGAGAAAGACAGTCAAAGAAATATGGTCACCACCCCTGGATCCAGTATTGTCTCAGGTCCGGTAATCTTGGGTGGTGGGTGCACATACAGCAAAGTTTTCTGGCTTTCTGTCACCTTTTAGGTTCATCTTATCAGCTGATTAGCATACTAGACGAGGAGAGGCAGGTTTTCCATGTACTCATTTCCATGAGTATGCATTGAGGGGGAGTGGGGCACACCAACCCCCTCATCCAATTGAGTTGGTGGTTGTGCTTGCCCTGCCCACCTTTATTTTTTCCTCAGTTCCCACAGATATTTTTACTGACTTCCTGCTTCTTGAGCAGTCATCCAGCTTCTGGGGCAGAAATGTTCACCTCTTATCAAGCCTTATCACCTCTTCAATGGTGAAGTTGTTAGCAAGGCCTGCATGATGTCAGGTTTACACAATAGAGCCACAAAATATCTGGCTTACACAACGCAGCCAGTGATCCCCACTTTGAGGCTTATCTAAGGAGTTTGACAATGCAACTGCAAGGAAGTGGGGGTGCATCCTTCAATACACTCCTGCTTCCTTTGGTGACATTCCTTAGACTAATCACAAAGGCCACAGCTTGTCCTTGAGGTTTTCCGTCGATGAATGTTCCTTCTATTCCTTACACAATCCAGACTATAGTATTCTTCACTTCAGTGAAATTCACTTTGTAATAATGAATTTGATTGAAGATGTGGGGATATTTCTTTTTATAGTGGCATTTTATAAGTATTGGGGTGGAGGAGGGAAATGCCACCAGAGGAGTTGGTTTAAAGTTTCAAGCATAAGCAAATAACCAGCTATTCCCATGGATTATTTAATCAAGACCCTTCAAATTGTTGTATCTTTTCCCAACTGCCATTGAAGCGCATGGACATGGATCGTCGTAGGGAAGATGCCAGAAACCCCAAGCGCAAGCCCCGCTTGATGGAGGAGGATGAATTGCCATCTTGGATTATCAAGGATGATGCAGAAGTTGAAAGGCTCACATGTGAGGAAGACGAAGAGAAAATATTTGGAAGAGGGTCTCGTCAGCGCAGGGATGTGGACTACAGCGATGCTCTTACAGAGAAACAGTGGCTACGGGTAAGTACTGCTTTTTTCTTTTTGATAGTTGCTATTGGGGGGGGGGGGGGGGGGGGGATGTTCTCATTGAAGATTATAAAGTTGCACAAGTGAAAACACCATGTAATATCTATCATGGTCTCCACTCGGGTCAAAACCACCACCAGAAAGAACGTGGCGACCCAGACAGAGCTGCCACGCAAACATGCAGCAGTCCAGGTCCCGGGCTGCAGGGAGTGCCTGAGCCTGTCAGTCCTGCCGGAGGGCACCAGTGATAACACCTGTGTGCGCTGCGATCAACTGGATGACCTGCTCAGCCTGGTGGCGGAACAGAAAGAAGAGGTCGAGAGATTAAGAAGTATTCAGGAGTGTGAAAGGGAAATTGATTGGTGGAGTAACACCCTAGCACCCCTAAAGCAACAGGAGCAAATGGAGGCTCCAAACGAGGTAGGTAATCCCTCATCCTCTTGCTACCAGGCAGAAGGAGGGGACCTAAGAGATGGGGGAGGCTGGAAACAGGTCCCCGCTCAGGGAGGCAGGAAAATCCTCTCCCGACCTCCCTCACCCTCCATGGTGTCCCTTCACAATAGATTCGGAGCCCTGGAACTTTTGAGTGAAGAAGAGAAGGAGGAAGAAAATGAGACAAACAAGGAGGAAGACCAAGGTCCACCAAGGCCGGGTCATTCTAGACCAGGTATTAAAACCAGTTCTAAAAAGAACCCCAGAAGAGTCATTGTAGTGGGTGACTCCATTCTGAGGGGTGTCGAAGGCCCCATATGCAGACCAGACCCGCTTCACAGGGAAGTCTGCTGCCTCCCTGGGGCCCGGGTCAAGGACCTCAAGGCAAAACTCCCCAATCTAGTGAGACCCAAGGACTACTACCCTCTCCTGGTTTTTCAGGTAGGTAGTGACGACATTACCAGGAGAAGTCCTAAAGCAATGAAGAGAGATTTCAGGTCCTTGGGGAAAGTGATTAAGGGGTCGGGGGCATAAATTGTGTTCTCCTCCATCCCTTCAGTTGGGGGGATGGATGAAGAAGAATACCGGAGAACTCAACAGATGAACTTGTGGCTCCAAGACTGGTGTTACTGTCAGGACTTTGGATTTTTCAATCATGGGTTGGTATACAGGGCACCAGACCTTTTGGCATTAGATGGAATGCACCTGTCCCAGAGGGGGAAGAGGATCTTGGGGCAGGAGTTAGCTGGGCTCATTGACAGAGCTTTAAACTAGATTTGAAGGGGGAAGGGGGCAAAACATCAGCCCATCTGAAGTGCATGTATACCAATGCACACAGCATGGGTAACAAACAGGAGGAGCTTGAAGCCATGATGAAACAGGAAAATTATGACGTAGTGGCTATTACAGAAACATGGTGGGATGTCTCCCATGACTGGAGTGTGCCAACTGATGGCTACAAGCTCTTTAGGAGGGATAGACAAAGGAAGGAGAGGTGGTGGGGTGGCGCTGTATGTTAGGGACTGTTATGATTGCTTTGAGTACAAGTGTAGTAAAGACAGGGTGGAGTGTCTTTGCTTTAGAATCAGGGGGAAGGCCAACAGGGCAGATGTTGTAGTAGGAGTCTACTATAGGCCACCCACCCAGGACAGAGAGGTGGATGAAATATTCTATAGGCATTTAGGAGAAATCTCACAATCACTTGCCCTTGTTCTTGTGGGAGACTTCAACTTCCCAGACATCTGCTGGAAATACAACACAGCAGAGCGGGACCAGTCCCAGAGATTCCTAGAATGTGTTGGAGACAACTTCCTGACGCAGCTGGTGAGAGAACCGACCAGAGAAGGTGCCCTGCTGGATCTCCTCTTTGTGAACAGAGGAGGACTGGTGGATGATGTGGCAGTCGGAGGACGACTAGGGCACAGCGATCATGAAATAATAGAGTTCTCTATTCTTAGAGAGGCCAGGAGAGGGGGCAGCAGAACTGACATCCTGGACTTCCAAAGGGCTGACTTTGTCTTGTTTAGGCACCTGCTTGAAAGGATCCCTTGGGAGACGATACTGAAGGGTATAGGGATCCAGGAAGGCTGGACACTCTTTAAGAAGAAAGTCTTAATGGCACAGGAGCAGGCAGTCCCCAGGTGCTGTAAGAGAAGCCAGCGACAGAGAAGGCCACCCTGGCTGAACAGGCAGCTTTGGCTGCAACTCAGGGAGAAAAGGAGAGTTTACAGCCTTTGGAAGAAGGGACTAGCCACTCACAGTGATTACAAAGAGGCTGTGAGGCTATGCAGGACAGAAATCAGGAGGTCTAAAGCTCAGCTGGAAATTACTCTGGCTTCAGCAATCAAGGACAACAAGAAATGTTTCTATAAGTACGTCAGTAGCAAAAGAAAGACCAGGGAGAGTCTCCATCCCCTGCTGGATGCAGGAGGAAACACGGTAACAAGTGATGAGGAGAAGGCTGAGGTGCTTAATGCCTTCTTTGCCTCAGTCTTTAATAACAAGACTAGTTGTACTGAGGGAATCCAGCCTCCTCAGCCAGAAGACAGAGACTGGGAGAACAACCCCCCCGCAATCCAGGAGGAGACAGTCAGTGACCTACTGCATCACATAGACACACACAAGTCTATGGGACCAGACAGGATACACCCAAGGGTGCTGAAGGAGCTGGCTGGGGTGCTCGCCAAGCCGCTTTCCAGCATTTACCAGCAGTCCTGGCTGACCAGGGAGGTCCCGACAGATTGGAAACTGGCCAATGTGACGCCCATCTATAAGAAGGGTCGGAAGGATGATCTGGGAAATTACAGGCCTGTCAGCTTGACGTCAGTGCCCGGGAAGCTGATGGAGCAGCTCATCCAGAGTACCATCACACAATATATGTGGGACAACCAGGGGATCAGGCCCAGTCAGCATGGGTTTATGAAAGGCAGGTCCTGCTTGACAAACCTGATCTCCTTCTACGACAGGGCGACCTGCTTATTGGATGAGGGAAAGGCTGTGGATGTAGTTTACCTTGATTTCAGTAAGGCCTTTGACACCGTTTCCCACAGCATTCTCCTGGCAAAACTGGCTGCTCGAGGCTTGGATGATCGCACGCTTTGCTGGGTAAAAAACTGGCTGGATGGCCGGGCCCAAAGAGTTGTGGTGAACGGAGTTAAATCCAGTTGGCGGCCGGTCACGAGTGGTGTCCCCCAGGGCTCGGTTTTGGGGCCACTCCTGTTTAACATCTTTATTGATGATCTAGACGAGGGGATCGAGTGCACCCTCAGGAAGTTTGCAGGTGACACCAAGTTGGGTGGGAGTGTTGATCTGCTCGAGGGTAGGGAGGCTCTGCAGAGAGACCTGGACAGGCTGGAACGATGGGCTAAGGCCAACTGTAGGAGTTTCAATAAGGCCAAATGCCAGGTGCTGCACTTCAGCCACAACAACCCCCAGCAGCGCTACAGGCTTGGGGAGGAGTGGCTGGAGAGCTGCCAGTCAGAGAGGGACCTGGGGGTGTTGATTGACAGCCAGCTGAACATGAGCCAGCAGTGTGCCCAGGTGGCCAAGAAGGCCAATGGCATCCTGGCTTGTATCAGAAATAGCGTGGCCAGCAGGGACAGGGAAGTGATCTTACCCCTGTACTCTGCACTGGTGAGGCCACACCTCGATTCCTGTGTTCAGTTTTGGGCCCCTCACTACAAAAAGGACATTGAATTACTCGAGCGTGTCCAGAGAAGGGCAACGAAGCTGGTGAAGGGTCTGGAGCACATGTCGTACGAGGAGCGGCTGAGGGAACTGGGGTTGTTTAGTCTGGAGAAGAGGAGGCTGAGGGGAGACCTCATCGCCCTCTACAACTACCTGAAAGGAGGTTGCAGAGAACTGGGAATGAGTCTCTTTAACCAAGTAATAAGTGATAGGACAAGAGGGAATGGCCTCAAGTTGCGCCAGGGAAGGTTTAGACTGGATATTAGGAAGTATTTCTTTACAGAATGGGTTGTTAGGCGTTGGAATGAGCTGCCCAGGGAGGTGGTGGAGTCCCCATCCCTGGAGGTGTTCAAGAGGCGGGTTGACATGGCGCTTGGGCATATGGTGTAGTTGGGATCTGTCAGTGCTAGGTTAATGGTTGGACTGGATGATCTTCAAGGTCCTTTCCAACCTAGATGATTCTGTGATTCTGTGAAAGGTTCACAGTCGCAAAATCAGGTTTGATGGTTGATTAAAATTTAAAACATTGCTTACATTGTTGGATATTTCAATTATTTATTTTTAATCAGGTTGCACTGAAAAAAAACCACCAACAAAACCAACCAAAACCCAGAAAAGGTGTTACTACTGTAGTTCATTATAACTGAGGTGAAATTTATCAGTGCTGGCAGTGTGTGATCCTTTACGTTAAGAATATATTTTATTTGAAACATTTTTATACAAGAAATAAAATATTGAAAATTAAAACCTTGATCCCATAAGAATTTTAAATAGGTACATATTTTTAGTTTTTATTACATGCTTTTGCTTCAAAGGTAAATATGTAAATATATACTTGCATTGTAATAAAATTTTATTAGAAAACATCTTCAAATCAAAATGCTTGTGTTTCTGTTTAATCCTAGCAAAATCAGTTTTGCTTATCTGTTGTGTGATGCTATCCGAGTGAAAAAAAAAATCAGTTAAAATAACCCTATCAATCCTTATATTATCCTCAGATGTTCAGTATCTGAATTATCTGACTTAAATGACTGATTATCTTCAGTTGTATTATCAATAGAATGTCTTTGTGACATCTGATTGGCCATGCCTGCAATATTGTGTCATTATTCTTCTTCATAGTCTTTATTAGTAATATATTGCCCCGTATGCTGTAGCATAGCAAGAACTTTTCAGTTATTGCATCTCTAGGGAAATAACAAAAAAAACCAGATATATGGAAGCTGTAAACAGCCACAGACATCAGGAAGACCAGTGTTGAGAAACTAAACAAGATAACTGGATTTTAAAGAGGGGGATCTTTTGAAGATTTAAAAAGTTAGATTATGTGTTAGAGACAGTGTGAGCAAAAATGGAAAGCAAAGAGGGAGGGGATTTCAGATACGGCATAGAGGGAAGAAAAGTGGAATTGGTATTAGGACATCTCTGCAGGACCTGAAGTATAAAGCTGGGGAGGTAATTTGGAGGGGGCAGGTTGAGAAAGCAAACTTTAATATAGGAGTGTGGTGGTTTGACCTTGGCTAAATGCCAGGTACCCACCAAGTCGCTCTATCACTTCCCCCCCCTTCCCCTTTTTTTCTCAATAGGGCAAAGAAGGGAAAGAAAATAAGATAGGAAAACAAAACAACCCTTGTGGGTAAAACAACAGCAGTTTTAATATAAGCAAAGCGAAGCAAAGGTCCGCGCGTGGAAGCAAAAAAAGAAAACAGATTTATTCTCTACTTCCCATGAACAGGCGATGTCGGGCCTTCTCAGGAAGCAGGGCTCCAATACGCGTAGTGGTTGCCTCAGAGGACCAAGGGTGACCCCACCCCCTTCCTCCTTTCTCCCAGCTTTATACTGAGCAGATGTCATATGGTCTGGAATATCCCTTTGGTCAGTTCGGGTCAGCTGTCCTGGTTGTGTCCCCTCCCAAGATCTTGCCCACCCCGTCCCACTTTGGGGGGGGAAATGTCAGAAAGAGCCTTGGTGCTGTGTAAGCACTACTCAGCAGTAGCCACAACACCAGTGTGCTATCGACACCCTGCCAGCTCCCAACATAAAACACAGCACCAGGAGGGCTGCTACAGGGGAAAACCAATTCTGGCTCAGCCAGACCCAGTACAGTCTCCACCCCTTATTCCATACCATTTACGTCATGCCCAGGTCCCACATAACACTCATTTATCCATTCCGTAAGCTTTCTTCACTCCTCCAGATGTTCAGTGACTTGGCTCCCATCTGTCAAGATGGATGTTCAGGACAGAGCAGTATGTTTGACTGTTGGACTCCAGCACCGGCTAGGTTTGGGTCATCATCACACGTATCTGGTTCACTCTTCGTCGTTCCTACTTCCTCCATCACTTCCTGCAACATACAACTCAACCCACAGATTATTTTCCCCCCAAGGTTAAATCTCCTTGAGGCACACACTGAGTAGCCCCATTCTCCCACATTACCCACCAAGTACATCCAGGTCCCTGAGCAAAAACAATCCCACGAGTGGGCTTGCCTTTTCCCAAGGGAGGAGCAATCCACACTGCCTTCCCCAGCCATTTCCCTGTGTGTACTACAGGGACCTTATCTCCTCCCACAGTATGAAGGGGTTTGGTTTGGGCAGGACCAGGACGGTTAACAGATCCTCTGGTGTTAATTAGCCAAGTGGCTTCTGCTAAATTTATATCCCAGTGTTTCCATCCCCCATTGTCCAATGCTCTCAACATAGTCTTCAACAGTCCATTGTATCTTTCAATCTTTCCAGAGGCTTGTGGGTAATAAGGGATGTGATACACCCACTCAATGCTGTGTTTCTTTGCCCAGGAGTTTATCAGATTATTTCGAAAATGGGTCCCATTGTCTGATTCGATTCTTTCAGGAGCACCATGTCGCCATAAAATTTGCCTTTCAAGACCTAAGATGGTATTTCGGGCAGTGGCATGATTTACAGGGTACGTCTCAAGCCAACCAGTAGTTGCTTCCACCATGGTGAGTATGTAGCGCTTGCCTTGGCGTGTTCGTGGCAATGGTCCAATATAGTCAATTTGCCAGGCCTCACCATATCGAAAACTCAGCCATCGCCCTCTGTTCCAGGGAGACTTTACTCGTGTGGCTCGCTTGATTGCAGCACATGTTTCGCATTCATGAGTGACCTGTGAGATGGCCTCCATGGTCAGGTCCACCCCTCGATCACGAGCCCATCTGTACGTTGCATCTCTCCCGAGATGCCCGGATGTTTCATGGGCCCATCGAGCTACAAAGAGCTCACCCTTGCGCTCCCAGTCCAGGTCCAGCTGAGCTACTTCAATTTTGGCAGCCTTGTCTACTTGCTCATTGTTTTGATGTTCTTCGGTGGCACGGCTTTTGGGCACGTGAGCATCTACATGACGTACCTTTAGAGCCACGTTTTCCACTCGGGCAGCGATGTCCTGCCACAATGCAGCAGCCCAGATGGGTTTACCTCTGCGCTGCCAATTGGTCTTCTTCCACTCCTGTAGCCACCCCCACAGGGCGTTAGCCACCATCCAGGAGTCAGCGTAGAGATACAGTACTGGCCACTTTTCTCGTTCAGCAATCTTTAGGGCTAGTTGGATCGCTTTTACTTCTGCAAACTGACTTGACTCGCCCTCTCCTTCAGTGGCCTCAACGACTTGTCTTGTGGGACTCCACACAGCAGCTTTCCACTTCCTATGGTTTCCTACCACACGACAGGATCCATCAGTAAACAGAGCATACCGCCTTTCATCTTCTGGTAACTCGTTATATGGCAGTGCCTCTTGGGCACGAGCCACCTCCTCAGGCAGTGCTCCAAAATCTCTACCTTCTGGCCAGTCCATGATCTCTTCCAGGATCCCTGGACGGTTGGGTTTTCCCAGTCGAGCTCGTTGCGTGATTAACGCTACCCATTTACTCCAGGTAGCACTGGTTGCATGGTGTGTAGAAGGGATGTTTCCTTTGAACATCCAATGTAGTACAGGCAATCGTGGTGCCAAGAGGAGCTGTACTTCTGTACCAACAACTTCGGAAGCAGCTCGAATCCCCTCATATGCTGCCAGTATCTCCTTTTCAGTTGGAGTGTAGTGGGCTTCTGATCCTCGATATCCCCGGCTCCAAAATCCTAATGGTCGACCCCGAGTTTCACCTGGTATCTTCTGCCAGAGGCTCCATGTGAGGCCATGCTCCCCAGTTGATGTGTAAAGTACGTTTTGCACAGCTGGTCCTGTCCGAACAGGCCCAAGAGCTACCGCCCGAGCTATCTCCTGTTTGATGTGCTCAAAGGCTTGTTGTTGCTCAAGACCCCACTCAAAATTGTTCTTCTTTCGGGTTACTTGAGAGAGAGGGCTCACCAGCTGACTGTAACCTGGAATGTGCATCCTCCAAAATCCCACAAGTCCTAAGAAAGCTTGTGTTTCCTTCTTGTTGGTCGGTGGAGACATAGTTGATATCTTGTTGACAACCTCCATAGGCACATGGCGGCGTCCATCTTGCCATTTTATTCCCAAGAACTGAATCTCCTGTGCTGGTCCCTTGACCTTGCTTTTCTTTATGGCAAACCCAGCTCTCAGAAGAATCTCAATTACTCTTTGTCCTTTCTTGAACACTTCTTCTGCCTTGTTGCCCCACACAATGATGTCATCGATGTACTGTAGATGTTCAGGGGCATCACCCTTTTCCAGTGCAGTTTGAATTAGTCCATGACAAATAGTGGGGCTGTGCTTCCACCCCTGGGGCAGTCGATTCCAGGTATACTGGACACCCCTCCACGTGAAAGCAAACTGTGGCCTGCACTCTTCTGCCAAAGGAATTGAAAAGAATGCATTGGCGATGTCGATTGTGGCGTACCACTTGGCTGCCTTTGACTCCAGTTCATATTGGAGCTCTAACATATCTGGTACAGCAGCACTCAGTGGTGGCGTCACTTCGTTCAGGCCACGATAGTCTACTGTCAACCTCCACCCTCCGTCAGACTTTCGCACTGGCCATATTGGGCTATTAAAAGGCGAATGTGTCTTACTGATGACACCTTGGGTCTCCAGTTGACGGATCAGTTCTTGGATGGGAGCCAGAGAGTCTCGGTTCGTGCGATACGGCTGTCAGTGCACGGTCCTCATAGAAATTGGCACCTGTTGTTCTTCAACTTGCAACAGTCCTACAACAAAAGGATCTTCTGAGAGGCCAGGCAGATTAGACAACTGTTTGACCTTCTCTGTGTTCACACTGGCCACACCAAAAGCCCATCGGTATCCTTTGGGGTCTTTGAAGTACCCCCTCTTGAGGTAGTCAATGCCCAAGACACAAGGGGCTTCTGGGCCAGTTACAATGGGATGTTTTTCCCACTTGTCCCTGGTCAAGCTAACCTCGGCCTCCAGTACTGACAGTTCTTGACATCCGCCTGTCACTCCTGAGATCCAGATAGGTTCTGCCCCTCTATAACTTGATGGCATTAATGTACACTGTGCCCCGGTGTCGATTAAAGCCTGGTACTTCTGTGGATTTGATGTGCCAGGCCATCGAATCCACACTGTCCAATACACCCGATCATCCCTTTCCTCCTCCTGGCTGGAGGCAGGGGCCCTCTATTCCTGTTCTTGGTCAGAGTATTCACTGTCTGACCCTTGCTGTGCCAGGCCGGAGACTCCTTCATCAGGGTCAAGGGAGGTGATCTCAGTCTTCCTGTATCTGGGAGATCGCTGATTACTTTCTTGCGGTTTCACACCAGCTACATTAACAACCTTCTTGGATGTCGTCTTCTTGGCAGGGGTCTTTCCTCGCAATTCATGTACACGAGCTTCCAACTTGAAGGTGGGTTGACCATCCCACTTCCTCATGTCCTCCCCCTGGTCACGCAGGAAGAACCAAAGTTCGCCACGTGTCATGCGCCTGGGTTTCCCTTTCCCTCTGACTGGGGTGGAAGAGAACCGATTTCTTGGGGTGCTCCTGACATCTAAGGCACTCGCCCGTAGAGATGAGGAGGTACCAAGACTCTCTTCAAAGTTCTGAAGCCAGGAAGAGACTGCCTCCACAGTTGGCGTACATCTTAGTCCTTCTCCCACATCCATTTCTGGATAGTACATCGCAGCCAAGCCGGCAGAATACGAGGATGGTGCACCTTTAATCACCTTCCTCCACATGGCCCGTGTGCACAGGACATCCTCTGGATTTTTAGGGGCTTCATCATTATCTGGATCACCATAGATGACTTCCAGCACTGCTAATTCTCTCAGGTACTGGACACCTTCATCCGCAGTAGCCCACTTCCCTGGGGAGTTGTCCGTAAGATCTTCCTTGAAAGGATATCTTGCTTTAACACTTGAAAGGAGCCGTCTCCACAGACTGCAAATTCCTGTTTCTTTTCCAATTCCCCTTTCAATTCCTCGATCTCTAGCAAGGGAACCCAGCTGTTGGGCTTCCTTACCTTCCAGCTGCTGAGCATCAGCCCCATTATCCCAGCATCGAAGCAGCCAGGCAGCAATCCGCTCACCCGGCTGGCGGCTATAGTCTTTCTGCAGATCTCGCAGTTCTGATGACGTCAGGGACCGGGTAGTTTCTGCCTCCTGTTTGAGTTCTGTTATTCCCTCTTCTGACCCCTTTGCTGAAGGACCCGCTTCTTCCTCTTCTTTCTCCTCCCTTATTAATCGAGGGTATGGGCCTGTTGTTCTCCTTGTCCACTGTTTCTTTTTTACTACTGGGGCAATCTCTGCTGTTGTTGTTCTTGTTTGAGTTCCCATCTCCACCACAGTCCTTTGAGAGCACTGAACTGCAGCTCGATAAGCACAGGCCAGGCCCCAGTACAGCGCTAGGAGTTGCTGATTTTCATCGGGATAGACAAGGCACCCTTCAGTCAGGTGTTGTGTCAATTTTGCGGGGTTGCTTGCCTGTTCAGGGGTAAGATCCCAGGCTACAGGAGGTGATAACCATCCTAGGAATCTGCCCAAATCCTTCCACTCCCCCTGCCACCCAGGGACAGGCCACCTCAGGGCACATTTTGGTATTCTCTCACCCCAAATTTGCCTTCTCTTACACCAAAAACCTACTGAGCTCCACACAGCCCACAATAGGCGAACAGCATTAATGAACAATATCAAAGAGCTAACATAAGGATTAATAAGTACTTCGGGAGCTTGCAGAATAAAACCACTCATGATGTTCCCAATTTCTTCCAGCATGTTCCCGAGCTTAGCAAAATAAAGATAAGCAGCGCAATCAACAAACCCGTGACCAGCACAAGAGCTTGTCGCTTACTAACTGCTATAGCTATAGCACAATTAATATAAAACTGCCGTTGTCCCGCCCCATGTTGGGCACCAAAATAGACTGTGGTGGTTTGACCTTGGCTAAATGCCAGGTACCCACCAAGTTGCTCTATCACTTCCCCCCCTTCCCCCTTTTTTTCTCAGTAGGGCAAAGAAAGGAAAGAAAATAAGATAGGAAAACAAAACAACCCTTGTGGGTAAAACAACAGCAGTTTTAATATAAGCAAAGCGAAGCAAAGGTCCGCGCGCGGAAGCAAAAAAAAAGAAAACAGATTTATTCTCTACTTCCCATGAACAGGCGATGTCGGGCCTTCTCAGGAAGCAGGGCTCCAATACGCGCAGTGGTTGCCTCGGAGGACCAAGGGTGACCCCACCCCCTTCCTCCTTTCTCCCAGCTTTATACTGAGCAGACGTCATATGGTCTGGAATATCCCTTTGGTCAGTTCGGGTCAGCTGTCCTGGTTGTGTCCCCTCCCAAGATCTTGCCCACCCCATCCCACTGTGGGGGGGAAATGTCAGAAAGAGTCTTGGTGCTGTGTAAGCACTACTCAGCAGTAGCCACAACACCAGTGTGCTATCAACACCCTGCCAGCTCCCAACATAACACAGCACCGTGAGGGCTGCTACAGGGGAAAACCAATTCTGGCTCAGCCAGACCTGGTACAAGGAGCAATTTTACCACCCTGGTCTCCTAGTAGTTTATATATGTTGTGATCTATTTTATATTGTCATAGCATTACTGATGTTTATTTTGAGCATTTAATTTGAGTATACTCCATGAAATAGTGTTCTGACTATTATCACATTTATTTTCTAAATATACTAGAATGTGTAATCCTTAAATGCCTGACTTCGGCTTGTGCACTGTTTTGATTGTGCATAAAATAAAATTAAAATGGAAACTAGGATGATCTGGGACTTTCAAAGCAGAATGATCTTCATTAGAATCCCATGCTTCACAACAGTTTATCAGCAGCCCTGGCTAACGGGGAGATCCCAATTGACTGGAGGTTAGCAAATGTGACGCCCATCTACAAGAAGGGCCAGAAGGAGGATCCGGGGAACTACAGGCCTGTCAGTTTGACCTTGGTGCCAGGGAAGGTTATGGAGCAGCTCATCTTGAGTGCCATCACACAGCACGTACCAGACAATCCGATGATCGGGCCCAGGCAACATAGGTTTATGAAAGGCAGGTCCTGTTTGACTAACCTGATCTCCTTCTATTACAAGGTGACCCAATTAGTGGATGAGGGGAAGGCTGTGGATGTTGTTTACCTGGACTTTAGTAAAGCCTTAGACACCATTTCCCACAGCATTCTCCTGGAGAAACTGGCTGCTCATGGCTTGGATGGGTGTACTGTTCACTGGGTAAAAAACTGGCTGGATGGCCGGGCCCAAAGAGTTGCTGTGAATGAAGTTAAATCCAGTTGGCGGCCAATCACAAGTGGTGTTCCCCAGGGCTCAGTATTGGGGCCAGTTTTGCTTAGTATCTTTACCAGTGATCTGGATAAGGGGATCAAGTGCACCCTCAGTAACTTTGCAGGCAACACCAAGTTGGGCAGGAGTGTTGATCTGCTTGGATCAATGGGCTGAGGCCAATTGTATGAGATTCAACAAGGCTCAGTGCCGGGTCCTGCACTTGGGTCACAACAACCCCATGCAATGCTACAGGCTTGGGGAAGAGTGGCTGGAAAGCTGCCTGGTGGAAAAGGACCTGGGGGTGTTGGTCGACAGCCGGCTGAATATGAGCCAGCTGTGTGCCCAGGTGCCCAAGAAGGCCAACAGCATCCTGGCTTGTATCAGAAATAGCGTGGCCAGCAGGACTAGAGAAATGATTGTCCCTTTGTACTCAGCACTAGTGAGACCGCACCTCGAATACTGTGTTCAGTTTTGAGCCCCTCACTACAAGAAAAACATGAGGTGCTGGAGCACGTCCGAAGAAGAGCAACAAAGCTGGTGAAGGATCTAGAGCACAAGTCTTATGAGGAGTGGCTGACGGAACTGGGGTTGTTTAGTCTGGAGAAAAGGAGGCTGAGGGGAGACCTTATCACTCTCTACAGCTACCTGAAAGGAGGTTGTAGTGAGGTGAGTGTCGGTCTATTCCCAAGTAGCAAATGATAGGAGGAGAGGAAACGGCCTCAAGGTACACCAGGGGAGGTTTAGATTGGATATTAGGAAAAATTTCTTCACCAAATGGATTGTCAAGCATTGAAAGAGGCTGCCCAGGTTGAGTCACCATCCCTGGAGGTATTTAAAAGATGTATAGATGTGGTGCTTAGGGATGTGGTTTAGTGGTGGACTTGGTAGTGTTAGGTTTATGGTTGGACTTGATGATCTTAAGGGTCTTTTCCAACCTAAATGATTCTATGATTCTATGATTCTGTTCTATTATATCATATCTCCTTTCTTAGTATATTTTGTTGTTTGAAACCCAGGATCCTGTTGGTTTAAAAAAAAAGTTTTGAGTCTGTGGTGGTTTAGTCCTTGCCGGGATCTGAGACCACGCGGCCGCTGCCCCTCCCCCACAAAGGGAGTGAAATACAAAGCCCCGGGGCTGAGATAAGGAGAGGTTTAATACAACAGTGCAACAGCGACAAAACAAACAACAACAACAATAACAGTGATAACAATGAACAGAGCAAGATATACATACCGATACAGCAGTGAGAGGACCGGCTGTACAAACCCACACGCTCACCGATTCTTCCCGCGCTATGGCGCCAGGACTTGACATCAGCATGGTATCTGAATAACCCGGCTAGAGCTTCCCCCCCACTGCTGGGGAAACTTAACCCTATCCTAGCTAAACCAGGACAGAGTCCCATGAAACTTATGATTACAGGTTAACAATGTAAGTTTTGTGTCCCAGCCAGCTATGGTTTACCTCTTACTGCTACCCTAGCTTGCTAGAAGAAGTTGCTGGGGAATCTGCCATTCAGCATAACAGAAAGTAGTTCTATAAACAGTATGCCTTTGCCCTAGGAGAAGTTCAGACTTTAGGATACTGTGCATTGTTAGATTTATTTCTTTTTAAGAAACTGGGAAGCTGATTTTTCTGTTCAATTATATTTTGTATGCCTTCAGTGAAAATACTGGGTTAGATAATTAGCATTGTGGTGGGTTAACCTTGGCTGGCTGCCAGGTGCTCACCAGCTGCTCTCACTCCCCCTCCTCAGCGAGACAGGGGGAGAAAATAAGATTTAAAACTCACGGGTCAAGATAAAGGCAGTTTAATAAAGAAAAGCAAAGGCCACATGGAAGCAAAGGAAAACAAAAAGATTTATTCTCTACTTCCCATCAGCAGGCCATGTCCAGCCACTTCCCTGAAAGTAGGGCCTTAGTATGCATAGCAGTTGCTTAGGAAGACAAACACCTTAATAATGAATGCCCCCCGCTCCTCCACCCTCTTAGCTTTTATTGCTGAGTGTGATGTCATATGGTATGGAATATTCCTTTGGTCAGTTTGGGTCAGCTGTTCTGGCTATGTCCCCTACCAACCTCTTGCCCACCACCAGACTACTGGCCTTTGGGTGGAGTGGGTGTGTTAGAGAGACAGCCTTGATGCTGTATGAGTGCTGTTCAGCAGTAGCCAAAACACTGGTGTGTTATCAACACCGTTCTAGCTACAAATACAAAGCACAGCACTATGAGGGCTGCTATGGGGAAAGTTAAGTCCATTCCAGCCAGACCCAATACAAGCATGTTAGCAAATCTGTCTGTATGCAAAATTAGTTGCAGGAACTCTCTGTTCTCTGATGCAGCTTTGAGAGATGTTGAGCATTAATGCCTGGGAGGGAAGGGAGTAAGCTATAGTAACACTCTTTGGACATGCTTCTTTGGGTTAAGAGGGAATAAGAGGGGGATGCAGAATATAGAGATTTCCTGGTTTGCACAGATTCTCATTTAATCCAAAGAGGGTTTCAACATTATATTTTTTACTATCACTAGTTTTAAGTGTCTGTATACAGTTTCCATGACTGTAGGCAATAGTAACAGCTTTCTTTGACTTTTAACTTTCTAGTAGTAGTACTTAATAATGAGTTCAGAGCAAAGGAAACTAGTATATAACTTGATCTATGACAAAGACCTCTCATAATGTAATCATTGAAATATTAGAGAAAAACATTGGAGTGCTGAACATCATAACTGATTTTTATGCCCAACCCTGCTACCACCATGCGACCGTACTCAAATCACTTGATTCCAGCTTCACATAAAATTAATCTAATAAGTAGTATAGGACTAGTCTGAGAATTTTTTTAAGGTCTTTGAGAACCTTTGATACATGTGAGGTTTAATATATTTCATCTTATGTCATTAATTACCTTATTATACATCAGTTTTTTATTTAATAAAATATCCATGGGTGATCTTACCAAGGTAGATTCTTTGTTGTTGTTGTTGATATCCTCAGGTATTATCAGTTTGGCTTGTGAAAGGACGTTGTCACCAAAGAAGTCAGAGCTATAGATCTTATTGCACATTTTGTTCCATAATTCTTGACTGAGGAGTTCTATGTGCGTGATGTTGTGCCATGTTTTCCAGACTCTCAACTAAGTCAATGTTAAGAATGCAAACAAAGCAGTTTCTATTTTCTTTACTTCATTTCTTGATGCTCATGTAACAGTATCCACTTTTACTAAGAAGACTTCCTTACGTAAGAAACGAAGAAACAGTCCTTCATGACTGATGAGAGAAATGTATCTGCAATTAACAATAGAAAAGCCCAGAACCAACTTCTAGTTGCCTTCTGAAAATTCTTGTTTGTTTGTTTCTCTTTAATCTATGGACAATATGCTGATTAAAATTCTGGTGCCCTGAGAGAATTGCATGGTCTCAGCTCTTCAGCAAGGGAATTATTTTATATAACATGAACCAAGACACAGCAATAAGGTACTGAACAGCAAGAAGATTTTCTTGGTATAGGATGCAGCACTGAGTCTTCATGATTTCCACTGGTTTTCCATTGGCTTCCACATTGGAATGTGGCTGGAAATCAATACCCAGTACCTCTCATGAGATGTTCAACCTGTCACCAAAATGAGATAAAAGAACTTATCAACACCAATGTGATGTAGATAAGCAGACACTCCTTTATTAACGGCCGGGTGCACAGGGGAGTCATCTCACCAACAATGCACACCTAACCCATGTAGCATGCTGATTATATTGGATACAGTAATACATATTAATCAAGTTCTCATACATAAACATGATAATTCCCATAACTCATTTTCTTATTCCCACCTCTTTTCGGTCATGCGCACTTGAGTCCTGAAATGAGTCGGGGGGCTGCTTTTGCGACCACCACGGACTACTGACCTAAAAGAAAGACCCTCCAATGCCCTTGACTCAAGGACTTTGGCTCACATTGCAATTTTAACATGCTTCGAGGCCCTTTCACAATGTAACTTTTAGAACACCTGGTCTACAGGGCGATAAATCATCCTCACCAAACAGTCTAACAATGGTACCTCATCTAGCAGCGTAACTGGTTGTATGGTTACTTTAAACAACATCTTTATGACTACTTAAAACATTATACCACTATCTTTTATAAAAAACAATATTTCTGTGAGATTCCATTTAATTGATCAGTCCTAATCATTCCATATCAAAATCACCAAAAAGCACCAACTCAAATTAACAACAAATCAGTAACAATCAGTAACAAATCCTTTTCATAATTGGACTCTCTAATAGTTTTTACTGCTTTCTTTCAAGAAAACAGGCTCCAAACTTTATTGTAGTATTTGGTCCTGTTGCCTTAAGGAAAGCATTAAATATTTATTTGGACAGTATTTTTCTTGACTTCCTTTCTATTCACCTCACTAATCCAAAGGCATTTGAGCATGGGAGATGTCTGCTGTGTCCTATACTCTTGAAACAAAGAAATTGACTCAACAGTCAGAATCCAATATAACTGTTAAGCAGGTATTCTTTATTAGCAGTGCTGGGGTTGACTTGCGGAAAACAGACTTTACAACTCAGAGAGAGTTATAAAGCAGGTATGTTTACTCCAGCGCCGGGGTGCAAGGGGATTTCTCCACAAAGCTTGCACACCAACAGCACATTTTACCAAAAACTTATAGAGTGTGAATATGCATATTCATTTGACTTGCGGAAACACGACTCCACAACCTATAAGGTTATAAAGTAGGTATGTTTATTCAGCGCTGAGACGCACGGGGGATCGCTCCACCACAAACGTGCGCCCCTCTCGTGGCACCTTGTCTTGGCTTTATGCTACAAAGCATCACATATTCATAATACACCTATACATATGCATGACCTATCCCCGCTTCATATTATAATGAGCCTGAAAGTCTTTTTCATATGTTCTGCCCCGGTCTCCTCCTAGTTGTGTCTGCGCAGTGTGTCCCGGTGGTCATGGGCTGGGGTCGCAGAGATGAAGTAGCTCCTCTTCCTCACTGTTGAACTTTTTACCTCCGTTCCTTGCGCAGTCTCTGTAGCCTCCTGGACTCGGGCCGGACCATAGGGTTGGTTTTGACCAGTTTTTAGGGCTGTCTTCCTATTCCATCAGGAAGCGTTCCCTCACAGCTTCCATTAATCAAGGTTTCCATATTGTTCTGCTCTCTGGCCCATCGACTATGATCTATTCAATCTTAGTTATCTTTTAACTAATGGGCCTCTAGCCCCTAGCCTGATCTCTAAGTCTTCCATCTTTATCTCTAAACTAAGTTATACCTTTATTTCTTGAGTGCCTAATTTCTATATCCTATTTTAATTTCCTAGCTCCTCATCTCACATTGGATTACATAACACAAACATACATATGCATGAGTAAGGCTGGGTTAGTTCAAAAGGCTGGTGTCAGCAGTTTATGTTCTCTTTGCACCTGCGCATTGCCTCCTGGGGGGCGTCTTCGGAGGTCTTTGGGAGGAAGGCTCTTAGTCTTTCTCACCTTGTACTTTTCCCCAGAGCATGCGCAGATTCTCTTGGCAAATTTCTTGAATAACAAGAGTGTTTTTCAGCCAGTTTACTCATTCTGTCTTATCTAAGAGAACCAATGGAACTTCTACCGTATATGGCTATCTTTACTCATTACCAAGACCCAACTAGTTAGAGCACATCTGTTCCCCAAGGACAAAAACATGATATTTTGCTGAACACTGCAGTTCTTGGTAGATTTTCACAGTAAACTGCTTTGTTTTGATGGACACAGTAGTCCTTGGTAAAATTCCACAGAACAGTCTGGGCAAGAAGGATTCTTAGCAATATTCAAAAATACTATAAGTAATACTGTAACTTGCTATAAGTAAATAAATAAGTTGCTAAGCAGTTTGCTATAAGTAAATAAGTCTCAAAACAAGTAATCATTTCTCTGTATCAGGGTCGCCCTGGGGATTCTCCACCATAAGGGCTCCCCTGAACTAGCAAGGGACATCAGTTTACATACACACAAATCATACATATTCATTAGATTTCCTGGAAAGGGCTGTCTTATGATGGAATTCATTTACATAGTCTGAGCATGCGTAGTAAAAATAGAGTGAGGGTCTTCGGTGGTCAAGAGAAGAAGCACGTGGTCTTCACGGTGATCACTAGTTGACCTTCTTTCCAGGGCATGCGCTGTGAAGTAAAGTCCAGGTGTCTTCTTCCTAAATCGGCAAGATCATCCTCCCTAGATTGTATCTCTGTGTCCTTTTGTTCAAGTTCCCCTCATCTTAGTTTGCCCAAGTGCCCATTGAGGGCTTTAGTCTGCTATTAGTGAGTTATATAGGGAGCGTTTTACTTTTGTCTAGACAAAGAGGCCTAGGGAAAACAGTTGAGGAGTCCTTGGGAAACAAACACAAGCAAAACTTTCATGCATCACAGTTTAGTCTTAATCAGAAATTCATTGTTTTGAGCCCTTTCACTCTTGTGCAACATGTCATCCATCAGAAACTGCAGATTTGTTTCTGGGATGCATTGCATTATCCTGCTGGTAAATGTTTAGAAGGATGTTGTCTTGGGTGTGGTACTTTAGCCTTATTGTAGTAAGTTTCTTCCAATGAAGCACTGTAATTTGAATTAGTTTCATAAATAACTTGTTGGTACATGAACATACACATATATGAATGTGTACGCGCACGTGTGTGTGATTTTTAGTGCTTTCACTAAAACCCTTTTTAAGGAAAATTGTCTGAATTTTCATATCTGCACAGAAGTTTAAGATCTATTTATAACAATAGATTTCTATATTATTACCCAAATAGACAGTTTTTAATATTCGTTTGCAGATTTATAGTGTGCTGGCAATTAATTTGTTGTATACTACTGACGTAGTGAAAACTCAATAACCAGAGTTATCAAGCAGGTATTCCTTTATTACGGCACCGGGTATGTGTGGGATCTCTCCTCCTAACGCACACACACAAGAGTTAAAAAGCCCTCAGGCTATATAGATAGTATACATACATATGCATGAGTTTTCCAAGAAAAGGCCGGAGTATTCATATGGTTTCCCAGAAATCGTTTACATAGCTCCTGCCCCAACTGCACATGCTCTGTAAAATGTGGTGGTGGTGGTTGGGTGTTCTCTGGTGGTCGTTTGATGAAGGCTCGAAGTCTTCCTCTCTGGTAAACTTCTGACCTTTTGCTAATTTCTGCTGTGCTGTGTGCTTCGGGTGGTCAGAACCGGTCTCTGTATTGTAGGAGTCTGGGCCGCGCTGGGGGAAAGTTAGTGCAGGCAGAAGAATGCAAGGACGAAGACAAGGCCAGCAAAATAAGGCTGGCAAAAACTCACAAGATAGCAGATAAGTGAGAAACACCTGTGGTCAGCAAAAGCACACAAGTCTGAGCAAAACAGGGTATGAGATAAGGGAGTTTTGGCAAGTTTTGGGCTTTACGTACTAATTGCAATTAACCAATGCAAATGCTTGTAGAGGCGCGTGAACAGCGCGTGTAGATGACCTGTAGCCTATTAGAAGATAGATGAGTGCGTGTACGGAACTTAGTAGAATATAAATGTAACCAGAAAAGGAATAATAAAAAAAGATGGACGACCTGATCATCACATTGGTGTTGTGTCGTTCCTGTTCCCGCACGGAGAAATAAGGACCCCGGCTAATGGTGACCCCGACACTGTATAATCTCATTGTCTTCCAGGCAGGCTTATCTTTGAAGATCTGCTGTTTTTATTAGTTCTCTGCAGCTAGGTGGGCAAAAGGCTTAGAGTCTTAAAGGTACAGATTAGTTATTAACTTTTTCCCCCTATCACTACTCATTAATTTACAAAGTGGAAGAGTAAATGTCACAATTTGTCTGTTCTTTTTTTTTTTTTTTTTTACTACATTGGCCAATGTCGTTTGTAAAAAAAACGTCCCCAAACACTTGACTTTGATCTTATCCACTGCAACAATTTTTTAAAAATGGTATATATCCTAAGTAACAACTGTATGCACAGTTCTAAATGAGATGTTAGTACTCAGGGGTGGTGACAACACCACTGATTTGGAGGGCATGGGGGGGAACATTTGGCAAGAAAATATTTTTCTGGTTCTGGTTAATGAGTGAATATCCATTTTCTAAAGCACATTGTATCAAAATGCTAACCTTGGTTTTTGTTTCTTGTCATTCTGAGTATTTTGTTGTATTAGTTGTAATAACCAAAATCTAATCTGTTCAGTACAGAAAAATAAAAAATATTGTTTGCATTTTAAAACTGCATTTATTGCATACAGGCTATTTTAGTTTTAAAATCACACATGAAATTGACCAATTTTGCTCTTACAATTAAAATGCTAACAAGAATTGGTAACTGCCCAGCTAAAAATCTAGAATCTAAGTGCCTATAATAATAAGAGAAAAATAAGATAAGTAGTTGTTAATATTAAAGCAAGCTGAAGGACAAAGGCCTTGAGCCTTGTAGTAGGTAGAATGAAACAGCAGATTTGAATATCTACAATCCTTTTGGTATTAAATTTTCACTAAAATAAAATTACTTGTATCTGAAAAAATAGCCTTTCCCCAGCTCTCTTTTTTCCCCTGATCAGCTGATGAAGAAACTAGCATCTCACTGCTTTGCTGGTTTGTTAATTTTATCCCCACTAACTGTGATTTCCGATAGCTGGCCTGCTGATAGTAGTAAGATAAACAACCTTTTTCACTGCAGTCTTGAAGGTTCAGTAGAACTACATCACAGGAATGTGTACATGTCTAAGGCATCAAAAGCTGGCATTCTCTGTATTTTAATGTGCACCTGAATGCTTAAGGAGAGCAATGACATTAACTGTTGACAGCCTTGCATGCTGTATTTATTATTATTTTTAGCTTCTAAAATTTGTGGAGAAATTTCCTTTTCTTAATCTTTGCTAGCTGCAATGGTGTATGGTGGGTGTCCTGATTTAACCAAATGAATATTAATGAGGTTTTGTGCAGTTTTTTCCTTACTTATTCTTCCTAACTCATCAGATCTCAAGCCTTCTTTATAGTGGCTATCTAAATACTTGAAAGCATGATGGAAATTGTCTTTTGATTACTAAGGCCTTGTTTCAGGCTGTCCCTCAGGATTCTGTGTTCATGTTTGTTCTATGGATTTGCACATTAGAGAATAGAAAACAGATTTTGAAACCCCACTAGTGGTTTTAACATGCCAGATTTTTTTTGTATAGTGAACCAGGTTTTGTTCATAAAATATTTTTCAAGAGACACTGTATGCAAATTAAATAAATTATGTCTGGACTGTAATGATTCTTTTTATATTGATTGCTATTCTTATATGATCATAAATATTGGTCACGTTTGGTTCTGTAGAGAAATGAAGGTAATTGCCTTATGATTATAGCTCTTTCAGCTATGAGAACTGATTGATTAGTATTTGTATGTATTCAAGGCAATATTGAGAGGCAAGAGGGACAAATATCAATATCAGTTGTGTTCCAGAAAGCATTAATCAGAAAGCCTACTTTTAAGATTTTTATGGGATTTTTTCCCCCCAAAGAAAAAAGTTCAGCTTCTTGTTTTTTCACCTGGATCTGTTAGTGTGTGAACAGGTTCCCTTTATGCCTGATTTGTTTTCATAGAGATTTTATATCTCTACCTGGTGCTGCTGGCTCTGGTTAAAAGCACACAGTTGCAGGTAATTGAAACCGTTAATTTTTTGTGTCTATGTGTATGTTTCTTTTTTCATTCTATGATGAGTGCTCCTTACTGTAAAACAGTATTGTCAGTGTTTCTGCCTCTTTGTTGATATTCTAAATGAAAATTATACATTTTAAATATGGTTTTAACTGTTACGTCACTTAAATTCTTTGACAGAGAATCTGAGTCTAGTATGTTAGTACATAAAGTCTGTGTGTGTCTGTATGTAAGAAAACATATTAAAAAAGTGTAATCTCTTTCATTGGAAGCTGATCATGGTGTGGACTATCCTGTCTGCAAACATGCACATCAGAGTCTTTCTGTTGAACTACATTCTCTAGGACTGCTACTAAAGTGAACAAATTGATGCAAGCCCTCATATATATGAAATTCAGGATCAGATGAATATGTATTTAGGTGGTTGGGTTGTTTATATAACTAATTTAATTTTAGTGTCTCATGGTTTGTCAGTAACTGAATTTCCTTTTGAAATCTTTTTTATAAATAGACTGAGTATTTAATGTTGAATTATCTATATCTTGTTGCATCATATTTTTCTTGTTTGTTTGTTTGTTTGTTTTTTAATACCTATTAATTGTCTTTGCATATTTCTCTTTTGGGTTTTTTTGGAATCCATGGTTGTCAGGCAATTGAAGACGGCAATTTGGAAGAAATGGAAGAGGAAATCCGGCTTAAAAAACGAAAGAGACTAAGAAATTTGGATAAGGATTCTGGGAAAGAGAATGGGGAGAAAGAAAAGAAAAGAAGAGGCAGACCTCCTGCAGAGAAGTTGTCACCCAACCCACCTAAACTGACAAAACAGATGAATGCCATTATTGATACTGTGATAAACTACAAAGACAGGTGAGCTCAGCCTTTTTTGGTTTTGACAACTAATTTCTGGAAACTTAATTCTGTGCAATTTTCAACTGTAGTTATTTATTTATTTACAAATAAAATAATTCCATTTAGGGCCTGATCTTGTAAGTTTTCCTCTACATAGAGGGCTTTTTAAAGGATCTGGTTGATCAAAACTTGTCAAAATGTAATTTAAAAGATGTGCATATCATGTCTGCTTAGAAATGCTATTGTCCTGTTTAGTAGATATATTTCAGTACTGCAGGTTTAGGAAGGGGTTTTCTTTAGCTTAATGGAGTATTCTGTCTTAGTAATTATATAAATAATTTTAAATGTGTGGATATAGTTTTGTCAATAGAAGTTCTCACCATGACATTTAAGAATACTCTCAAAATATTTAGGGTTTGCCTGAGAAACACTTGACTTTTCAAAGGAAAAACTGTATAAATACTGAGCGCTAATAGGTTGTTCATAAATGAGACAGAAGCTTTTTTGTCCTTAAAACCCAATTTTGAACATATATATACATTTCACATGTTAGACAACTGAACCTCAGGAAGAAATATAACTAACTTCTAATCCAAACTGAGGTTGTGAGATTTTTATTTTGTTGACTTTTCAACTGAAAATCATCTTCTTTATTGAGAAAGAACTTGAGAAATGGCTCATCTTTGGCTATTGCTTAATAGCAACTCTGTATCAGGCTTTAATTTAAACACCACCACCATCACCACCACTTAATTTTCCAATCAAACAGAGTAGGACAGTGAGAAGTATAACTACATCTTAAAAACACCTTCCCCCCACCCCTCCCTTCTTCCCAGGTTCAGCTTTGCTCCTGATTTCTCTACCTCCTCCCCCCGAGTGGTGCAGGGGGGCAGGGGATGGGGGTTGCGGTCAGTTCATCACCCCTTGTTTCTGCTGCTCCTTCCTCCTCAGGGGGAGGACTCCTTGCACTCTTCCCCTGCTCCAGTGTGGGATCCCTCTCACATGAGACAGTCCTCCATGAACTTTCTCTGACATGAGTCCTTCCCACGAGCTGCAGCTCTTCACAAACTGCTCCAGCGTGGGTCTCCCACGTGTGTTGCAATCCTCCCAGGAATGAATTGCCCCAGCACGGGCTTCCCTCAGAGTCACGGCCTTCTTCGAGTGCAGCCACCTGTTGTGGTGTGGGGTCCTCCATGGGCTGCAGGGTGACAGCCTGCCCTCTTATCACGGGCTGCAGAGAAATACCTGCTCCTTTCTTCCACCGTCCTCAGTGTTTGCATAGTTGTCTCCCTCACAACTCTTCCTCACAACTCCTCTTCTTAAATAGGTTATCGCAAAGGCACAGTCACCATCACTAATTGGCTTGGCCTTGGCCAGAGGCAGGTCCGACTTGAGGCCAGGGGAGTTTCTCACAGGGGCCACCACTGTAGCCCCTCCTGCCACTACCAAAACCCCCACCACACACACACAAACCCAACACAACCATGAAGGTTAATTTCTTCATGCATTTAGTATTTGAATGCTTAAAACTGTTTACATCTTCAACTTAAGTTTTCAGTGCTAGTAAATGTGTTATCTCTACTTTATGGAAGTCTAAAGGGTTAATCTAGGCCAAAGGGTGATCAGGAGACACCCACCCAAAAGTCTTAGGGGCTCTGGCTGAGTTGCTTCCTCAAAAGCAAATTTGCACTCTTTATTGCAGCTAATAAGCCAGGAGGAAAAAAAAAAAAAAAATCAAGAAAAATCTTACTCGGAGGAAACTAGTAATCATCTGTGCTTTTTCTCATGCTTCCCCTCACACTTGAGCTTCTTGTACGCATTAAATCACTTCTGTTCTACTTAAAAATCTTTCTTTTAAAAAATGTCTTTTTCCGTGATGCTTACAAAACTCTTGAATGCAAGTTGGCTGCTTATGTATACAGACCTCTGCATAATGTTGATAAGGGGGAGGAGTCCCTATATACTTCCTCCACTGTCATGACTTGTCTTAGAGTTCTGTTGTAAGCATTTTGGTGCAGGGACAGTCTTTTTCTTATGTATTTGAACAGCATCCAACAAAACAGGATGCCTACATTTACGATTTCTAAAGGCTATAATAACACAAGTAATAAACTAAAGGTTGAGCTCTATAGTTATTAAATTGAGGTCAAAATGAAGTCAAATAGACAAATAAGCAACATTTGAAATAAATATTCAATGTAGTCAAATACAATATATAATTTCTTTAAATGCTGTGACAGGAAATTCAAAGAAGTAGATATCCAGTTATTTGTGAATCCCAGTTAAAGGACTTTACCCAAGGCAGTAAAAGCTAGCTTAGCTGGGTGTATGTTTTAGTACAGAAATCAAATTACTGTTTCTCTCTGCCATGTCCTCAGAACAAATGAAAGCTTTCTCCTTAGATTTCCTTATCATATGCAGGGATATTTAGCAACTACCATGCTTCCTTTTCTTCCCATTCCACATTCCAACATAAGTACAGATTTTAATGAAACATTCCAATAAGTATAAGCTCAGTAATCTTCACAGAGCAATTTCTAGCTGCCAGCTGAGTTTCTCTCAACTGTTTCACAAAACTAGGTAACTCACTAACTTACTGAATGGGAGAGTGCTTCAGTGTTTATGTTGAGATGCTTTTTTTCTGGCACCCTAACTACATGAAGACTTTAAGGGCCTTCTTCCACACACCAGTTTCCTGATATCAGGGGTGTCTCCCAAGTAATAAGGAATCCTCTCTTTCAGAAGTGTTAAATGCATTCCTTTCCTTTCTCCTCATCCTGCAGGCACCCCCCTCCAATTGACAGCTTTCAGTTTTGTCTGGTACAGCAGGGATGTTTTAACATTATGTTTTCTCCTCTTTATGAATTTAAAAATGTTAGTCTAGGCTCTAAATTCGATAGTTTAGAATACAGAATGAAACTAGAAGCAAGAGAAAACAAGATAAGAAAGATGGACAAAATTCTCTGACTTCAAGGAAAAAATGTTCTAAATAAAAGGAAGCTTATGACTGAGAAGGAGAATTTCATTGTATTAACTTTTCTGACTCCTCTTTTTGTTGTTGAGATATCATCTGCCAACAGGAAACCCAGTTATAGAAAAAAACTTTGAATTAAGTGATCAAGTTCCATAGAACTGTAGAATAATTCAGGTTGGAAGGGACCTCAAGAAGTCTCTAGGCCAAATTCCTTCTGAAAGCAGGGTCAGTTATGAGATCAGACCACATTGCTCTGAGCTTGATCGTCTTGAAGACCTCTAGGGATGGAGACTTCACAAACTCTCTGGGCAACCTGTTCCACTGTTTAGTTGTCCTTGTGGTGAAAATTTTTTTCCTCATATCCAGTCTGAACGTCTCTTCTTTCAAATTTTGCCAATTGTCTCTCTCATCCTCCTGCCATGCACCACTGAAGGCTCCATCTTCTTAGTAAATTCTTTGTATGTATTGGGAAGCTACCATCAGGTCTCCTGAAGCCTTCTCTTCCCCAGGCTGAACAAGCCCAGTTCCCTCAGCTTCTCTTCACAGAGCATGTGCTCCAGCCCCATGACCATCTCAGTGGCCCTCTGCTGAACTCACCTCAGTTCATCAATGTTTTTCCTTTATTGGGGGACCCAAATCCTGATGCAGTCTTCTGGATATGGTCCAAGAAGTGCTGATTAGAGGGGGATGATCCCTGCCTTTAATCTACTAGCTATGCTCCTGTTAATCCAGCCCAGGATACTATTGGCCACCTTTGCTGCCAGGGCACACTGCTTGCTCATGTTCAGTTTGTTGTCAACCAAGACCCCCAGATCCTTTTCAGCAGAGCTGCTCCCCTGCCAGTCTCGGACCAGCCGGGATCGGGGCGACATGCTGAATCATGACAAACTCACCCCAGTTTGTTGAAGGGGGGGCATTGCCAAGAGCAAATGCTGCCACACTGTCTGCAAGCTCCCAATTTATTACCACTTGTTTACATAGGTTCGTTTTTACTTCTACATCCTACTGACCTTCAGGTTTTATCTGTTTACTGCTCATGCTCTCACCACGCTCTGCAGGTGGTGTTTCTTCCTGCTATTTCTCACACTCACAACACAGTGTTCCATAATGTTGCCTCAGTTATCCACAATCATTCTTCTAACCTCAAGGTCAGTTTACATTTTGCTAACTACCAATTCTTAATTCCCACACTCCCCAGCCAGTCAATCCCCAGCCTGTATCATTATAAGGTGTTCTTCCTTCCAAGGTGCAGGACTTGGCACTTGTCCTTGTTGAATTTCATAAGGTTCCTGTTGGCCTATTCCTCCAGCCTGCCTAGGTCCCTCTGGACGGCAGTCCTGCCATAGAGTATATCAATTGGAACCCAACCCCACTCCACCCCCCAGCTTGGTGTCATGTGAAAACTTGCTGAGAGCGCACTCCGTTGCCACCTTCAGGTTATTGATAAAGATGTTAAACAGGACAGGTCTCAGGATAGATTCTACTTGTTACCAGCCTCCAGGTACAGTAACCATCAGCCACTACCTTCTGAGCCTGATAATCCAAGCAGTTTTTTTACCCATCTGGTTGCCCACTCATCCAGACCATAATGTACATACTTGGATACAAGAATATTGTGGGAGACAGTGTCAAAAGCTTTGCTAAAGTCAAGGTAAATAACATCCAGTGTTCTCCCCTCATCCACAAATTCAGTCATTTTATCATAGGAGGCAATCAGGTTGGACAGGCATGACGTACCCTAGGTAAATCCATGCTGATTCTTACCAATCACTACCTTCTCCTTCATGTGCCCAGAAATGTGTTTCAAGAGGTATCATTCCATGATTTTCCCAGGGACTGAAGTGAGACTGACTGTCCTTTTGGGGGATTGGGTACGTCATCTTTCTCCAGTTGTCAGGGACCTCCCCCAATCTCCATGACTTTTCAAAAGTGATAGAGTGTCCTCACAGTGACATCAGCCAGCTCTTTCAGCATCTTCAGGTGCATCCCATCTGGACCCATGGACTTGTATGGGTCAAGTTCTCTCAAGTAATCCCTGACTCTCTCCATGTTGGTTGGTGTCCCGATCCAATGTTGGGGGAGGTTTCAATATGATCCCAAGAGCAAGATTAAGACACAAACAAGGTCAAATGCCATACACTCAAATCAGTTTTTTATTATTAGAAGTGAAGAGGGGTAGTGATAGGACAGAATGGAAGGAAAAGACAGAAATCAAGCAAGCATCCGGAATAGAGTCAGAAGAATAGTCACCACCATGGATCCAGTGGCATCCCGTTAGTCCTCAGTCTTCAGTTCTTCGATGGTGGGTGCACACCAGTTCTTGGTCACCTTTTAAATTTGTCTTATCAGCTGATTAGCATATCTGACCACCTTTAGTTTTTCCTCTGTTCCCACAGGTTTTTGCTGACTTCATGCTTCTTGAGCAATCATCTGGCTTCTGGGGCAGAAACACTCACCTCTTATCAGTTCAGTGGCAAAGGTGCAAAGTCATTAGCAGTACAATAAAGTCACAAAGTATCGGGCTTATACAATGGCCAGTGATCAGCAGTCCTTGTGCTTGATGAGAAACACCTGGTTTCACTCAGTCCACCTCTTTGAGGCTTATCAGAGGAGATTGTCAATATAACTGCAAGGGAGTGGGAGGGTGCATCCTTCGATACACTCCTGCTTCCTTGGGTGATATTCCTTAGATTAATTACAAAGGCCACAGCTGGTCCTTGATGAATGGTCGAGGCGTTACTGACACCACCCTGTGACTCAAAGCACACACACAAGCAAGCTTTGAGACAATCATTTGACATTTCAGTCTCTCACAGTTGTTCTCCTTGAATCATTAATAGGCACAAAAGCCTAGGAGATCTTGTTGGTGAAGGCTGAGGCAAAGAAGACATTGAGTACCTTAGTCTTGTCCACTCCATTGAGAAATGGTCCTACATTTTCCTCGTTCAGCCTTTTACTACTAATGTAGTAGCAAGAAGCTCTTTTTGTTGTCCTTGGTGCCGCTTGCAAGCATCAACTCTAGGTGAATTTTGACTTTCCTATTACCACCCCTGCATGCTTGGGCAATGTTTCAAAGTTCATCCTTTGAAGTCTGTCCTCACTTCCACCTTCTGCATGCATCCTTTATGCATTGGAACTCAATTGTGAGTTCCATGTTCAGCCAAGCCAGTCTTGTGATATGTCTGCTTGATTTTCTGAGCATCAGAATGGATCTTTCTAGCACTTGGAGGAGGTTGCCCTTAAAGATCTGCCAGTTTTCCTGATCTCCTTTGCTTTTCAGAGCTGACTCCTATGTGATCCCACCTACCAGTTCCCTGAATAAGCCCAAGTCTGCCCTCCTGAAGTCCAGGGTCTGTACTCTGTTTTTTTCATTTCTCACTCCCCTCAGGATCTTAAACTTCACAATTTCATGGTCACTACAGCCAAAGCTGACATTTTATCATATCCCTGATGTTATAGACTATCTTGCCAAAATGATGCAAGTTAGGACAAATTAAATTTTAATTATTTATTTTAGCAAGCGGCAATAAGCAAAACAGCGCTGGGCGGCCGGGGAGTCCCTGCTCCACCAAGGGCGCGCACTCACTTCCCGAGGGTCCGTCTTTTTTATATCCTCCGCCTTCCGGTATCGGGTCTCTCTGAGAGGTGTATCCCGCGTCTGCGCACTTTGCAGTTAGGGGGTCGCTCCATCCGGGTCTTCCTCACGTCACCAGCTTCTCGTATTTTCTACTTTCCTGAGAGTGGCTCACAAAGTCTTTGTTTATATCTTACAGAATATAGACACTACCCCCTTTTTTTTTTTTTTTTTTTCTTCTTCTTCTTCCCTTTGTCTTTCTCCCCTTTGTCCTTCTTCCCTTTCTCCCTCTTTTCAGTCTTTTACCTAGTAGGAGTCCTTGCTTCAGCATTTCAACTTAGATAAGCACTTACAGTCAGTTAGTCGTTACACAGTGTAATAGTTAAGATTAAGCTTAGGTCAACATAGTTTATGGAATAACATGTCACGAGCTCCCAGTATCTTCAATGGAATTTGATGAACAAACAGTTTACTGTCTATCACAATCCCCCCTTTTTCTTTTTATCATTTTGTTCATCAAATCGTTGTAATTCTTGTTGACTTAACAGGAGAGTTTTTTTCAATTTAAAGTCATCATCTAATTGATTGTTTTTGGTTTTAATGAGTATTGGACGGGTGACAGACATCAGATATGTTACCCGTTGCATCATTCTTCAAGTTATGACATATAATATTATTGACAAAGTCAAACTGATTAAGATTAATATCAAGAGAACCACAATGGGGTGACACAACTTGTTCAAGATGTCTGTAGCAGTAGGTGACTATCCAAAAAGGGTGTCCCACCAGTTATGTTCTGTATTCTTTTTTGCTCTTTTCAAGACTCGGTGTATTTCTTCCATATTGTGATGAACAGTTATTAGAGTTTTCTGTCCGTTTTCTCTAACTTTCTTTAAAATTCTAACTAAGTCTTTGTGTTGAAGTAACTGCTTAATCAAAGTGAGGTTCATTCCAATGGGTGTAGGTTGTAGATTATGTATTAATGTATAATTGGATTGTAGGAGTTGGTAAGACGTGATCGGGGCTAAATAGGAAAAGTCACATCCGATTGCCTTTGTGAAGTTGCAAACACAGAGATTTGAATAATTTTTTGTCTCTATTATGATCTTGTTTACGGTTAAGAATTCACAAACCGTCCTCAAACATACATAACCTTCGTCAATATATATAAGTACTGTTTTAGGATTTTCATTGGGATGGATCTCAAAGTGACAAATATTTTGTTCGGTATCTAAACAAATATCTTGTGTCTCAATTGCATTGTCTTCACAAATGAATCCTTGTTGTTTCCGTACAATGTAGGACTCTAGATTGACAGTTTGCCATTTTTTGTTTACCTTTCGGGCCCATACTCTATGCTCAGAAGGATAGAGTATGGTTCCGTTGTGATTCAGCCCTAATGCAATGATAGGATAAATTTGGTATATGGTGGCATTGTAAATAGTGAGTATAAAGGTAGTAGCTGTGTTTGTGATGGGGTCATAGGTAAAGTTTACCAGGTTCCACCAGGATTGGAGTTTCTTTTCAAAATTAGTAGCATTGTCCCAAATTATTCTTCGAATTTCAGTAGGAAGAATACCTTCTTCACCTTCTCTTATAATTGAGGTAGCTATCGACTGCATCCATATTTGAGCTTGGATGCAGCTGAGAGCTAAAGAGAGGTTATTTTGGAGTACACTGAGTGCATCTGTAATTAATTCATGATCCTTTATATTTACCTTTTCCCCTTTTGGTAATATATTCGACAACAGCCACTGGTTAGCCCCCAAAGTCAATAAGGAAGATCGCAAAGGTCTTTGTATATTAGTTAAATCACTAATTGAGGTAGTCAATTTGTTCATTATCACCTCCGAATCAATACTGTTTAAAACTCCCAATCCTGTTCCCAAAGTACCGGTTAAGTCTCTCTGCGTTCTTTTTGTGTGAGGAGTTTGTTTTTGCAGTCAGGTTGTCCATCCCTCGTAAGAAGTCTTTAGGAAAGGTGAACATGTTGGTTGAATATTTGAAACATTATTTTGCATTAACAATTCAACTTGCTTGAGAGACCACGTCGGGTTAAACAGCATTTGTTGTTTACCTGTATTTCTAATTGTATATGGTCTAATTTTAAAAATTCTTGGGTTAAGCATGACTGTTGGTTGTGTTGGAACAGTATGAGTAGTCTGAGTAGTCTCTTTGGGAGCGTGGGTTGTGATTGTTGTAGTTTCCTCCTGTATATTCAATGGAAATCGGAAAGATATAGCTTGATCTTCTGACCTGGTCCCTCCCAAACAAACTATGGACACCGGTTGGGTTGCAGTAAATGCATACCAACAGGCTTCCGACTCACAACGGGTTTGAGCTATTTTCGATTCCGTTTTGTCTCTGATAACGATTTGAGTAAAAGGGGGTTGACGGACGGTTTGAATTAAAGGGTGTCGACTTATTATTACATTTACATTGAATACTCTGTAGTCTATCTGTATCTCATCTCCTTTTTTAGCTGTCCAGGTATGGGATGAATTCTCCCATTTATATGTTTGGAGTGTTAGGTTATTGCTTAGTATGGTAGTTGCTAACTCTGTCCCATACAAATCTGCATCCATACTTCCTGTATGTCCATAATAAGTATCTGTCCAAGGTCATATAATTTGATTAGTTAGGGTATGTTCAAAAGGTTGGTGGGATTGGTTAGTCGTTCTAGCCCATCTTGGTAGTGTATTCATTGTAGTTAATACACCTAGTCAGACTATCCAATAGCTCCAATAGAAGGTTGACGGGATTTTATAGATTTGCATATTTTTTCTTAGTCTCTTTTGTATCGGGGTGTCTGACACTCTCGTCTGGTCCTTCTCCCTCAGAGGTCCTTTTTTCTTTAGAGTAGGGTAGTAAAGTTTTCCCCACTTTGATACGTCTCTGTCTCCTCTGCCTACTCTGTTGCTTAGAGCAGTAGGGTGTTCCATCTTCTCGGCAGCAGTCATATTCTTCAGGGGTACATTTGCCTCTACTCCGAGACACATAGGTCTCCCAGTTTTTATCTTTGACCTCGGGTTCACGACAGGGGACCCAGAGGATGTGCTTTCTACAGATCACCCTTAGGATCTGAGAGTGTTATTGAGTAGGTCAATTAGAGTGAGTGCACTCTCTTTAGTAAATATTTTCTACCAAGTTTTAGAATCTCCAGTTTTAGGGTCTGATTAGTTAATCGCTGTTCTCGTTAATAACACTGATTACAACTAGACCGAAGATTTATTCCATGTGCATTATGAATCCCCCAGCCTTCTTTACATACATTACACTTTACACTTTATGCATATAAAAGGAAAACAAATATAAGTTTCAATTGGACAAAAATATCAGGGTCTCACTCATCGAGTCCTTCGTAGGTTCTTATCTCACAATGTGTAGAGAGTTCTTTCAGGTTTTCCGAAGGGTGACTCGTAGATCCCCAGGAGGGCTGGTCACTTTCCAGGTCGGATCCTGTATAGGTCCCTTTACTCGGCTTGCGTGTGTTCACCCCTTCTCAGCAGTCCGAACAGCAGTTTTTGTAGTGATAAGAGCAACATAGGGTCCTTCCCAACGGGGGGTCAAAGAAGATTTTTTTCATGATTTGATTAGTACTTTATCTCCTGGTTGGATTTGATGCATGGTCACATCCAATGGAGGTCTTTGTACTACCATCCCCCGAGTCTGTAGTTGTTTTCTCCTTGCCATTAGCTGTATCAGGTAGGACTTTATCTTTAATTCTTCAAGTTGGGGGTGATCCGGTGGCATTTCTAAATCATAGGGCATCCCATATAGCATTTCAAAGGGAGAAATGCCTACATCAGTTCGGGGTTGAGTTCTGATATTTAACAAGGTTAAAGGGAGACACTTTACCCATGACATTTTAGTTTCTAACATTAGTTTGGTAAGTTGTTTTTTTATTTCTCCGTTCATACGTTCAACTTTCCCTGAGCTCTGCGGGTGCCACGGAGTATGGTATTGCCACTGTGTACCCAGGGCAGCCAAAGTCTCTTTGGCTACTCTGGATACAAAGTGTGGACCCCTATCTGAGTCTATTGCTTCTATTGCTCCATACCGAGGTATAATTTCTTCAAGTAATATCCTTGTTACTGTGTGAGCTGTGGCTCGGGTTGTGGGAAAGGTTTCTACGAATTGAGTTAAATGATCTATAATTACTAATAGGTATTTATACCTCCCCACCTTTGGTAATTCAGTAAAGTCTATTTGTATTCTTGCAAAAGGTCTATGAGTCAATTTTCGCTTTCCATATACTCGTTTTCTTATTTGATGTTTATTTACTTTTTGACAAACGAGACATTCTCCTATCACTCGTTTGGCTATATCATATATCCCAATGCACATGCATTTAGTTGCAAATTGATCCACTAATGCCTGAGTTCCCCAATGAGTGTTTTTATGGAATTGCTGCATTATCTTGGTAGCTATGGGTTTTGGGAGAACTTCTCGGTCGTCCGGGAGTTCCCATTTTCCATTAGCTTTCTGTTTAATCCCCATTTGATTTAATTTTGCTTGTTCTTGAACAGTAAAACTTAAAAGTTCATAGGATTTTCCATGGAAAAAGCACCACTTAAACCCTGGTCTTTCACATACACATTCTATACCGTCTACTCCGTATTCTTTCCAGCAACCATAACAGGGGAGGTAATTATTTCCACAATTAATACACTGCTTTCTGTCCTCTATCGGATTATCCAAGTCCAGTGCTGATAGCGCTGCTCTCTTTGCCTCTTGATCAGCAAGGTTATTCCCCCGTATTAAAGGATTTAGTCCCCTCTGGTGTCCTTTTACGTGTACTACCGCAATTTCGCTGGGTTCTCGTATAGTTTGCAAAATTTGTGATATTAACTCCTGATGTACTAGGTTCTTCCCCCGAGAATTGATTAAACCTCTTTTTTCCCATATTTTCCCAAAGGTATGTACTATTCCGAAGGTATATCTAGAATCAGTGTATATAGTTCCCACTTTTCCATTTAGTAATTGTAAAGTCTTTAATACTGCATATAATTCACATGCCTGTGCTGACCAGTTGGGACTCAAGGGTCCTGATTCTATCACCTTAAAAGTTTTTCCATTAATTATGGTATACCCTGATTTTCTTTTCCCTTCTACCATTCGAGAGGATCCATCTACAAATAATTTTTCTCCTTTCCCTAATTCCTCCTCTTCCAAATTTGGTCTTATCTTAGTCTGCTCCTCGATGTTACGGAGGTAATCATGAAAAAGATCTTGACTAGGTTCTCCATACAAAAATTGGGTTGGATTTTGTAACGATGTTGTTTCAAGGGTCAGGTGGGGGGACGTAATGAGGATTGTCTCATATTTTACTAGTCTAGCATCGGTTATCCATTTTTCTGCTTTTTGCTGTAACACACCTCTAATATTATGGGGTGATAGTACTCTTAATTCACTACCAAAAGTTATTTTATGCGCTTCCTCAACTAACAAAGCAGTTGCCACCACAACTTGTAGGTACGTAGGTCATCCCCGACTTACGGGGTCCAGTAATTTTGAGATATATGCTACTGGTTTCTTTTTTCCTGCCCATTCCTGGGCTAATACTCCAAATGTAGTTCCTTCCTCTGTGTTGACAAATAAGAAAAATGGTCTTTTCAGGTCGGGTAAGCTCAGAACAGGAGCATTTACTAATTCAGTTTTTAGTTCTTTTAACCGTTGATCATCTTCCTGAGTCCATTTTAATAATTCATTTTTAGTTATTTTGGTGTATAAAAACTTTACTTTTCCACTATATCCTTCGATCCACTGTTTACAATATCTAAATAGTCCTAATAGCTGCCGGACTTGTTTTTTAGTTTTTGGACTTGGTAGGGAAAGTATCCCTTTCACCCTTTCTGGATCCAATTTCTTAGTTCCTTGACTTAATCGATGCTTTAGGTATTTAACTTCCTTTTCAACAAATTGCAATTTGGATTTTGACACTTTCAGTCCCTTTAAGTTCAGGAAATTTAACAACTTGATGCTTTCTTCCCGAACCCTTTCCTCATCCTCCCCTGCTATTAAAAGATCATCTACATACTGGACTAGGGTAAGGGTATCTCCTATTTGGTAATCCTGCAAAATTTGTTCTAAAGCTTGCCCAAACAGGTTTGGGGATTCAGTGAAACCTTGGGGTAGGACTGTCCACCGGAGTTGAGTTTTCCTGTGGGTGTCTGGGTCCTCCCACTTAAAAGCAAAATAGTTTCTACACTCCTCTTTTAAGGGACATGTCCAGAAAGCGTCCTTCAAGTCTATTACACTGTACCACCGGTCGTTCGGGCCTAATTGACTTAAGAGAGTGTGTGGGTTAGCTACTACAGGGAATCTAGTTACAGTCCTTTTGTTAATTTCCCTTAGGTCATGGACTAATCTGTACCCCCCATCCGCCTTCTTGACAGGTAAAATGGGAGTATTAAAAGGGGACATGCAGGGTTCCAATAATTCCTGCTTTATTAATCTCTGAATTTCTGGTTTTAATCCTTGCCTTCCCTCCAGAGGTATGGGATATTGCTTAATCCTCACCGGTACTTCAGGATCCCGGATGGTTACCATAAAAGGTTCAACATTCAGTTTTCCCACCGTATCCGGAGTGTACCACACTTCAGGGTTGATTTTAGTCTCATTTTCAACCCGTAGGGGGTATAGTTTGATTTCAAGTTTGTGTTTTGTTACTTCCAAACTAATTCCTAATTCAATCATTAGATCTCTCCCCAGTAGGTTATAATCTGCCTCAGGTACTAACAATAAGGATCCCACCCTCACTTTAGAATCTGTTTCAAGGAGTACATCTTTAATTACCGGTACTCCGAATGGTTCTCCTTTCGCCCCAACTACTTGTACTTTTTCTGATGAAATCTTATATCCTTGGGGCAATGATTGAACAGTAGATCTCTCCGCTCCTGAATCTACTAAAAATTCTACTTCCTGTTGCTGAGGACCTACTTTTAACTTTATCAAGGGTTCAGTTTGTTCTCGGGTCCCCAGCAAATAGAGTCCCTGATACCTCTAATCTTCTTTAAACATTCTCTCATCCATCATTCTCCTTCTGCAGCTCTTCTTTGTGTGACCTTTTCTTCCGCAATAAAAGCAGACAATACTCCCTTTCTCTCTCTCTCTCTCCGGTTCCTTTGATCTATAGCCTGTTCTTTGACCTTCTTGTTTTCTCCCAGCACTGTTCACTCTCTGTCCTTCCCTTATCGCAGCTACCATCATTCTGGTATGTTTCTTTTGAGTCTCGTCCTCCCTTCGGACATAGACTTTCTGTGCTTCTCTCAGTAATTCATCCAACCCCCGATCCTGCCAATCTTCTATTTTTTCTAGCTTCTTTCTAATATCTATCCATGCTTTTGCCACAAATTGTGTCTTTAACAATGTCTGTCCCACTGGGGTATTAGGGTCTAGTCTTGAGTAAAGCTGAAGATTTTTCTTCAGTCTCTCTAACCACTCAGTAGGAGTTTCATCCTTTTTTTGATGTTCACTAAAGGTTTTGTTTATATTTTGTCCTCTAGGGACTGATTCCCTTATACCCTGGATTACAATCGTCCTCAGGTCTTGCATATGACCTCTATCGATTTCATTTTGATTATTCCAATTAGGTCGATTTAGAGGCCATTTTACATCTGCTGCCGGACCTTGCTGATGCTGTTGATCTCAAATTCTCATTCCTGCTCTCCTGATCATATCCCTTTCTTCAACAGTGAATAGTATAGCCATTATGGCTTGTATTTCATCCCAGGTATAGATGTTTGGTCCTAAAAACTGATTCATCCGCTCCGCCACACTTAAGGGATTCTCCAATAGATTTCCCATCTCTTTTTTAAATTCTCTGACGTCCCCTGAATTAAGAGGGACAGTCACATATCCCATGTCAGGCTGGGGTCCCCCCATCGCAACCTCCCTTAGGGGGTACAAGCCACTATCACCCCACCCTATTCTAGTTTGACTACGGGTTATTCGTCTCGGTTCTTTCGGGGATTCAGGTGGGGAGTCTGAATTCTCTGGGTCCTCCGGCGCAGTCGGAGGAGGTGAAGGCGCCGGAGGTGGGGGTGGAGGTATGTAAGGAGGAGGAGAGGTGGGAGGTTCGTCCTCATTACGTACCTTCTTTTTCTTAACTTTTTCTTTTAGAGGATATAGATTTATTCGGGTATCTGATGTTATCCATACCTGTGCATATTCACTCTCCTCTAAATTAAAGGGTTCCCTTGAGTTGACATAAATGTTTAGGGCTTGGCAGACCCATTCTTCAAAGGACCCAAAAACAGGCCAATAGAGATGATCGCCTCTGATTTGTTTCCCTCCCCAAACTTCCATACAATAATAAATCATTTTTGCTTTGTCCTTACCCCGCCTAGAGGGGTAATCTTCCCAATGGTTTAACATCAAGCCTAAAGGGCTATCTGGTGGTATTTGGGGGTACTTCACCTCGGGTCCCAAATCACCCATGGGATCAGAAGGCTTGCTTTTCTTCTGTCCCATCTTCCGGAGCGCCTTCACACACTCACACAATTCGCTTCCCCCTTTTCGTGACCCAGTCCCTCGCGGGATATGGGAGCTGCACTACCGAGGGGTCCGCACTCGCTTCGCCCTGCTGGGCGTCTCACACACCACGCTCCGGGAAACCCAACCCCAACCGAACGGTAACCGGCCTATACTCACGCAACCCTGCGTCTTCGTCCGGGGCTTCGTGCACAAAGATTACGGGGTTACCGGTATTTTTTTTTTTTTGCTTGTTGCCGAGTTTTGGAGTTTGTCGGTAGAGGGCGTGATGTGATAGCACTCAGCCGGGGCCGCTGAACTCAGCGGGGCGCGCCTCCCCGTATGGGGCTTCCCACCAGATTGCCTCTATCCGAGTCACGGCACCAATTTTGTTATAGACTATCTTGCCAAAATGATGCAAGTTAGGACAAATTAAATTTCAATTATTTATTTTAGCAAGCGGCAATAAGCAAAACAGCGCTGGGCGGCCGGGGAGTCCCTGCTCCACCAACGGCGCGCGTCCACTTCCCGAGGGTCCGTCTTTTTTATATCCTCCGCCTTCCGTTATCGGGTCTCTCTGAGAGGTGTACCCTGCGTCTGCGCACTTTGCAGCTAGGGGGTCGCTCCATCCGGGTCTTCCTCACGTCACCAGCTTCTCGTATTTCCTACTTTCCTGAGAGTGGCTCACAAAGTCTTTGTTTATATCTTACAGAATATAGACACTACCCCCTTTTTTTTTTTTTTTTTTTCTTCTTCTTCTTCCCTTTGTCTTTCTCCCCTTTGTCCTTCTTCCCTTTCTCCCTCTTTTCAGTCTTTTACCTAGTAGGAGTCCTTGCTTCAGCATTTCAACTTAGATAAGCACTTACAGTCAGTTAGTCGTTACACAGTGTAATAGTTAAGATTAAGCTTAGGTCAACATAGTTTATGGAATAACATGTCACGAGCTCCCAGTATCTTCAATGGAATTTGATGAACAAACAGTTTACTGTCTATCACACCTGAGTAGTTCTTCCTTGTTCATGAGTAGCAGAACCAGGAAAGCATCACCACTGGCTAGCCTCTCTAGTAGCTGTATCAAGTAGTTATCACTGGCACTCTCCAGAAACCTCCTGGATTGCTTGTGTTGCTCTGTGTTGCCCTTCCAGCAGATGTCAAGGCAATTAAAGCCCCGCCTCAAGAATCACAGCCTGAGATCTGGAGACTTCCTCAAATTGTTTAAAGAAGACTTTTTCTGCTTTCTCACTCTGATTGGGTGGTCTGTGACAAGTTCCCACCATGAGGTCACCATTACCATCCTCTCCTCTGATCCTGACCCACAAGGTCTCAACCATCCTGTTGCCCATTCCATAGAACTCCATACGTATGAGCTACTCACTTCCATAGAGGGCATCCCCCTCCCAGTCTTCCCTGCCTGTGTTTCCTAAAGAGCTTCTATCCATCCATCCATCCATCCATCCATCCATCCATCCATCCATCCATCCATCCAAGCTCCAATTGCACAAACTCTCCCATCATGTCTCAGTTATTCCAGTGATGTCATAGTTCTGCACACACATGTGGAGCGCTAATTTCTTCTGCTTATTTCCCAGTCTGTATGCATTTGTGCACATATACTTGAGGTGGGCCTCCTTTCACCCTGTTTTATTGTTCCTGAGGTCTCTCTTGTATCTGTTGCCCTGTACCCTTTGCTTTCCACCCCATTCACCATTTCTTCATTTATCTGTGGATTGTAATCTTCCAACCCTGATGTTTGTAGTTTACAGATCTCCTCACCAGGTTGGTCAACCTGTTGGCAAAGAAGCTCTTTCCCAACTTCTGAGAGAGAGAGAGCAGAGAGAATAGAGATTGGTCATTCTTGCTATTAATGCTAATTGGAGAACACTTTTTAGATTTTGTACAGGTGTATATTTATTGGGTAATAGTTATTGGATACTGTGGTGGGTTGACCCTGGATGGATGCCAGGTGCCCACCAAATCTGCTCTATCACTCCCTCTACTAAGCTGGACAGGGGAGTGAAAATATAACAAAAGGCTCGTGGGTCGAGATAAGGACAGGGAGAGATCATTCACCAATTAGAATCATGGGCAAAACAGACTCAACTTGGGGAAATTAGTTTAATTTATTACCAATCAAATTGGTGTAGGATAATGAGAAATAAAACCAAAGCTTAAAGCACATTGCCCCCACCCCTCCCTTCTTCCTGGGCTCAACTTTACTCCCAATTTCTCTACCTCCTCCCCCTGAGCAGTCCAGGGGGACAGGTAATGGGTGTTGCAGTCAGTTCATCACACATTGTTTCTGCCGCTCCTTCCTCCTCACCGGGAGGACCCCTCACACTCTTCCTCTGCTCCAGCGTGGGGTCCCTCCCACAAGAGACAGTCCTCCATGAACTTCTCCAATGTGAGTCCTTCCCACAGGATACAGTTCTTCACAAACTGCTCCAGTGTGGATCCCTTTCACAGGGTGCAGTCCTTCAGGAACAGGCTGCTCTAGTGTGGGTCCCCTGCGGGGTCACAAGTCCAGCCAAAAAACCTGCTCCAGTGTGTGCTCCTCTCTCCATGGATCCACAGGTCCTGCCAGGATCCTGCTCCAGTGCAGGCTTCCCACGGGGTCACAGCCTCCTTCGGGCGCATCCACCTGCTCCAGCATGGGGTCCTCCACGGGCTGCAGGTGGAGATCTGCTCCACTGTTAACCTCCATGGGCTGCAGGGTGACAGCCTGCCTCACCATGGTCTTCACCACGGGCTGCAGGAGAATCTCTGCTCTGGCGTCTGGAGCACCTCCTTCTCCTCCTTCTTCACTGACCTTGGTGTTTCTCACGCATACTCTCACTCCTCTCTCTGGATGAAGTTTCCATTGCATAGGTTTTTTCCCCCCCTTCTTAAATATGTTATCACAGAGGTGCTACCACTGTTGCTGATGGGCTCAGCCTTGGCCAGCAGCAGGTCCTATTGGCTCTATTGGACATAGGGGAGGCTTCTAGCAGCTTCTCACAGAAGCCACCCCTGTAGCCCCCCTGCTACCAAAACCTTGCCACACAAACTCGATACAGATATGTAAATAACTATTATTGAATATGTTATCTACTAGGCTCTAATTTTATTAACTAAAAGCTACAAAGGGAAGGATGAAGAAATCATATTATAACATTATACACTAGAAGCTACAAGGTGAAGGATGAGGAGATAGAGGAAGAAAAGGGTGATTCACATGTCAAGAGCAATTGTTTTCCACAAGAAACCCAACATGACAGACAGTGGTTTAGAATCTGCTAGTGCAAGGCTGTGAGAAAAGAGTACTTAGGACATCAGAACAATGGCACTGCCACAGCAACCTTGGGGGTGTATAGATGAAATGTTAAAGAATGAAAGGTATGCTACAGAACTGGAAATGAAAGGCCCTCAGTATTGCACAGGGTAAAACATCTAAGCCACCATGAAACACTCAAGCATTTTCCCTTCATGTGCAGGTTTGAGAACACTACCTGGGCCCCCATGCCCTTCACCCTCACCCTTGATACACTCAGGGTCTTCACTGGCCATGTTGTTGATGCATGTACAGATGAACAGACAGGAATAATAGTCCAAGAGTTGCACAAGCCTCAATGGTCTCTCTGCAACATCCCAGAACCAAGTGCCTGGTAAGCAGAAAACCTCCTGAGACATCAAGTCAGGTTGGCAGATGGGTGCCTCTACTACATGCAATATCAACCTCCTTTTCTTCTTTGTGCAGACATTTGGTTGAGGCTTATTTGGCTCTGACACCTCCCCTGAATGGGGCTCTTCTTCACCTGTTGCCAGGGCATTGTAGCTGTTCTGTAACTGCAGAACCAGAGGTGGAGAAGAAGCCTTAGATGTGTTGCCAGAAGTGATAACTTTCCAGCCTCCCAGGTGATGAGTGGATTGAGAGCAGCCTTGTGGAGAAGGACTTGGGGGTATTAGTGGATGGAAAACTGACTATGAGCCAGCAATGTGCACTCACAGCCCAGAAAGCCAACAGTATCCTGGGCTGCATCAAGAGAAGTGTGGCCAGCAGGTCGAGGGAGGGGATTCTGCCCCTCTACTCCGCTCCCATGAGACCCCACCTGGGGCCCTCAGCACAGGAAAGACATGGACCTGCTCGAGTGGTTCCAGAGGAGGGCCACGAAGATGACCAGGGGGCTGGAGCACCTTCCCTCTATGAGGACAGGCTGAGAGAGTTGGGGTTGTTCAGCCTGGAGAAGAGAAGGCTCCGGGGAGACCTTATAGCGGCCTTCCAGTACTTCAAGGGGGCCTACAGGAAAGATGGGGAGGGACTCTATCAGGGAGTGTAGTGATAGGACAGGGGTAACGGTTTTAAAATGAAAGGGGGTAGATTTAGATTAGATATGAGGAAGCAATTCTTTACTGTGAGGGTGGTGAGGCACTGGAACAGGTTTCCCAGGGAACTTCTGGCTGCCCCCTCCCTGGAAATGTTCAAGGCCAGGTTGGATGGGGTTTTGAGCAACCTGATCTAGTGGAAGGTGTCCCTTCCCATTGCATGGGGTGTTGTAACTAGATGATCTTTAAGGTCCCTTCCAACCCAAACCATTCTATGATTTTATGTGACTATGATCTTGGGAGTTTCCATCCACCATTTCTTTGAGGGTAGTCTCTATCTGTCCCTCCATCCTTGAAATGCAGGGCTTAGGTTCTTGGCTCTGTAGAGTCTCAGCAAAGACCCTTTCAATATCCTGCTCATTCTCCCTGATGATGTGCAGCCTTCTCACCTCCTCTTGCAGCTCCTTCATCTGATGATTCAGTGCTTCAACCAGAACACATCTCCAAATTGTTTCTAGCACATCAGAGGCCTCAACCCAGACAGAATTCCTAAGGGTGGATGCCGGCATCCAGGTCTCTGGCTTCAGGGTGTGCCTGGGGCCTCCTCCTGGGGCTGGAGACACACAGAGTCCTGGATGGCAGTATTCTCCCTTAGGCCCAAGTGTAAGGTCCTGCATCTAGGTCAGGGCAATCCCCAGTATCAATACAGACTGGGGGATGAATGGATTGAGAGTAGCCCTGCAGAGAAGGACTCGGGGATATTGGTGGATGAAAAATTAGACATGAACCAGCAGTGTGTGCTTGCAGCCCAGAAAGGCAATCATATCCTGGGCTGCGTAAAAAGAAGTGTGGCCAGCAGGTCGAGGGAGGTGATCCTCCCCCTCTCCTTCACTCTTGTGAGACCCCACCTGGAGTACTGCGTCCAACTCTGTGGTCCTCACTACAAGAAAGACATGGACCTGTTAGAGTGGGTCCAGAGGAGGGCCACGAAGATGGTCAGAGGGATGGAACACCTCTCCTATGAAGAAAGGCTGAGAGAGTTGGGGTTGTTCAGCCTGGAGAAGAGAAGGCTCTGGGGAGACCTTATTGCGGCCTTTCAATGTATAAAGGGGGCTTATAAGAAAGACAGAGAGAGATTTTTTACCAAGGCCTGTAGTGACAGGACAAGATGCAACTGAAAGGGTAAAATTAGATTGGACATATTATCAAAAGTAGTGTGGTAAATTTAATATAGCTGGATTTTACTAAAACATTTGATATGGTACCACAATAAAATTGTTAGTTAAGATGAAAAAAAGAGAATAATGCAAGATTTTTAACCTATATGAGGACTTGGATAAAGTTGTGACTAAAAGCAATATCGGAAGAGGAACCATTAAGCTGGAAGGAATACTGAAGTTCTTGAAAGATTTGTGTTGGGATGGATTGTAATATATTAATGATATTCACTTAATATCCACCTGATCATAGGTCTGATCCATTATATGAAAAATCAAGCTTAGTTGTAAAGCCTTGGCTAGCAGGGGACAAAGGACACGAAAGAATTGCTTATGTAAAGCCCATCTGCCACAGGGAAAAACTACTCAACTCACACAGTTTAAACCAAATCAGTTGGTTTATTGATTTATTAGCAACGCATGATTAATTTGCAATCAGTGAACTACATTCAGGATCCATATCAACAATACAACAGAAAAAGCACAATACGAGACACACAGAAAAGTTCAGTAAACACCTACACCTGAACACCTAAATCCCTTCTGTAACTAATCCCAAAATAATCCCATGCGCGCGCGCGCGCACACACACACACACAAAGAGGCAGTGTGGGTTACAAACACATACGCCCTTCTGGGAGTGTGTGTTTCCCTAATTGCACACCCCTTCTGTGGGAGATGTGGGTGCTCCAGCTTTAGGTGTGCCTGTGCTACTCCCTACAACCCTCTCATCCACATGCTGGTGAGAAAGCCCCCCATGAGGTCACCTACCCGCTAGTTGGATGCAGGCTATTCACAGCATCCCACAGGAAGGAGGCTTCTCTGCCAGGTCTAAACAGAGGTTGAGATGCTGGAGGGGCCACATCTGTCAGTATCAAATACAGTTTTGAAACTTGCTGTTTCCAGTCCAAGGCTTCTCCTCCCTTGTTTCAGATTTTCATGCTGCTTCTATTCTTTTCAAGCTGACTCCTCCTTTGTTTCAGAAATCTCTTGGCAATTAATTCCCAGGTTACTGTTTAATCCAGCTGATGGTTATTTTTCTCTTTAACATGATCAGTTTGGGGCAAATGCCCTCTCAATCACACTTCCATTCATTCCAGGTAACACCCACCAGGTTATATCATTCCTACACCCTGTGCTTGTAATATTGCCCCTATTAGTTTGCAATACATTCTGATTTTACTTCCACACAGGTGATGTTTCCTTCTTCTGTGATTTCAGCTGGTGATATTTGAACCAAAAGCAAATCCATCTATATGGGGTATCACTTTTCATGTTGTTTGTGGACACTGCCACTTTCTATCCCCATACATCTCACAATTGATTAATCTGATCATATCAGATTGTTGTATATCAGAACTGTTGGGTGTAACACTGCACCATTGTGAATTTAAGGACACTGTGGGCCAGTTTCATTGTTCTGTGTCAAAGCATTTTTAATCAACATTGTTGGAGGGTTAACTGCCTTTTTCCTGCACATCTTATTTTCCAGAACCATCCTGTTGACCCCAATCTTATAATCCGTTGCAGCTGACAACTACCTTGTTTCAAAGATAAAGAGGGTGTCTTAACTTTTCCTAGTAATCAGTCCATTTCCTTCTGCCACCACCCCATCTGTACTTGAGACATCAATGCTTGTGTTTCCATATTGAGTAGCTGTTGTATTGTATAACATGTTAAGTTCTTTAAAGAATCATTTATTGTTCCTGCCAAAACAAAACCTGCTGTTGTGGTGGCATTAAACAATTTCTGTTCCAATACAAATTATAGTTTTACAGCTTGCACACCTCCTTGCAAAGCAACCCTGCTTGATTCTATCCACATGCCTATAAATTTTACTGCATCTTGGAGTTGGGCTTGGAGGCTTCCCATTTGGGTTCCTATGTTTAGACTTTCTAAAACACTGCGTGTTCCTGACAGGTCTCTTGCTTTTCATAAAATCCCCTGGCCTTTCATCATACCCCATAATGCATTATTTGTGAGATCATTACATTATTATGTTTTTGTTAAATTTCATTTGAATATATTCACTCTGAGGGCCCTCACCTCTTTCTTTTCCTAACAAAAATGATTGCCAGGTGTTTGCATTAGTCTTGTTAATGTCAGTTTCCGGAACGTAATATACTGTAGTCAAATTGACCCAGGTTTTGTTGCATTGGCTCAATATTGCCCTATCCAGCTATCTCCTAAATCTAAATAAACTGTGTTATTTAACTGGTTTTCCATAAACACATTTCCCTTTTGACACTGTTGGTTGTTTTTCCTATATTACCAAATTATTCCTGATTTACTGTTGGTGCCTAATTCTTCATTGTTGGTGGTTCCTCCACTTAGGGAAATGTTGCATCCTTTGCCTGATTCCCACACCACCTTCTTCATCTTCATGCTTACTTGATTCCCAGATGACTCCATCCCATGTTTCTGGATCCCAATCCTCACTCTGAACTGTCATTAAGTCTTCCAAGTCCTGTTTCCCTTTGTTCTTTTCCCCGTGAATGTGTTCTGCCTTTTGTGCAGCCATGACCACTGCCACCTGCACTAGCTTCTGAGCCTGCTGAGCATTCTTAGCTTCAGCACTCTTGGCAGCCTGTTGCAAACACTTCATCCTTTCTTTATAATCAGCATTAAGTTCCTTCACGTTCTGACTCTCATCCTCCTGACCACCTACAACAAAGTAACATCTTCTGTTGACATGGAGACAGTAGTGGATATTGTTTACCTGGACTTCAGCAAAGCATTTGACCCTGTTTCCCACAGCCTTTTCCTGGACAATCTGGCAAGATACAGACTGGATGGGTCTTCTACAAGATGGGTAGGAAATTGGCGAACAGGCTGCACTCAGAGGGTGGTGATCAATGATTTTTACTCAGGCTGGCAGCCTGTCACAAGTGGGGTCCCCCAGGGATCAATACTGGGCCACACGCTGTTCAACATCTTCATAAATGATCTGGACGATGGGATTGAAAGCACCCTCACCAAGTTTGCTGATGACACTAAACTGGGTGGTGAGGCAGACATGTCAGAAAGGAGAGCCATATTACAGAGAGACCCGGACAGGCTGGAAGATCGGGCAAACAAGAACAGTGTGAAGTTTAGCAAAGACAAATGCAAGGTCCTGCACCTGGGATGACATAACCAAAGAGCTCGGTAGAGGCTAGGATAGGTGTGGCTGGGGAGCAGCCTTACTGAAAGGGACCTGGTGGACAACAAGCTGAACATGGGTCAGCAGTGTGCCGCTGCAGCAACAAAAGCAAATGGGATCCTGAGCTGCATCCGCAGGGGGCATTACTGGCAGAGATAGAGATGTGATCATCCCACTCTACTCAGTGCTTGTCAGGCCACATCAGGAGTACTGTGTCCAGTTCTGGTCCCCACAATTCCAGACAGACACAGACAGACTGGAAAGGGTCCAATGGAGGGCCATGAAGGCTGGAGAACCTCTCCTATGAGGAAAGACTGAAGGAGTTGGGTCTTTCTCCCTGGAGAAGAGAAGGCTCAAGGGGACCTCATCACAATATTCCAGTACTTAAAGGGCATCTACAGAGAGGATGAAGGCTCTTTCATCACAAGGAGCCACATGGAGAAGACAAATGGCAATGTGTACAAGTTGCACTGGGAGAGGTTTCATTTCGATATTAGAAAGAAAGTTTTTACAGCGAGAACAATCATTCACTGGAACAACCTCCCCAGGGATGTGGTAGAGTCCCCATTGCTGGAGGTTTTGAAGATGTGATTGGACAGGGTGCTAGATGATCTCATCTAGGTTCCCTTTCCCACAAAAGGTTGAGCCAAATGATCTTTCAAGGTCCCTTTCAACCTGGGCTGTTCTATGATATACGCCTGACTCCCTTCTCAAAGTGTGGTCATTAATAGCTAACACAAATAACTACATCAATCACCTGTCTTTATCATACCATTCCTTGCTTTACTTACTACAGAAGTTTTCCCCCATCCCTTCAATAACAACATAGAATCATAGAATGGTTTAGGTTGGAAGGACCTTTAAAGGTCATCTAATCCAACCCCCCTGCAATGAGCAGGAACATCTTCAACTAGATCAGGTTGCTCAGAGCCCCGTCCAACCTGACCTTGAATGTTTCCAGGGATGGGGCATCTACCACCTCTCTGGGCAACCTGTTCCAGTGTTTCAGCACCCTCATCATGAAAAATTTCTTCCTTATATCTTGTCTGAATCTACCCTCCTTTAGTTTAAAAACATTACCCCTTGTCCTATTGCTATAGGCCCTACTAAAAAGTTTGTTCCCATCTTCCTTATAAGCCCCCTTTAAGCACTTAAAGGCTGCAATAAGGTCTCCCCAGAGCCTTCTCTTCTCCAGGCTGAACAACCCCAACTCTCTCAGCCTTTCTTCATAGGAGAGGTGTTCCATCCCTCTGACCATCTTCGTGGCCCTCCTCTGGACCCACTCTAACAGGTCCATGTCTTTCTTGTAGTGAGGACCACAGAGTTGGACGCAGTACTCCAGGTGGGGTCTCACAAGAGTGAAGGAGAGGGGGAGGATCACCTCCCTCGACCTGCTGGCCACACTTCTTTTTACGCAGCCCAGGATATGATTGGCTTTCTGGGCTGCGAGCACACACTGCTGGTTCGTGTCCAATTTTTCATCCACCAGCATCCCCAAATCCTTCTCTGCAGGGCTGCTTCAATCCCTTCATCCTCCAGCCTGTATTGATACTAGGGGTTGCCCCAGCCTAGGTGCAGAACCTTGCACTTGGCTTGTTGAACCTCATGAGGTTCACACAGGCCCACTTCTCGAGCTTGTCCAGGTCCCTCTGGATGACATCCCGTCCCTCAGGCATGTCAACCACACTCCTCAGCTTGGTGTCATCTGCAAACTTGCTGAGGGTGCACTCAATTCCACTATGTCATTGATGAAGATATTAAACAGTACTGGTCCCCATATGGACCCCTGAGGGAAACCACTTGTCAACAATCTCCATCTGGACTTTGAACCGTTGACCACTACCCTCTGGATTCCACCATCCAACCAATTCCTCATTCACTGACCAATCCACCCATCAAATCCATATCTCTCCAATTTAGAGAGAAGGATGTTGTGGGGGACCGTGTCAAAGGCCTTACAGAAGTCCAGATAGATGACATCCATAGTTCTTCCCTTGTCCACTGTGGTGGTTTAGTCCCTGCCGGGGTCTGAGACCACGCTGCCGCTGCCCCTCCCCCACAAAGGGAGTGAAATACAAAGCCCCGGGGCTGAGATAAGGACAGGTTTAATACAACAGTGCAACAGCAACAAAACAAACAACAACAATAACAATAACAATAACAGTAATAACAATGAACAGAGCAAGATATGTACCGATACAGCAGTGAGAGCAGGGAGATTGCATAACACATGTGTTCACTGATTCTCCCGAGCTTCCGCGCTTCGGCGCACGGAGGTGACGTCAGCATGGTATTGAATAACCCGGATAGAGCTTCCCCCCCTCTGCTGGGGAAACTTAACCCTATCCTAGCTAAACCAGGACATCCACTGATGCAGTCATTCCATCATAGAAGGCCAGTAGATTGCTCAGGCAGGACATGCCCATGGTGAAGCCATGCTGGCTGTCTCAAATCACCTCCCTATCCTCCATGTGCTTTAGAATAGCTTCTAGGAAGATCTGTTCCATGATCTTCCCAGGCACAGAGGTGAGGCTGGCAGGTCGGTAGTTCCCAGGGTCCTCCTTTCTACCCTTTTTAAAAATGGGTGCAATTTCCCCTTTTTCCAGTCACCAGGGGCTTCACCTGACTGCCATGAATTCTCAAATATCATGGAGAGTGGCTTCTTATTATTCTTTGCATTCCTTGCCAAGTTCAGCTCCAGTCGCATCTTGGCCTTCCTGACCCCATCCCTACACAACCGGGCAGTGTCCCTATACTCTTCCCAGGATACCTGTCCCTGCTTCCACTGCCTGTGCATTTCCTTCTTGCCCTTTAGTTTGACCAGCAGGTCTTGACTCAGCCATGCTGGTCTCTTGCCTTCCTTTCCTGATTTCTTACACCTGGGGATTGAGAGCTCTTGTGCTCTATGGAAAGCGACCTTTAAGATCTGCCAGCTCTGTTCTGCTCCCTTGTCCCTGAGGGCAGTTTCCCAGGGGGTGCAATTGACTAACTCCTTGAACAGCTGGAAGTTTGCTTTCCTAAAATTCAGGGTCCTGACTTTACTCTTTGCCTGTCCCATATCCCTCAGGACTCTGAACTCCACCAGTGCGTGATCACTGCAGCCCAAGCTGACTCCAATCTTGATGTCACCGATTAGCTCACTTGTGTTGGTGACCAACAGGTCCAGTAACGCATCCCCTCTGGTAGGGCTGCCTATTACTTTACTTAAGAAGTTATCCTCGATGCACTCCAGGAGTCTCCTAGATTGCCTACAGCTCGCCATGCTACTTTTCCAGCAGATGCCGGGGCAGTTGAAGTCCCCCAGCAGGACAAGAGCCTGCAAGCACGATGCCTCCTGTAGCTGGAGTAAGAAGCCTCCCCTCGATCAGGCGGCTTGTAGTAAACACCAACCACAAGGTTCCCTTTGTTGCCTCGGTCTCTAATTCTTACCCATAAGCTTTCAACCTGCTCGTGGCTATTCTTCAGACAGCTCTTCACAATCTATCCATTTCTTGACATAGAGGGCAACCTCTCCACCCCTCCTTCCTCACCTGTCCCTTCTGAACAGCTTGTAGCCATCAATAGCAGCGCTCTAGTCATGGGATTCGTCCCACCAAGTTTCAGTAATGGCAACTAGGTCATAGCTTTCTAGCAGCACAGTGGCTTCCAACTCCTCCTGTTTGTTGCCCATGCTGCATCCATTGGTGTAGAGGCACTTCAGCTGGGCTGTCAGAAGTGTCACCTTTTTAGAGGAACACACCTTAATTCCTTTGAGGTATTTCACCGGTGTTCCCCTGTTGGCTCCTATTACCTCAGGACCCCCCAGCTCATCTCCATAAGACTTCAGGTGTGCTCCAGTGTATCCAGCACGTCTCACAGCAACAGGCTGAGGGCCCTTGCTAGCACCCCGTCCCTCAAACTTTGGCATGTCATCCCATGGCTTGTCACGGGCGAGCCTGATATTATCCCCCCTCCCCCTTCAAGCCTAGTTGAAAGCTCTGTCAATGAGCCCCACTAGCTTGTGAGCAAAGACCCTCTTCCCCCTTTGAGAAAGGTGAATCCCATCCAACGCCAGCATGCCTGGTGCCGAGTAGACCATCCCATTATCGAAAACCCCAAAATTCTGGTGGTGACACCAGCCACAGAGCCATGTATTAATAGACTGGGTCCATCTGTTTCTTCCAATGTCACTGCCTGCAACTGGAAGGCTAGAGGAAAAAAATAACCTGTGCCCCAGATTCCCTTACCAACCATCCCAAGGCCCTGAAGTCTCGTTTGATTGCCCTTGGACTACGTGTTGCAGCTTCATTGCCGCCCACGTGGAAGAGCAATAATGGGTAATAGTCTGAGGGCTGTATCAGGCTAGGAAGTTTCCTAGTGATGTCCTTAACTCAGGCCCCATCAAGGCAGCAGACTTCCCTAAGAAGAGGGTCTGCCTGGCATATTGGACCCTCTGTTCCCCTCAGAAGGGAATCATCTACAACTGTAACCCATCTTTTTTTCCTTGTGGAGGTGGTCACAATAGGGGGGGGTAGGCCTTTCTGACCTTGGCAACACCTCTGGTGTAGATGGACCATCATCCACATCATTAATTGACTGACCTTCCAAATCCAGAGCCTTATACCTGTTGTATAGGGGCACCTGGGAAGGCAAGGTAGGCAAGGAGGGGGTTCACCTGCCACCCCGAGCATAGACTTGCCTCCATTCACTTGGAGGATGACAGGTTCTCTCTTTCTTCCAGCAGGGGCAGGATCTTTGTTCTGTTGGATCACTACTGGGGCGGGCTGCGTGATGAGCAATCACATTGTGCATTACCCGTTTGTACTTACTATTATTATTGTTTTGTTACCATCACGAAACTGTTTTTTATTTCAACCTACGAGTTTTTCCTTTTTGTCTCTCCACTATTTTTCCTGGGTGGGGGAAAGGGTGAGCGACCGGCTGTGTGGTGATTGGTGAGAGAGAACCTGCCTCCTTTATATACTGAGCATAATGTCACATGATATGGAATACTCTAGTGGCCAATCCGGACTGCCACTCCAGCTGTGCCCCCTCCCAGCTCAAAGAAAGTTAACTCTATCCTGGTGAAAATCCAGTCAGGCACTCCAGCTGGGCTCCTTATCAGCTCAAGAAAATGAACTCTATCCCAGCCGAAACCAGGACACCAGAGATACAAAACCAGGAAAACATTAGGAAATTGTACTTATTAGCCCCTCTGATAGCCGTGCTTTTTTGCACTACACCGTTCTTACTGTTGTCTCTAGTAAGAATTTCTAACACCAAATTATGAGTGGGATAATATTTAATTAATCTTTTGGTATCTATAAATGTACTGTCTTTGTGTCAGATATCACATTTGCCCTCTTCGTAATTTAGAATTAAAAGCACAAGTGGGGAAAAACTTGGGGATGATGCTGGTATTTTTAGACATAAGCATCATCTTTACAGACCTTATCTGCAATGTCTATTGTGTTTTGGTTTTGGATTTTGTTGCAATTATTTCTACACTTAAGAAACTAATATCTGCAAGTTAGAAAAGGTGACCTTGTAGGTGTTAAACCTTGGTCTGCATTTGTGATATAAGAGAATTGTTTAGGTTGTTAGGAAATTTTTATTGTACCCCTTGAGGTGATTTAAACACATGTTTGTGCTCATATATAAAAAGATTTAATGGGCAATGCATTGGACAGAGTCCTAATGCAATAAGCGGTTCTACAAGGAGTCTGCAAAGATGCGGCATGAGACAATTCCTTATATAAACTTGCACCTGTGCCAATCATGTGAGTGTGGGTATCAGGCAGCATCATGCACCTTAGCCCGTGTTTGCTTCATCCCCCATTGCCAGAAGTATTTACCAAAAGTGACCCTTGAGCAGTTGCATTCCACGATTGTTACAAGACAATACTGTGGCATTTCTTATCTCATCAGGCATTTTAACACATTCTGCAGTTAGGCCTTCTTGCCCTCCATGCCAAATCATTTCTTTGTCATGAATTACCATTGCTGAGCAGTTACAATTTGAATTTCCCCTTCAAGGGGAAAGATGGTTGAAATGCATACGTCCAGCATTAATGTCTTTTTTTTAATTTATTTTCAGTTCTGATCCTCATTTTTAACTTTTCTGACTTTCATTGCCTCTGAAATTGACAATGTCCACATAGGCTGGTATAGAGATTAATTTGTAATTCTTTTCTTATGTTTTTAGAAACCAAAGTTTCTCTATATTATTTTACCCTTTGAAATTAGGAACAATTTTGCGGGAAATAAAAGCATGTTTTTACTGAACTAGGAATTTATATGCCAAATGAGATCAAGCTGAGCCCTATCTGCTCTGTTTGCACCATGGACATGCATGCTGCCTTAGACTCCAAAACCATCTTCTTCCTCCTGTGAATGCTTTCCTTTATTTTTAATTTTCAAAGTAAGAGAAATTATTAGTCTAGAAACCTCAGAAGTTAGGTTTTCCCTTTCCTGATTTTTAAATGAAAAAAAATTAATTTGATCCAAATTCCTCCACCTTCCCTACAATTTCAATGTAGTGTCCTCTCTTGCAGTAGTTTGTTCGTTAATGCCTTGGTGACATTTCGCTGCACCTGTTAATTTGCATTAACTTTGCTTAGATACTGTGGTGGTTTGACCTTGGCTAAATGCCAGGTACCCACCAAGTCGCTCTATCACTTCCCCCCCTTCCCCTTTTTTCCTCAACAGGGCAAAGAGGGGAAAGAAAATAAGATAGGAAACAAACAAACAAACAAAAAGCCAACCCTTTTGGGTAAAACAACAGCAGTTTTAATATAAGCAAAGCGAAGCAAAGGTCCGCGCGCAGAAGCAAAAAAAAGAAAACAGATTTATTCTCTACTTCCCATGAACAGGCGATGTCGGGCCTTCTCAGGAAGCAGGGCTCCAATACGCGTAGTGGTTGCCTCGGAGGACCAAGGGTGACCCCACCCCCTTCCTCCTTTCTCCCAGCTTTATACTGAGCAGACGTCATATGGTCTGGAATATCCCTTTGGTCAGTTCGGGTCAGCTGTCCTGGTTGTGTCCCCTCCCAAGATCTTGCCCACCCCGTCCCACTGTGTGGGGGGGGAAATGTCAGAAAGAGCCTTGGTGCTGTGTAAGCACTACTCAGCAGTAGCCACACCACCAGTGTGCTATCAACACCCTGCCAGCTCCCAACATAAAACACAGCACCATGAGGGCTGCTACAGGGGAAAACCAATTCTGGCTCAGCCAGACCCAGTACAGATATCAACAGTTGACTTCTACCAGATCTCTATGACCATAAAAACTCTGTTGTATGATGTGGTGTGCTTCTGTGATCCACTAACTCTGTACTAAGCTCATTAGACATAGACAAAGTAGTGAGCGCAGATAACTTCATAGAACTTCCTCCTCTTAGTAAGTGGTTGTTAACCACGTTTAATAAGGCTGATAAGAAAGTTGGAGGGTTGGGTCCTTGTGTCCTGCCCATGTTTCTTGCTTGAACAGAAGACTTCCCATATTTTCGGTGTGTAGCATTTTCATCATTAAAGCTAAAAATGTTTAAACTAGTACTTGTAGCATCCTAGTTTTGACAAATGAATTCAGGGGAGAGGAGTTTTCTTTGTATGTCAAATCGTTTTCATTTGGACAACACGTGCGGGACAACCAGATGATCAGGCCCAGTCAGCATGGTTTTATGAAAGGCAGGTCCTGCTTGACAAACCTGATCTCCTTCTACGACGGGGTGACCTGCTTATTGGATGAGGGAAAGGCTGTGGATGTTGTCTACTTTGATTTAAGAACTTTGATGCTGTTTCCCACAGCATTCTCCTGGGAAAACTGGCTGTTTGTGGCTTAGATGGGCATACGCTTCGCTGGGTAAAAAACTGGTTGTATGGCCGGGCCCAAAGAGTTGTGGTGAACGGAGTTAAATCCAGTTGGCGGCCGGTCACGAGTGGTGTCCCCCAGGGCTCGGTTTTGGGGCCACTCCTGTTTAACATCTTTATTGATGATCTAGACACGGGGATTGAGTGCACCCTCAGTAAGTTTGCAGATGACACCAAGTTGGGTGGGAGTGTTGATCTGCTTGAGGGTAGGGAGGCTCTGCAGAGAGACCTGGACAGGCTGGAGCGATGGGCTAAGGCCAACTGTAGGAGTTTCAATAAGGCCAAATGCCGGGTTCTGCACTTTGGCCACAACAACCCCCAGCAGCGCTACAGGCTTGGGGAGGAGTGGCTGGAGAGCTGCCAGTCAGAGAGGGACCTGGGGGTGTTGATTGACAGCCGGCTGAACATGAGCCAGCAGTGTGCCCAGGTGGCCAAGAAGGCCAATGGCATCCTGGCTTGTATCAGAAATAGCGTGGCCAGCAGGGACAGGGAAGGGATCTTACCCCTGTACTCAGCACTGGTGAGGCCGCACCTCGATTCCTGTGTTCAGTTTTGGGCCCCTCACTACAAAAAGGACATTGAATTACTCGAGCGTGTCCATAGAAGGGCAACGAAGCTGGTGAAGGGTCTGGAGCACATGTCGTACGAGGAGCGGCTGAGGGAACTGGGGTTGTTTAGTCTGGAGAAGAGGAGGCTGAGGGGAGACCTCATCGCCCTCTACAACTACCTGAAAGGAGGTTGCAGAGAGCTGGGGATGAGCCTCTTTAACCAAGTAACAAGCGACAGGACAAGAGGGAATGGCCTCAAGTTGCGCCAGGGAAGGTTTAGACTGGATATTAGGAAGTATTTCTTTACAGAATGATTTGTTAGGTGTTGGAATGGGCTGCCCAGGGTGGTGATGGAGTCCCCATCCCTGGAGGTGTTTAAGAGTCGGGCTGACATAGCACTTAGGGATATGGTGTAGTTGAGAATGGTCAGTGCTAGTTAATGGTTGGACTAGATGATCTTCAAGGTCTTTTCCAACCTAGATGATTCTGTGATTCTGTTTCAGAGGTTTCCTCAAGTGACTGGCTTTTAGCTGTGTTATAAAATAATGAGTAATGTAACTGGTCATCAGTAATGTAAATAGTAATTAGTTATACCAATCAATACTCTGAAGTCTTCAAGCATACAAAATAAATAGTTGTGATTGATACCCTGATCAAATTATGGCGTATGTAGCCTTACATGAAAAATAGGATTGCTATTTCTATCTATTCCTATTTAAATAATAGGGAAATGTCTGCCATCTACTCTTGTCCCTCAAGTGGGGTTGTTTACCCAGTGTGCAATACACCAATATACACCCAGAGCAGAGGTATTTCTTTATTCCATGTCTGCGCAGAGATGGGTGCTAGGTAGTAATTCCACAAAGCTAGCACACCGCACAAAAGAACTTCAATGTATTTATACACTTCAGACTACCTGAATACACATTTACTGTAATGACCATTGGGTAGTTTCTTATCGCTTTGTCCCTCATTGGTTAACAACGTGTCTTGTCTCGATTTAAAGTTACAGTGTCTTAATTCTTCTGCGCAAACTCAAAGCGGGGGACACACACACAATGTTTTCTTGGTCTTAAATTGAGTCGGTGGTCGCAGTCTCCCCCCTGCCGCCTTTATCTTTTTCCCAGTTACTGCTGATTTTCTTCTCAGACAATTATCCATCTTGTGGCACCTCCTGGGGCAGGCTGTTCCCTTCCTATCAATCTTTTTAGCGTTAACCAGACATGCATTGTTTATACAAAGTTGGAGTAACTCCCTCCCTTATCTCCAGGTTCCTTCTTTTGATCACACCACTTTTAAATCAGTGACTTACCCTGTCATTGTTCTATTTATAAGTTTAGAATGAGCAGAGTATATAATTTCCTAGACATCACTGCTAGTGAAGTCAAATAATCTTGGAAAGGGATAAAAATTAAAATAAATTTAACAAAAGTGAATAATCTCTCCACCTGTCTGGATTGCTGCTGGAAGGTTATAAATACAAAATAACCTTATCATGAAGGTGGGTTTTTTGGATTTGTTTGGGATTTTTTTAGAGCAACTTCACTGTGAGCTGCACTTGAATAAGATTTGTAATTAGCACACTAGTGCTAGGTGTGAGAACTATGACTAGAGCAAGCATGCAGGACTCTTCACTCAACCCATGTAAATGTCATTTCAGTGTTTGTTGAGAAGTATGGAATTTGCCAAAGAAATGTGAACATCTTGCAGTTTCAGCTTCATTGTTATCTTTCCTTTCTGGTTTCATTAGTTTCAAATACCTGAAGGGGAAAGAGAATTGATAAAAAGGAGTGGTATTCCTCAAGGAATTTTAACCTATACAATATGTACGTATTCACATGTGAACACACATGGGAATGAAAGGATAAACTAATACAATAGTAGTGAACTATCACTCATCTTTCTGTCACAGTTAATTCTGTTAATTTATTCTGGTCACTCTTGCTCTTCGGCATGTAGTCTGCTAGTTGCTAGTCAAACATAAATAATTACTGCTCATGCTTTTTTATATGGTGGCTATAGAGTTTATTATTTTGTAATTATAGAAGTGGAAATATGGATTAAAAATCAGAGAATGTCATTCAGAAGTAATAATTTTCTTCCACCATACCCATAACAGTAATTTTTTATTACATAAATATTGTCTTTTCAAACATGCAATATGGAAACATGTACACAAAGGGAGCAGGAGGTAATGTTTCTGTGATAGGAGATTCTGGGAAAATTGTACAACAGAATAAGTTGTTACTGATCTGGGTAGACAAAATTAAAGGGAAGTACATCTGGTTTTACCATTTACATGACAAACCAGGAGACATGCTCTTTCTGGGATTTTTTGGGGGAGGTTGGATTTTTTGTAAGCACTTTGAAGACTATATTTCATATCTACTATAATGGTGCAACTGTATATTCGTGTTTCCATTATAGTATTAGCTGCTGAAAGAGTTTTACTACTTTATTTTTTAAAAAAATAATTTAGTTTTTACCAGTTTTTGCTTTAATGGAAAATGTTTTGGTTTAGTTTTTGAGCAAGTACAGAGTGAGAATGACTACAAAATAACATACCTTCTGGCTTCTGAAGACACAGTTTTGTCAAAATATTGGATGACTCCACAAGTCATCTGCTAATTGTGTGCTAATTTTGCAAGTAACTTGTGCCTTTTAAAGAATTAGCTTACATCTGCATGATATATGTTCTAAGACAGAATTATTAAAAGAACATTATTAAGTTTGTGAAGTCAAGCAGGCAGAAGGTAAGTACAGCCTGTACTGCCATGACAGAGTACTGGTTTAATTTGTTTTTTTCCACAGGATCTTTGCCTCATATCATGCACTAGATGGGCAATGATCACTTAATGAACTATGGGGACGGATTCCCGTGCAGGCCACAGGAGACAAGACCACAGACAATCAATATGATTGGAAGTCAAGCTCAAACTTTATTATCAAGCAAGCCCTTATAGACTCTTGTGCCTTCTAAAAATAGCAGCAAGCCCTTATATACTGTTGTGCATTCTAAAAATAGCTCCCCTCGGTACTTTCCACAAACATTGCTACCCGCACACAGCCAGTAGATAAGTTCCTGCTTTTGCAATTCCAAAAGGTCCCTTCTTTATCAGTTTCTTCCTTAACGAGCACATTCTTTTCTTCTGGCCTTCTTGTAACTATTTCTTGTTTTCAGACGTCGTTAATCTTCTGACCCGAGTGCTGGTTGTACTTTTCCATTGTCAGTGTGGGCGGAAAGTTCAGCAAGCCAGCATGTGCACCCACATCTCCCCCCTTTCTTTTTATTAAAGCCTCCCTGCTATTTTGCACACAAGACAGACAACATCTCATTAAAACAGGAAGACAACATATCAATAATCCCACTATTATTATTGGTCCTGCTAACATTCTCAAAAGCTCTGTAATCCACTTTGGCTACCCTAGACTTCCTAAAAACTCATGCAAAGGAGAAGAAACTTGCTGAATCTTATGCATATTATCTTGCAGTTGCTGAAGCTGATTAGATATCGACTGAGAGTGATCAGAAAGGTTCATACAACACATGCCCTCAAATTCTTCACATCCATGTCCTTGTGCCAGTAACAAAAATCTATAGCCGCTCTATTCTGCAAAACAGCATGCCTTACACTATCTACATCCATCAACAAATTACTTATTATAGTAGATGTTAAATTAAATTGTTTTACACTCCAACAAGCCATTTTATTCAAGGTGGATAGGGCTTTTGCAACCCCTACTCCTGGGGCCAAGAGAGAGGCAGCAATAATCTCTCCAGGCCCCCATAATTCCACTTGGTCTCGGCAATCTGGGGTGAGTTCATGATGTGTTATGGCCCATTTTGATCTTTGATGTTTTTTAAGGTTCCTTATACTAGGGGCAAATAAAGTCAGCCTTCCCAGGTAGCACGGACCTCCAACTACTTTGGCAGGAATCCCTCCCCACGCTCGATCCCCACATATTAAAAAATACCCAGGTGGTAACCTTTTAGCCGAACCATTATTCCATATTCCTCCTTCTTCAAGATGTAGGCCCATTTTAGAAGCGTGCTGACCACCACAAAACCAAGTTTCATTTATGGGTATTGTGACAGGAGTCACATTCTGCCAGCCTTCCCATTTCGATCGATTTTCCCAACCCCAGCGAGCCCACAGTGTATCCCTCCCCCCAACTCGTATACATCCCCAGGGCTGATTCTGGGTGTTATTTCCACTTACTGGGGGAAGAGAGCCTCTCAGCTCTAACTCTTGTAACGGAACAGGGGCTGTCTGATTGAGATAATTCACAATATGTCCCTGCAGCATAAGCAAGCCTGCTTGTGGGCAACTTTTTGTTGCCTGTACTGTGTTGTTATACAATGCCCAACACGTCCCGTTAACGTCTTCTGTTCCCTTATTTATTCTTGCCATATTTTTAACAAACCCTTTAAAGTCCTGAGCGCTAAAATATGGCATACTAAACAAACAGGTCCGAAATGGGTCGGTAGCAGTTGCTAAACCTAGGCAAAATGCCTCCTGTCCTGATTGATTTGCCCAGGTTACCCAGAAATTCTTCCACGGGTCAATTGAACTAATTCCCCATAGTCCCTGGCCCATTCCGCCATACAGCGGCAGCAACTTCTCACAGCTTAGTACTTTTCCACAGTTCAGTGTTGCAGCTGTCCACTGTTTTTCCCTGCCACCTTGGCACAACTCAGCAGTTTCTTATCTATCTTCCAAGGCCTGTTCTTCATCAAAGCCTAGCTATTGCTCAGAGGCTGTGTAAGGCTGACAGGCCGATGCCTCCCACATCTCCCCTTTCTTTGTTTTGCAGCTGTACCTACAAACATGTTTCAAAGATTTATCAATTAAGGGTTAGGCAAACTTCAAAAACCACAGCATACTTAAAACAGTTCCACAGAAGGCTAAAAACAATACAGCAGTTACAATTACTAGTTAAAGAGAGTAGGCTAATTTCACTACCCATAATTAGGGGATATGACTAAATACTACAAAAATAAACAGTAAGGAAAATACGAAATAGCACACTTACTTAATGGGGTACTAACATTCAGATCCGCAATTGCTGGGGAACCCTGGATGCAGCGAGAATTTAGAGTGCCCTTCCTCGCAAACCGGAAATCCTACGCGATGCGTCCATCCGTAGGTGAGGCATCCAACATCGCTGCAAGCAGGTCCAGCCTCTAAATCAGCAGGCCAAAATAACTGGCAATTTTCTTTGAGCGGAAACATCTGATCTCATCCTCCTGTTGGGTTCCACCCAGAGCCTGGCCACCACTCAAGGGGGAAAACCAAGGGAGTTTCTAATAAGTTTAAACACTTCAGTTCTTAATTCTTAACATGGCTAAACAAAGGAAGTTGAATACACACATTCGTACAGCATTTCATCCTTATTAATAACTACATTTTGTCTAAGCTGCATCTTTCACTAGTGACTAGTAAGCCTATATATTTCATTAAGGAGTTGCAATTACTGTCAGCATTTTCTCTTAAAAGAGTTGGCAACTGTAGTGTGATTAAGGACAGACATAGTGTATTTTGTCCTATTGCAGCAGCAAGCATTACCCATACATTCTGCTTGAATGATCAGTCGAAGAGACCGCAAACTGTCGGCACAGGGGCACCCACAGCACCCACAGCCGGCTCCTGAGTGTCCACCAAAAGCTGCCTCTCACGCCTCAGGTATGGTCGCACACACCTTGCCGGTAACCACCGGGGACCGTGACCTGTGGAGACACAAGCATAACCTCTTCCCCCGGTTATTAAAGGATATGGTCCTTCCCAGTTACCACTTTCCAGGTTTTTTGCTAACACTTGAGCCTTGCCCTGGACTTCTTGTTGATCTGGTATCTGCGACGAGAAGTGATGCAATATTGGTGGCACCTGTGAGACAGGGGAAATGTTTAAAAAGTTCATGGCATATAATGCCTCATTTAGCCTTTCGTGAGGTGTAGATAGATACCCTCCATCTCCCCCTTTTTGTTGTTGCAATAGACACTTTAGCGTGCCATGCGTACGCTCCACAATGGCCTGTCCGGCCGGTGAGTGGGGAATGCCGGTCAGATGCTTGACTCCCCACTGTATGGCAGGACGCAAACACTGCTCCAGAAAAGGTATCAACAGACACATGTACATATTTTAACATTCTAAATGCAGCAAAGTGAGTGACGTCAGATTGCCATAATTCTGAGGAGGTGAGTCCCCGAGGGTTGACACCACTAGCTGTTGAAGAGAGGGAGTCCTTCTGGCATTCAGGGCAAGTCGCAGTGATGTCTTTAGCCTGACGCCTTGATAAAGAAAACTGGTTTTGTATTGCCCTGGCGTTTTGGTGGAAAAATTGCATGTGAAAGCCGAGCTTGCTCAAAGACATTTGTATTAGCCACTGTAACATGTGCATAGTAACCGGAACAATGCTACACACAGGTTCCTGACCAGTAAGGAATAGTAGGCGCTGCCTACCTTTCATGATCAGTTTGGCAAACATTTCTGGATGAGCAGTGACTGTCTTGTGCATTTGGTGTGACAAAAAAAAAAAATCCATTCAATAATAACAAAAGGGTCACTAAGTGTTTTATCCTACTGAAACAGCAGAGCATAGGGCTGCCCTGGAGGGTTAAATAATATCAGTTGATACGGATGGCCGGGCACACATCGCGATGCTTGTCTTTCTGACATGGCGTTAGCCACACGGTGGAGATCTTGTTTCGCTTTCTCTGTAAGTACTCTGGTTGATGTCAGTGAAGGATCTCCTCGCAAAATATCAAACAAACTATGCAGATCATCATTAGTTAGGCCCAACAACAGCCTTAAACAGTTTATTGCTCCCAACAGTTTCTGCAAATAATTTAAAGTCTTAACATCAGTTTTAAGTTCAACCTGTTGGGGGACAATGGTCTGTTCACAAATTCTCCACCCCAGGTACTGCCATGGTGATGATCTCTGTACCTTTTCAGGTGCTATTTGTCACCCCATTTGAGATACTGAGTCTTTGGTTAAAGCAAGAGGCTTTTCCATGATCTCCTGTGTTTCTGCTGCTATGAGGATGTCATCCATATAATGATATATAACAGCCTGGGGGACCTGCATTCTAACAGGGCTCAAAGCCTTTGCAACAAACCACTGACACATCGTGGGACTATTTTTTATGCCTTGTGGTAAAACAACCCAGTGGTACCGTCTTGCAGGTTCACTAACATTAATACTGGGAACAGAAAAGGCAAATTTAGGTGCATCATCCGGATGCAAGGGAATGGAAAAAAAATCAGTCCTTTAGATCCATTATTACAAGATGGCAGTTTCGGGGAATCATTGTTGGGGAGGGCATTCCTGGCTGTAACGTACCCATATCCTCCATGGCATCATTAATGTGTCGGAGATCATGTAAAAGTCACCATTTACCACTTTTCTTTAAAATAACAAACACCAGGGAGTTCCAAGGACTGGTGGTAGGTACGATATGTCCTGCACTTAATTGTTCCTGAATTAAATCCTTAAGGTGGCACAACTTTTCCATTGGCAAGGGCCACTGACCCACCCACACAGGTGATTCTGTTTTCCAGGTTAGTTTCAGGGTGGGTTTAGGGGTGGGTTGTGCTGCAGTGGCCCTTAAGACAAATTTGATCCAATTTGAGTTCCCCATCGAGCCATACAGTCACGACCCCATGATGTAATAGGGGTTTCCAATATAAATGGATGAATATTTGCTACCCAGTTTTCTGGGCCCCTTACATGAATGTGATATTTGTTTTGAAATGTTACAGCGTGACCACCAACCCCAAAAAGCACTTGAGTTACCCGAGCTAACGGCCAATCTGCTCACAGATATTAAGGTCACATCCATGCCAGTATCTAAAATGCCTGTCAGTTCAGCAGATTCTTCTGCTTTAGTGAGGGCACATTTTACCAGAGGTCGACCTTGTGTCACTGTCTGAGCCCAAAATATTTGAGGAGTACCTGCTGATCCAAATCCTGAGTCACCCCGGCTTCTCGGCATACTATTAGGGGGAGCCGCAGTAAAATAAACAAGCTGAGTAATTTTTGACCCTTTTGTTACTGAACACGGGGGTCCAGGGGTCCAGGCCATAATTCTGATTTCCCCTTCATAATCGGCATCTATGACCCCTGGTAAAACAAACAACCCCTGTAAGGTTGTAGATGATCTTCTGACAATATCCCCCTCAGGCAGATGGTACAAGGGTGCCCTCTCCCCACAGAGTACGCACCTAAATTCAAGACAACAACTAACACAGAATTACTGCCTCCCGCTAGAGGAGATATTTCACCTGTGACACTTAAAACACTGAGCCCGAACAAACAGGCAGCACCACTGACCCAGCGGGCGGGCACTAGGGCGCTCTGTACTAAGGAATGTTCACTGGTCCTGCACTACCCCCCCACTGGTACAGAGTCTGCCCTGCGCTTCGTTCCTCTGCGGCTCTTCCCTCGCGGGATAACGGAACTGCGGGTCAGAGAACTCCGCACTCCGCAGCTGCAGCTGGGCTGCGCCTCACACCCGCAGAACAGTCACACACCCACACAAAGGGGCCCTTACACTTATTACTCACACAACATCAAATGACAAAGACTACAAACATCAAACCACCGTTAAGAATATATAAAGCCATTCCTTACTGATTATGTGGTGTTGGCAGACAAGGGACGCCGCATCCCAGTGTCAGCAGCTTCTGTAAAAACTGCCGCTTCTGGCGTTGGGGCGGGGCGGGCCGAGGGCGCCGTGCCGGGCTCGGCCGTAGGCGGTTGCTCCGCGGTGGGGGGGGCTCGGGGAGGCCCGGGGCCGCCGCTGCCAACTCCGCGCTGGCAGGTGGGGGGGGGCGAATGCTGAGTACAGAGATCCACACACTCGGTTTCCAGATAGAATACTGTGCCGGCGTTAGTACCGTTTTTAAAAGTGCCAGCCAATCCCATGGGACCAATTGATAGCCATGAGCGATTGCCTCCAGTATACCTGTTGTAAAGGAGTTTTGAAGCCCGTCCTCATTAACGCTTTTCTGTCGTTCTTTAATAACAGAAAAATGCAGTCCTTCCCAACGTGGCTGACGTCCTGGCTCATAGATTACAGGAGCAACAATCTTTCTGGCCATGTCCATATCCCCTTGCGCCAAGGCTTCTTGCCTCACTTTTACCCACGGATCATCCCCAGCTAAGGGAGGACACAGGCCAGGTTCTCTTTTAGGATTTACAGGGTCAGGGTCTAAAAGATTATCACAGTCTACAGACTCAGCATATTCAGCGGCCCCAACTGGTAAAGCAACGGGTGGGAGCGATTCTGTCCAAGTAGTACCCGACTCTCTGCTCCCCACATCCTTCATTTCGGCAGCCTCATGAAAAATTTGAGCTACAGCAGCATCAGTAGCAGTGTCCGCGTTCGTAGTTTCCAACATCTTATTAACTATTCCCCAAGTCTGAGCTGCTTTTGGTGCTTGAAAATTTCCCATAGTGATCGCTTGCCATAGTTCTCCCCCCAAAGAGTCCCAAAGTCCTAGGTCAAACGTATTTCGTGGTCTGACAAAAAGTCCTGTCCGCTGTCCCCATTTTAATAATCTGGACAGCGCTTCTGGGTTTATTGATAAACCCTGCTGGTCCGCTAATCTCATTAAAAACCCCTGGACCGACTTTTCTTCCGCGGATACCGCGCTTCCCCTGGCTGCTCACCTTGTGCGCACTTTCGTCTCTTTTTCTTTGTTTCTTCACCCCACAGCCGTTTCTTCCCTGCCTCGTGTTTACCTTCTTTAAGAAGGGCGTTGTCCCCACCGTTGACTGCGTCGTCGCTATCCCGTTGATCTCGTCGGTGACATTGCTAGCACCTCACGTCGGTAGTATATCACGTCAATCACATCGATCACGTTGATAGCAGATCATGTCAGAGTCACCATTTGTGGGGACGAAATCCCGTGCAGGCCACAGGAGACAAGACCACAGACAATCGATATGATTGGAAGTCAAGCTCAACCTTTTATTAGCAAGCAAGCCCTTATAGACTCTTGTGCCTTCTAAGAATAGCAGCAAGCCCTTATATACTGTTGTGCATTCTAAAAGTAGCTCCCCTCGGTACTTTCCACAAACATTGCTACCTGCACACAGCCAGTAGATAAGTTCCTGCTTTTGCAATTCCAAAAGGTCCCTTCTTTATCAGTTTCTTCCTTAACGAGCACATTCTTTTCTTCTGGCCTTCTTGTAACTATTTCTTGTTTTCAGACGTCGTTAATCTTCTGACCCGAGTGCTGGTTGTACTTTTCCATTGTCAGTGTGGGCGGAAAGTTCAGTAAGCCAGCATGCACACCCACAATGAACAGCTATCTGTTATTTTGCTTTATCTTCGTTCCTGAATATGTGGTTTTGTGCCTTACTTGTGTCCATTATTCAAACCCTATTAGAAGACAGAATAATGAATTTTCTTATGGGCTTCTTCATGGTGTTCATCAGTATATAGTATCTAAATGCTTTGCAAACATATAATTGAGTTTCACAACACCATAGAATTATTTTAATTTTATGGAGTACAAATAGAGACTTAAACTTTAAGATACCATTTGGACATCAGACATCTGTTTTCTTATTGTTTTATGTGTTCAGGAACAAATTTCATTGGTGTCATTTTCATCTGTGAATGTTCTACACTTTTGGTTATTAAAGAAAATAATGTGAAGTAGCTTTTGTTTGCAACTTCCCATTTCTGTTTGAAAACACAAACTGAAACAAAACCAAATCCTGTCATGTGGAATCACATTGTCACTCACATAGATCATTGATAGAATTGGAGCCTTTAAATCCGCAGTACAAATCTCTCTCCCTTTGCCTCATGAAGTATAGAAGTAGTAAATTGATCTCTTCTGTGTGAATCAGTACTAGGAGGGGATGAGAGACAGAATGGCATGACATTTTCACAAATATTTGCTGATGGGAGAGGAGTAATGAGAATTTGGATTAGGATTATCTGTCTATTTTATGATTTTCTCTTATTATAATATCCAGGTACTTCCCAAATAAATCAGATCTGTTTGGTGAGTTGCTAGTAATCTTTATGGAGTTTGACTGGTTTTCTCATGTGTGGTACAGAACAGGGTGGTCTGTCCTCAACAGCTATAAGGGTTGGATCTATGCTCAGAACACTTCCCCTTCCCTGGTGGATATACATAGCCAGCCTTCTCACCCTGCAGCAGCAGCTGCTAAAAGTACATTCCTGCACCTGCCATAACCTAACAGGCATTTGACTGCTAGGATTATGTTTGCTGTAAACTGGATGGAAAAATACTCTGCACAAGATTTATGCCACAGGATATTGACTGGACCACACTGAATAGGAAGCTGTGCTTGGAATATTTGAATTATTGTCCTTCTGTCTCATATAATGTTTATAAGAAGAAATGTCTTAGAACTAATCCAAGAACATTAAAAAATCTTGGATCAGTTGAACAACATCTCCATGTAAAAGAAAAAAACTGTTTATTTTAGTTGTTCATTGACCTGCTAGTATCTACCCAAATCCTGGGACTATTGTACACATTAAGAGATCCTTATTGAAAAGGCATAGATTATGAGATTCATAGAGGACACAGCTGTCCCATATATCTTATCCTCCTTCATCATGACAGAATTACCTAAACTAGCCCTTGATTCAGCATTAGTTCCAGTGTGTCTGATAAGATACCTGCAGTTTCAACAGAATGCTATATTGTGGAGGACAGCTGTAAGAGAGAAGCTCAGGTGGGGGGTTCAAGAACTGGCATCAGGCTCTGTGTTGCCCAATTACTTACAAATCACCATTCAAAGGTGGAAATGAGAAAACAGGGGCCCTTTGGAGTAAGTTGTGATAGAATTAAGCAGTGATATTTCTGTCTGTGAAATATGGGCTGAGAAACGCTGGTGAATGCTGTCTATGTAAACAGGCTACAGTTCTCAGAAGCTGCTTTTTTCTGCTACCATGACTGTCAGATAAGTGGCAATACATACATAAATATATATATATATGCTTGAGCCCATAAGGGCTATCAACAGATCTTTCCTCTCCAAATAACTCATAGACAGCTGTTACCTGGGAAGCCACAAATGAGAGGATAAAAAGAACTTTTATTCAGAAGCATTAAAGTAGCTATTAATAAGAGATGGACAAGGGAAAATCTGGAAATCTCAGAGAATATAAACAGTTGCAAATTATAGAAAAAGTGTATCTTAGGGTATCCGAGGAATTTAAATAAACCATTGCTTTACTTCTGACAATTCTTTCCAGATGATTAAAGAGGTACAAACTGCAGTACTGCTTTTCAATACACTTACAATTATCTTCCCAGAAACCTAACATTCATTAATGAACATTAATACTGGAGCATATAGTAAAAACTAGTTGATCTGATTTCAATCAGCATCTGGTATAATAGCACCCAGTATGGACAAATAGTTCACTATGAACCAGAGCTATAAAAATAGCTATAAAAAAGACCAAGAGGAAGTTAAATTTAAGGTGACAAGAAAGAAAATAGTTAAGAATAATAAAAGAAAATGAAGAAAAGAATAAAACTTCCCTAGACAAAGCACTAGAAAATTCAGATTCAAATCCTGATTCTTCTCCTTTATGATCTACACATATGATTGTGGTGATGTATCAGGACAAGAATATGAAAGTTGTGCATTAAACTGTAGATTAATTATTTATATCAAATAAATAAGATCAATTCAGAACAGTTTGTTACTAATCTTTTAAAAGAAAAAAATGCTAGATTTTTAATAATTTGATTGTATACAATTTATTTTCTGATAAAGTTGTAGTGATTCTTTGTATTGTGTGCTTGTTTTTCTTAACAGTTCAGGAAGGCAGCTAAGTGAAGTCTTCATTCAACTCCCATCTAGAAAAGAATTACCAGAGTATTATGAATTGATTAGGAAACCAGTGGACTTGAAAAAAATAAAGGTGAGAAACATTTTTGGTGTGGACATTTATTTATTCCTTTTCACTATATAGAAATATGATCATTAAGTCATCATTAAAATTATGATCATATGGATATTAAATTCGCCTATGTTTTTTGCTTAGATTTTAAATTTTTATATACTCCTTGTTATGAATTTTGCTTAATGTATATTGCAGTATTTCACTACTAACACCTAAGTCAAAGCAAAACACAGGATGACATAAATCATACTTTCGGAGATGATACATTAATGTTGGTTTTTTTAAAGGACCAAATCCTGAATCTGTAAGCAAAACTTAAATAAGTGTAGTGGTTGCAAAAATTTTATGTTGTTGGGAGGGATATAATCACCTTTCAACTAGCATCACATCTTGGAACAGACAGTTGGATAGGTGAGGATTAGGCAACTTCTTGCACCTTAGAGGCCATGAGGAGTTCATGGCTATCTCTTTTACCTTCACTCATGCTGTACCTCTTTTTGTTTCTGTACTGAGAAGAAACTTGGAATTAAACTCCTTTCTTACGCACAACAATACAATTTCTGTTGCTTTTGGCCCTTCCAATTAACACAGCAACTGCACAATTTTTAGTCTGCCTTTGACCATAATGCATTTTGTCAGCATATTCCTCTCACACAAGCTTAAGTTTTGTTTGTTTTAATCGGATACTTGTCATTCCACTTAGGTAAAATGTTTAAAGAGAAGGCTTTACTGTATTGAAAAGCAATATTAATTGATTGTCCTGTCCATTATTTTTCTTTATCTCTCCCCACTGGTGCCATCCATCCTTCCCCCCATCTTCTTAACAAATGCAACAGGAAAGAATTCGTAACCATAAATATCGGAACCTCAGTGATCTGGAGAAAGATCTCATGTCATTGTGTCACAATGCTCAGACGTTCAATTTGGAGGGATCACAGGTCTGATTGAATCGCTTTGTGTTAAACGTGCCTTCCTTGCTCAGTGTTTTCAGTGCTTGTTTAATTATGACAATTCTGTATATAAAACCTCTATTTTAAATCTTATTAGTGCTTTTAATGAATAAAACAACCCAGATTCTTTGAAGCATCCAGAATCCTTTGGTCAGAACTACAATTCAAACATTCAGCGAATTTAGTTTTAATTCCATAATGTTCTGATATACTTTAGGACAGTTTTCAGACTATTTGAATCTATGCTAAATGGCTGTGCCCTGAAGAGCCATATATTGGTTTGAGCGCACCAAAGTGCATAATACAAGTAATTGAGAGAATGATCCAGCTTAGTGACAGTTGTTACATGTTTAGTGGTGAAATTTTTATCTCTACTAATGGAAGATAAAGTTTAAAGTTTGTCTGACACTAGGTCTTTGTGTATATAGTTCATATTCTCTGGACATAGTTGACATTTTTTCTTGTTGAAAGAACAATATCCATTTTGAGAGACTGGAATAATGTACCCTCATTAATAAATAATGTACCCAAATCTCTCATCTTGGAGAGATATAGAGTTCAAGTTTTTGCCTGGTTTACACACAAGGATGCATTCTGTCCTATGAATTCACAACAGAAGATATAAACAGCGATACAAAAGAAAAGAGTACAGAGACCTTGAAGACAGGTGAGAAAGTTGAAATATATGCTCTGGATTCTCTGAGATTTAGTTACAAAAGGATAAGATCTAAATCTTGGATGGGACAGACACACTAGGCTAGTCAAGAAGGCATAAAACAAAGGATTATGTGAAAAAGGGGAAAAATAAGTATTGAACAAAATTAAGATCATTGGAACAAAATACATCTAAGCACTGCAGAACATAAAAAGAACAAACTCTTTGCTTTCCTATACACTGGTCTTAGGAACCCAGGCAAACAGAATTAGAATTGTTCATTATGAAAACAAATTCAGCCTACTTGGTCCTGAAAGCTGGTGTTTAAATTTTTATCAAAAGATTGAGTTGGCAGTAGGAAAGAAGATAGGGAATGGCAACATATGTAGAATAAAGTACTACCCATATCAGAGTCTGACAGAATTTTAAATACACATTCTAGCAGATGAGGCCCAAATAGTATGATGCAACACACTATTAAATTGCAGTAGATAACATGATGACTGCTTCTGTTAATGTTCAAGGAAACAAAAAGATATCATGGGGGACTTCAGTAAAAATGTTATAAACTGGATGTCACATGCTGCCAATATTAATGCATTCTACAAGTGTCTCAACACTATAGATGACTCTTTGCTATACAGAGGAATTTTATATCATGTTATCTTGACAAATAACAATGAAATTGAACATTCGATTAAAAATGAGGGGTTGTTTAGTACAAATGATCATTACTTGATTATTTTTGTTGTGTACAAGCAGAATAAAATGTCTGTTGTACGGACTTTTTTGATATTTTAACATTCAATTAAATGAAAAAATCAAAATCAGCTCAATTATTCAAGAGAAAAATTTACTAATTATTCAGAAGCGATGATTTTGCTTAGCGATATAGATGTTTATAGCTATTTTACTGCTAATGAAAGTAAAGGGAAAAAAGAAGGGAAGCTGATATCAAAAAACATGACTGAGAAGTTTGAAGTTGTTTGGAAGTTGATCAGGGGGGAGAAATATGCAAGGAAAGATCAATGGTCACATGAGAAATCAATATCGATAATTATTCTTGTCAGAAAACTGGTTGCTATTCTCTTGGTAGGATTATCAGTAACGGTAGAAATATTCAGTAGATATTTCTGTTCTTTGGAAATAATTAGATTAATATCACAGAATGATGCAGAAATATTTTCCATTCCAACATAAAAATGTTATCTACCAAATCTAGTATTACTTTTTAAAGCATGAAGTCCAAATAACTTGTACCTACGATTTTTTTAATTTCTGAGACACTCTCTGTACCATTAATTTTGATTTTCATTAAACCGTGGGACATTCCTGCAATAATTCTCAACTTTTTTACGTTTTGTTTTATTCTGTGTAATAGTTTGGATCCACATTTGCTCTGACACATGCTTATATAATTAAAATATAATATTTATGTGTGCACTACTTACATTAAAAGATACCAACTCATAAGTTTAATTCAGACAGAGATATTTAAGTATACAATAAAGTAAAATTTGTGAGATACTTCATATTTGTTTTATTAGTATGATGCATGCTCCTCTTTTTTTTGAGCAAAGCATTTCCATCTGCACTGGAGGCTTAAAAGGTGCTTTCAGGGAGAGATAGATCTTATATGGTGTGTTCAATTTAACCAATGCATTGCTTCCAAAGTTTTACAGAGTAGTATGTGCAAGCTCATTTTGTTAAAATGATTATAGTGTCTCATTATTATTTTTAATTTTTATTTCTGTTAAATTAATCTGGCAAATGCATTACAAGCCAGATCTAGTCCTCCCATTCATAGATGTCCTTCCAGGGAGATTAATATGAAAGCTGATAGTACCAAAAACACTTAGCAGGCTTCAAAATATTAATAGAGTTTTGGATAAATATTGATTTCCAGTCTTTTTGGATCTTAAAAAAAGGAGTCTTAAAGGAATCCCAAAGATGCTTGGGATAAATTATTTTCTTTTTACCCACTTTGGTAAAACAATTTTTCAAGGCTGTTATGATCTAATTAAAATATATCATAGTTCTAGTAGTAATAAAATAATAATGAAAGAAAAACCATTGCATTCCAGGATGGACTATTTCTCTTATTTGATGTTTTAAATGTGATACATTTTAAGAGACATTTTTATGGCTCACTGTTGGCCGGATTCTTCATTTAGAGCATGAAAATTCAATATTGGCATTTTTTTGTAAAATTCATGAAACAAGCATTGTTACTCGTAATAAGAAGGCTACATTCTGTGAGTTCGTATAGGAAAAAATGTGAATTTTTGATGAAGCTTGGCTTGCAGTTCTGACATAGGTTTGCTTTCATACTGTAGATCTATGAGGATTCCATTGTTCTTCAGTCTGTATTCAAAAGTGTACGACACAAGATTGCCAAAGAAGAGAGTGAGGATGAAAGCGATGAGGAGGAGGAGGAGGAGGAGGAGGAGGAGGAGGAGGAGGAGGAGGAGTCAGAATGTAAGTTCCCTGCTGAATGCTGAGAAGGAAATACATTTAGGGAAGAGAGGGGAACTGATTTTTCCATTTGTGTACTGAGACTGGTCATAGACTTTCATTTTCCACTGGTGGAAGTAGTTTCTTATAAAGTTTGCTGTTTTGGCTGCTTCCATTTAACTTAAGTCTCTTGGCTACTCTATTCTGGCTATATTAGAATTGTGCTGAAGACTTCAAGTATTCATAGGCTGAAAACAAAACACAGGTGTTTTTAAGCACCACTCAGATGGAAACAGATCTGACTTATCCTTATCTGACTGACCATGAGTATAATATGGACCCTCCTTGTCCTGATCATGTCTCTTGTAAACATAAGTGCCTAGAACAAGTGACTTCCTTAATCCATAGGTGAGCAACCTTTCTGATATTATGCAACATATATGATTAAGAACCAGAAAATGTTACTTCAGTGAGACAAAGGGAAAATGGAATTCAGATTGTTTGGCAAGCAGGAGATGACATTCATAATTTAAGAGGCTCAGCTAATCTGCTGTGAGATGGGCCCAGGCTGGGCCAAAAATTCATCTGGGATCTAGGGCATGCTGCAGGATAAGTTGAAGCATCTCTTTTAAGTGATACTCTCATCTCTTATTAAATTATTCTGATATAATTTATTATCTCCATTGGTAAAAATGTATGTCTTTTATTTCCAATTTGAATTTTAATTTGCTGCATCTCTGCTATTCCTCAGAACTGCCAGTAGGTTCACAACATACTGACAACAAAAAAATGACTATAGAAAGAGATACATCTACATATTACCTTTCAGCTTTCCTGACCAATTAAAGTTTCCTCAATAGGTACCTTTTCACATAACCTCTGAACCTGAAGTCCCTGCAAATTTGGAAACATGATATTGTGGAAAAGGAGGGATCCTTTAATTCTGCTTTCTGCCAGCCAAGTGCTTCTACCCCATACTTTCTAACTACCTAGAACTGCACTTTGAAAGTGTCTGGATAGAGAAACTAGAGTACTTTTGCCTTGACCTACTCTGCAAGTATTACAAGCAGCTGTGCAGAGCATGCAACTTAAGCAGTTCATCTAGAAATGAGCAGATACCTTGGAACTGGGCACTTGTGTTCTCTTCAGTAAGCTATCAACTCAAAAATTGGCAGTCACCTCCACATGTAGTTTGTGCAGTTAAAAAAAACCCAAAATTGTCTGTTCCTACTGAGGATAGACATTTTTCTATGTGTAGGCAACAAAAACTACTTTATTTCTTAACATGCATCTTCCTGTACAAGGTTCCCTGAATGTAGTTGCAATACTAAATGCTATCTGTAAGTGCCATGCATTCTAAAAGTGAAAGAAAGATGCACCTGATAAACTCTCAGATTTTCTTGATAGTTTAATGCAAATTAGCGCTGCAAATATCAAGAACACAAGTAAAAGCAAATATCTTTACTTCATTCCACAATCCAGACAAAGAACAGAATGAAGATTTTTTTCAGGATACAAGGGAAGAATTTTCATGAAGACAGACTATTTAAAAGTTATTTAAAAGTTATTTAGTAGGAAAAGGATATACAATAAAGGCAGATGTTACATTCACATTCCACTTTTTACAGCAAAATCAGTGAAAGTCAAAATCAAGCTGAACAAGAAGGATGAAAAAAGCCAGGACAAAGGCAAAGGCAAGAAGAGGCAAAGCCGAGTAAAAGCCAAGCCTGTTGTGAGTGACAATGACAGTGATCAGGATCAAGATGAAAATGTAAGTTTTGTTCACTGAAATTTTGGAAATGGTTGCAGTGATTTCATCTATACCCTGTCCTGTTTGCACTCAGGATTTTCACCTCTTAGAAACATTAAACACTGTTTTTAATCTGTGTCATCATCTTGGGAGGATGGGGGAGCAGGTTCAAACTGTGTTAGGATTTGCTTGTGGGATCTGGTCTTGGTGCTGGAAGACAAAAAGTCTGACACTTTTGGCACTCATTTTTTGAAGATGTTTTCTTTCTTCGAAACTTTAAAACTCATTGTTTGCTCTCACTCCCGCCCTGGAAATGCTTGGTTTTAATTTCTTGTAGGTGTTTCTATTAATGCAGCAAATGAAGACAGATCTTTCCAGGCATTTTTAAAATGTCTGGGTAGACAGAAAGGAGCTAGTGTTTCCTGACTCTGTGCCTTTCTTCTCTAAAGAGGCCCACAGCAATTTAATTGGAATGAAATGTCATGAAAGGAAAATAGTAAATAACATATTACTTTTCTTATGGCTATCTTAATTTGTCAATTTAATTGTAATTTTTCTTTTTTTCTTTAACAAAATCCATAGAATACTTGACAAAGACTTTCTGGTCCTAGAGGTAAGAAACACAAGAAAAGTCAGTTCTGCCAAGGAAATAAACTCTGTGAGTTACTCATCATCACTTCTGCTTGGCAGAACTGACTGAACCCCTCCCTTCTCTCATTTTACAACCACTGAATTAATTTTGTCAAACAGACATTGGGTTGTATTCTCATCCTCTATAAACTAGCTCTAGGACAGTGCCTGACAAACATATGATATCATAGTGTAAAAAAGGAAAAAGTAACATACCGTGACTGAATGCGCCTCGAAAATTTTTTTAAAAATCTCCAAAACAACAAAAAAGCTTTTGATGAAAAAATGTTCATTGATAGTATATTTCTCTGGGTTGGGTTTCCTTGATAAGGGTTTCATCATGCCTGGTTTTATCATTTGATATTTTCAGTGTCTTCAGAAAGACAAAAAAAAAGTCTTTTGTAGCATTGATAACCAGGAGAAGCCATAAAAAGCCACTGGTTATTTTATTTTTCATCAGACAGTTTTCTGCTCTATTGTTTTTTTACACTGTGGTGCATATATGCAACTTTGTTTAATAGCTTATAAATGTACAGTAGACATTGTCCTGTATACATTTTTTCACTTTATGCTTGATGATCTTCAGAAAAATGTCTTTTTGAATTGTAGCAACCTTACCTGTACTGTAAACTTTACTAAACTTTTCTCCTCTTGATTAAAAACAATGGGTTGAAAAATGTTTTAGAATATTGCAATCTATATAGTTTAATGAATGGCTTCTTTCAGCAAACTGATCTATGTTACCAGTGTGAATTCTCACCTTTTCCCTAAAGTGTACTTAATCTTTGCTTTCTTTGCACAATGTCTTTGGTTGCAAGTCATAAGCCTGAGGCAAATAAAATTCCAGTAATTTTGAAGAATGTGTATTGGTGCTTTCCTAACAAAGGGATAATTTAACTCAATAAACACAGCCTTGTTTTATGAATTCCACAAAAATCCTTTTTACTATAGTGACAAAAGTGCCTCTTGTAGAGACCCAAGGTTCTCTGCTCTAATCAGATAACATAAGAGCTTGTCTGAATTCCATAGGAACATCCTCCAAAGAGATAGAAGACAAGTGACAGCTATTAAAAGATACCTTGAAATAGAAGCATAATTCCAGTCCCTAATTCGAATTCAAGTGATTAATCAATAAAAAAACCATCTGTGCTACTTTTTAATTTTTTTAGGAAATGTTACAATCCATATGTTTTATTGGGAGTGAATACAATTAGTTATATAGGCAGTCATCCCATCTATAAATTAGTTTACTTTCTTCATTACGAAGAATCAGATCATGCTTTCCAGGACTGAGATGCACTAAGATCATAGAATCACAGAATGATAGAATGGTTTGAGTTGGAAGGGACCTTAGCGATCATCTAGTTACAATGCCCCCTACAACGGGCAGGGACACCTTCCACCAGATCAGGTTGCTCAAAGCCCCATCCAACCTGGCCTTGAACACTTCCAGGGAGGGGGCATCCACAACTTCCCTGGGCAACCTGTTCCAGTGCCTCACCACCCTCACAGTAAAGAATTGCTTCCTCATATCTAATCTAAATCTACCCCCTTTCATTTTAAAACCGGTACCCCTCGTCCTATCACTACACTCCCTGATAAAGAGTCCCTCCCCATCTTTCCTGTAGGCCCCCTTGAAGTACTGGAAGGCCGCTATAAGGTCTCCCCGGAGCCTTCTCTTCTCCAGGCTGAACAACCCCAACTCTCCCAGCCTGTCCTCATAGAGGGAAGGTGCTCCAGCCCCCTGATCATCTTCGTGGCCCTCCTCTGGAACCACTCGAGCAGGTCCATGTCATTCTTGCGCGGGGGGCCCCAGAGCTGGACGCAATACTCCAGGTGGGGTCTTACGAGAACGGAGTAGAGGGGCAGAATCCCCTCCCTCGACCTGCTGGCCACACTTCTCTTGACGCAGCCCAGGACACGGTTGGCTTTCTGGGCTGTGAGCGCACATTGCTGGCTCATAGTCAGTTTTCCATCCACTAATACCCCCAAGTCCTTCTCCACATGACTGCTCTCAATCCACTCATCGCCCAGCCTGTATTTGTGCTTGGGGTTGCCTCGACCCACGTGCAGGACCTTGCACTTGGCCTTGTAGAACTTCATGAGGTTTGCACGGGCCCACCTCTCAAGCCTCTCCAGGTCCCTCTGAATTGCATCCCTTCCCTCCAGCGTGCTGACTGCACCACACAGCTTGGTGTTGTCAGCAAACTTGCTGAGGATGCACTCAATCCCACTGCCCATGTCGCCAACAAAGATGTTAAACAGCGCTGGTCCTGACACCGACCCCCGAGGAACGCCACTCGTTGCTGCTCTCCACTTGGACATCAAGCCATTGACTGTAAGTCTTTGAGTGCGACCACCCAGCCAATTCCTTATCCACCGAGTGGTCCATCCGTCAAATCCGTGTCTCTCCAATTTAGAGACAAGGATTTCATGCGGGACAGCGTCAAATGCTTTGCACAAGTCCAGGTAGATGACGTCACTTGCTCTTCCTTTATCCACCAATGCTGTAACCCTGTTGTAGAAGGCCACCAAATTTGTCAGGCACAATTAACCATTAGTGAAGCCATGTTGGCTGTAACCGATCACCTCCTTATTTTCCATGTGCCCCAGCATAGTTTCCAGGAGGATCCGCTCCACGATCTTGCCAGGCACAGAGGTGAGACTGACTGGCCTGTACTTCCCCGGGTCCTCTTTTTTTTTCCCTTCTTAAAAACGGGGGTAATGTTTCCCCTTTTCCAGTCAGCAGGAACTTCACCGGACTGCCCCAACTTCTCAAATATGATGGATAGTGACTTAGCCACTTCATCCGCCAGTTCCTTCAGGACCCGCGGATGCATCTCATCAGGTCCCATGGACTCGTGCACCTTCAGGTTCCTTAGATGGTCTCGAACCTGATCTTCTCCTACAGTGGGCGGTTCTTCATTCTCCCAGTCCCCGCTTTTGCCTTCTGCCTCTTGGGCGGTGAAGACTGAGGCAAAAAAGTCATTGAGTACCTCAGCCTTCTCCATATCCCGGGTAACCAGGTCTCCCGTTTCCTTCTGGAGAGGGCCCACATTTTCCCTAGTCTTCCTTTTATCACCAACGTACCTATAGAAGCTTTTCTTGTTGCCCTCGATGTCCCTGGCCAGACTTAATTCTATCAGGGCTTTGGCCTTCCTAACCTGATCCCTGGCTGCTCGGATAGTTTCTCTGTATCCCCGCCAGGCTACCTGTCCTTGCTTCCGCCCTCTGTAGGCTTCTTTCTTGTTCATCCATGCAGGCCTCCTGGCATTCTTACCCGACTTCCTCTTTGTCGGGATGCATCTCTCCTGAGCTTGGAGGAGGTGATCCTTGAATGTTAACCAGCTTTCTTGGGCCCTTCTTCCTTCCAGGGCTTTATCCCATGCAACTCTGCTAAGCAGATCCCTGAAGAGGCCAAAGTCTGCTCCCCTAAAGTCCAGGGTAGCAAGCTTGTTGCGTGCCCTCCTCGCTGCCCTAAGGATCTTGAACTCCACCGTTTCATGGTCACTGCCCTTGAGCTTCCCACTCCCCACCAGCCCTTCCTTGTTGGTGAGAACAAGGTCCAGCATAGCACCTCTCCTCATGGCTCCTCTATCACTTGGAGAAGGAAGTTATCATCAACGCATTCCAGGAACCTCATGGATTGCTTGTGCCCTGCTGTGTTCTCCCTCCAGCAGAATTCGGGGTGGTTGAAGTCCCCCATGAGGACCAGGGCTTGTGAATGGGAGCCTGTTCCTATCTGTCTATAGAGGGCCTCATCTGCTCGTTCTTCCCAGTCGGGTGGCCTGTAGCAGACGCCCACTATAATGTCTCCTGTCCCTTCCCTCCCTTTAATCCTGACCCATAAGCTCTCGGTCGGCTCCTCATCCATCCCCAGGCAGAGGGGACATAGAGGGTGACACCCCCTCCTCCCCCCCTCATCTCCCCTGCCTGTCCTTCCTAAAGAGCCTGTATCCTTCCATTCCAACACTCCAGTCGTGGGAGTCATCCCACCACGTCTCAGCAACGCCAATAAGATCGTAGCCCTGCAGGCGTGCGCACGTCTCTAGCTCTTCTTGTTTATTCCCCCTGCTACACGCATTTGCATAGAGGCATTTTAGTTGGGCCCCCGATGAAGCTGACTTACTGGTTGGAATTCCTTTGTGCTGCTCTTCAGGTGATCTCCTGCTGACCTGTGATCCCTCTCCAGGCTCTCGGCATCTATTGCTGGCACTGGCATCAAACTGGTAGGAGTGGGATGGATTGAGGTTCCCTTCCCCTGGCAACTTTAGTTTAAAGCCCTCTTCCCCAGCTTGGCAAGCCTATGACTGAAGACGCTCTTCCCCTTCTCTGACAGATGGACCCCATAAGCCCCCAGTAGACCAGGTTTCTCAAGGCGAGTCCTGTGGTCTAAGTAGACGAACCCCTGGCTGTGGCACCAGTCCCATAACCAATTGTTGATTCGCCAGATTCGACTGGCCCTTTCAAACCCCTTCCCTTTGACCGGGAGGATTGATGAAAAAACTACCTGCACTCCAGAGTCTCTTACCACCGCTCCCAGGGCTCTGTAATCCTTCTTGATACTCCTCAGACTGCTCCTGGCTTTATCACTGGTGCCCACATGAAACAACAGCAGCGGATAATAGTCGGTGGACTGTACGAGGCTCGGTAGTCTCTCAGTGACATCCCTGATATGAGCCCCCAGTAAGCAGCACACCTCTCTAGAGAGTGTGTCAGGTCATCAGATGGGTGCCTCTGTACCTCTCAGAAGAGAGTCGCCTACTACTATCACCCATTGCCTTTTCTTAGTTGCGCTGGTTGTTATACGGGGAGCAGATTGGGCTGCCTTACTCAGCTCCAGCATCTCTCCTGATGCAACCAACAGATGGGCTTGTGATCAAGGGGTGGACTTGACCACTGAAGCCATTGCACAGGTTATTCATGAATGTGAAACATGCATCATAATCAAGCGAGCCAAGTGAGTAAAGCCTCTTTTGTACAGTGGCTGGCGGCTGGGATATCAATATGGGGAGGCCTGGTAGATCGATTATATCACACTGCCACGGACCCGCTGAGGCAAGTGTCACATGCTTACAATGGTAGAGGCGACCACCAGAGGGTTGGAAACTTACCCTGTAATGCATACCACTGCCCAAAACACCATCCTGGGCCTTGAAAAGCAAGTTCTGTGGTGGCATGGCACCCCAGAAAGAACTGCCTCGGACAACGGGACTCATTATTTCCAAAATAACTACATAAGCACCTGGGCCAAGAAACATGGCACTAGTTGGGTGTACCACATTTCCTATCACGCACCAGCCTGCAGAAAGATTGAACGATACAATGGACTGTTAAAGACTATACGGATAGCAATGGGCACTGGGACATACAGGCACTGGGGAGGCAAATTTAGCAGAAGTCACTTGGCTGGTTAACACCAGAGGATCAGATGACTGACCCGGCCCTGCCCAAACAAAACCCCTATGTGCTTTAGAAGGAGGTAAGGTCCCCATAGTGTGTGTAGGGAACTGGCTGGGAAAGACAGCTCCTCCATCAGGAAAAGGCGAACCTGTTCATAGGATTGCTTTTGTTCAAGGACCCGGGTGTACTTGGTGGGTAATGTGGGAGGATGGGGAAATCCAGTGTGTCCCTCAAGGAGATTTAACACTGGGGGAAAATAACCCATGTTTTGAGTTGATTATGGGAAGTACTACAGCAGGAATCACCTGAACCAACCTGAGCCTCGCAAGAAGATGGGCAAGTGCGGCAGTGTCCCAACCTGAGTAGGCTTTGGTGCCCAATAACTCAACACAACACACTGCCTCTCCTGTACTGAGCAGCCACCATAACAGATGGACCTCAACTCATGGACTTGAAGTGCTAAGGCTTGGACAATAAGCCCAAGCCAGAGTTGACCTATAGATGAATCCTGTACATTTTATAACTGATAACCATTGTGCTAATAGGTATTATACTAAGTTATAGCAAACCACCTATTTTGATGTAAAAGGTGGAAATACTGAAGCCTGAGCAACAGGCCCTGAACTGAAACTGCTAACTCCTTATGTAGTCATTAGTGAAATATGCATAGAAGATGTAGCTTAAACATCATAAAACATGTCTATCTTGAATGTATCCTTGTATTTCTTTATGTGTGAGCAAGATAACAAGGCCACAGAAACAGTTGTCTGGCCTTGTGACCTTGCTCATAAATTAACTAGATAAGCAGGGAAACTCCCTTAGCTTCTCCCTTAAGCCCTGGCCAGGCTCTGGGGGGAACCTAACGTGAGATGAAAACCAGATATTTCCGCTTAAAACAAAGGTGCCAGCTATTCTGGCTTACTGATTTTTAGGTATATAAGGCTGGGCCCGCTCACAGCGACTTTGGAAGCCTCACCTACGGGTGGACGCACCGCGTAGGATTTCCCACTTGCCGGGACAGGCTCTCCAAATCCTCGCTGTAACCGGGGCTGCCCAGCGACTGCGGATCTGGATGATGGTAACGTATGCAAGTGGTGAGGGATCTTTCTTAATCACTATTCTCTCTCTTTCTCAGGTAGTAATGATTTGATGCATTACCCTGTATTTTCCTATTTGTTTAAGCGCGCTACTCTGTCTTTTATTACTGTATGTTTTCTGTATTATTCTGTTATATTATTTAGTTATTTCTAGTAAATACGCCTGCTCTTTTCACTCTGGTGTCTGAGTGTAATTGGTATCCCTGATCAGCAAAACAGGACTAAATAAAAATTTTATGAAAATTTTACGGACATTTTATGGGGGTGGCCCATAGACTGAGGGAATGCTATCTGTGTATATATCTGTCCTGGTTTAACCAGGATAGGGTTAAGTTTCCCCAGCAGTGGGGGGGGGAGCTCTAGCCGGGTTATTCAGATACCATGCGGACGTCACATCCTGGCGCGACACATCCTGGCGCGGGAGCGCGGGGCGCGTGGTTTTATACATCTGCTCCTCTCACTCCTGTATTGGTAGATATACTTTGCCCTGTTCATTGTTATCACTGTTATTCTTATTGTTGCTGTTTGTTGTGTTGCTGTTGCACTGCTGTATTAAACCTGTCCTTATCTCAGACCGGGGCTTTGTATTTCACTCCCTTTGTGGGGGATGGGCAGCGGCCGCATGGTCTCAGACCCCGGCAGGGATTAAACCATCACAACTTTGGCGCTCCAACGTGGGGCTGGAGAAGACTGAGATAAGGACAAAAGGAGAAGGTGTGCTAGAGCAATCTGTTAGGTGTAATTTTTTTCTGATTTTATTTGCATTTGTTTGATAAGAAACAGTTGCAATGCTGACCAATTTGCTTGCGTGGTGGGGCTGGATTAATCCTTGTATCCCCTGTGTGTTCCCAGTGCTGGTGTTTGTTCTCGGTGGAAAATGTATCAAGGGTCTTGTTCTGCTCTACTGGTTACTGTCTGCTTATAATGGGCTCGTTTCGCTGCTTGTGGGGGTGCACCGCTACCTGTTTGCTGCCTGGGCTTTTGTTTGGGGTCTCACCCCCTCTATGGGTGAGCCAGGGGAAGAGATCCTCTCAGTTTTTGAGAGTTTCAGCTATCCCTGGAGCATCCAGGCCAGTGTGCTTGCGGCACAATGCTTTCTAAATGCCTGCCAAATCTTGTTTTGGGCCATGTGGTACTTCTCCAACAATAGCACCACCCGGAAACCTGGAGAAGATGGGCAAGTACCTGAGTGAGTGGTCACCCCCAACGTTCTGGGATTTCACTCCCAAACAAGTGCAGAGTCCTGATAAACTGGTGGAGTGTTTGGAAAAGGTGTGCTGCCAATCTGACAAACCCCGGGAGATGCAACTCGCTGCGATGTGCTGGGGGCTTGCCCATGCTTACCGCATCGCCCTTAACACTGATCACTGCCCTCAAGGGGGAGAGAGAGCTGCAGGATCTGAAGGTGAACCTGCTGGTACAGCAGCTGGGCCAGGGGGACAGGCAGTGCCAGTACCAGTCACCTCCACCAGCACAGCAGCTGGGCCAGAGGGACAAGCAGTACCAATATCAGTCGCCCCGATACGGAAAATGAAATATACCAAAAAATCCCCTCGCAGTGCACAGGGTGATAATGAACCAGGCCCATCACGAGAGCAGGAGAAAGAGCCGGAGGTAATCATCCGATCTCTATCCCTGAGTGAGTTGCGAGATATGCGGAAGGATTTCAGCCGCAGTTCAGGCGAGCAAATTTGCACCTGGCTGCTCCGGTGCTGGGATAGTGGAGCTGCTGGTTTGGAATTGGAGGGGAGAGAGGCCAAGCAGGTGGGACCTTTAGCCAAGCAGGCTGGTATTGACAAGGCAATAGGGAAACAGGCTCAAACCCTCAGCCTTTGGAGGCGACTCCTGCTCGCTGTGAGGGAGAGGTACCCCTACAAGGATGATGCTCTATGTCGGTTAGGCAAGTGGACCGACATGGAGAAAGGCATTCAAAACCTCAGGGAAATGGCTGTGTTTGACATGATCTATGGTGATCTGAATGATGAGCAGTCACCAATGGATCCAGATCAGGCCCCTTGCACACAGTTGATGTGGCGGAAGTTCCTGCAAAGTGGACCAGAGGGACGTTCCAAAGCATTAGCAGTAGCGTCCTGGTGGCGAGACACCCAGACTCAGACAGTAGATGAAGTGATTATCCAGCTCCGGCAATATGAGGGAAGTCTCCCTTCCTCCCAACATGCTTTGGTTTCGGCCGTAGAGGAACTGTCTCAGAGGCTCCAGAAAGTGAAACAGGACATGTCCTATGTTCCACCTGCACGGGCCGATGTCTCAGCTATTAGAAGCAGGCGTTTCCCCACCCAAGAGAAGGGCAGTGGAAGGCACACACCACGGGGCACCCTGTGGTTCTTCCTCCGCGACCATGGGGAAAACATGAGGAGGTGGCATGGACAGCCCACTTCTGCCCTAGCTGCACGAGTACAGCAGCTGAAAGGGAAGACCACCATGAAAGGGGAGTCTTCCAAGAGAGATGCAGCTCCAGTGTCCAGTCGGAAATCCCCCAGACAGAATAGAATGGCCAACAGTATGCTTGACCCTCTTGAGGGGAGCAGGAAGTCATTCTTGCAGGAGTCACTCTTAGATCAAGTGAGTGATGGTGAGCAGGATTAGAGGGGCCCTGCCTCCAGCCAGGTGGAGGAAAGGGATAATCGGATTTACTGGAAGGTGTGGATCCGATGGCCTGGCACATCAGAACCACAAGAATATAAGGCCTTGGTAGACACTGGCGCACAGTGCACCCTGATGCCATCAAGCCAAAGTGGGGTCGAATCCATCTGCATCTCCGGAGTGACAGGGGGGTCCCAACAGCTGACCCTATTAGAAGCTGAAGTAAGCTTAACTGGGAAGGACTGGCATAAGCACCCCATTGTGACTGGCCCAGATGCCCCGTGCATCCTAGGTATAGACTACCTCAGGAGAGGGTACTTTAAAGACCCAAAAGGGTACCGGTGGGCCTTTGGTATAGCTGCCCTGGAGGAGGTTGAGCAATTGTCCACCTTACCCGGCCTCTCAGAGGACCCCTCGGTGGTGGGGTCGCTTAAGGTTGAAGAGCAGCGAGTGCCAATTGCCACCAAGACGGTGCACCGGCGACAGTACCGCACTAACCGAGATTCCCTGGTCCCCGTCCATCAGCTGATCCGTCGACTAGAAAGCCAGAAGGTGATCAGCAAGACTCATTCACCTTTCAACAGCCCTATATGGCCAGTGAGAAAGTCTAATGGCGAATGGAGACTAACCGTGGACTACCGTGGCCTGAATGAAGTTACGCCAGCGATGAGTGCTGCAGTGCCGGACATGCTAGAGCTCCAGTATGAGCTGAAGTCGAAGGCAGCCAAGTGGTACGCCACGATTGACATCACTAACGCGTTCTTCTCCATTCCAATAGCACCAGAGTGCAGGCCACAGTTTGCGTTCACTTGGAGGGGTATCCAGTACACCTGGAAACGATTGCCCCAGGGGTGGAAACACAGCTCCACCATTTGCCATAGACTGGTCCATACTGCACTGGAGAAAGGTGGGGCTCCGGAACACCTGCAGTTCATTGATGATATCATTGTATGGGGGGACACAGCTGAGGAAGTCTTTGAGAAAGGAAAGAAGATAATTGAAATCCTCCTGAAGGCTGGTTTTGCCATTAAGCGACAGAAAGTTAAGGGGCCTGGAAGGGAGATTCAGTTCCTAGGAATAAAATGGCAAGATGGGCGTCGCCACATCCCAATGGAGGTGATAAACAAGATAACAGCCATGGCCCCACCAACCACTAAAAAGGAGACTCAGTCCTTCCTGGGCGCTGTGGGGTTCTGGAGGATGCACATCCCAAACTACAGCCTGATTGTGAGCCCTCTCTACCACGTAACCCGCAAGAAGAACGATTTTAAATGGGGCCCAGAGCAACAACAAGCCTTTGAACAAATTAAGCAGGAGATTACCCAGGCAGTGGCCCTCGGGCCAGTCTGGACAGGGCAGGAGGTTAAGAACGTGCTCTACACCGCAGCCGGGGAGAATGGCCCCTCCTGGAGCCTTTGGCAGAGAGCAGATGGGGAATCCCGAGGCCGACCTCTAGGCTTTTGGAGCCGGGGATACAAAGGCTCTGAAGCTAACTATACCCTGACTGAGAAGGAGATACTGGCAGCGTACGAAGGAATTCGAGCTGCCTCAGAAGTGGTCGGCACTGAGACACAGCTCCTCCTGGCACCTCAACTGCTGGTGCTGGGATGGATGTTCAAAGGAAAGGCTCCCTCCACACATCATGCAACAGATGCCACGTGGAGTAAATGGGTTGCGTTGATAACACAACGGGCTCGAATAGGGAACCTCGACCCCCCAGGTTTAGTAGAAATGATCATAAACTGGCCAGAGAGCAAAGATGCTGGGATGTCACCAGAACAAGAGGTGAAACGTGCTGAGGAGGCCCCACCATATAACAAGCTGCCAGAGGAAGAAAAACAATATGCCCTGTTCACTGATGGGTCTTGCCGCATTGTGGGAAAACATCGACGATGGAAGGCTGCGGTGTGGCATCCCACACGACGAACCACTGAAGCTGTTGAGGGACAAGGTGAATCGAGCCAGTTCGCAGAGGTGAAAGCCATCCAATTGGCTTTGGAGATTGCTGAGCGAGAAAAGTGGCCGAGGCTCTATATCTACACTGACTCGTGGGTGATGGCAAGTGCCCTGTGGATGTGGTTGCAGCAATGGAAACAGAACAACTGGCAACGCAAGGGCAGACCCGTCTGGGCCGCTGAAGTATGGCAGGACATTGCAGCCCGGGTGGAGAACCTCGTTGTGAAGGTGCGCCATGTGGACGCCCATATACCCAAGAGTCGAGCCACTGATGAACATCAGCATAACCAGCAGGCGGACCAGGCTGCTAAGATCGAGGTGGCTCAGGTGGACTTGGACTGGCAGCGTAAAGGTGAACTGTTCATAGCCCGGTGGGCCCATGAGACCTCGGGCCACCAAGGCAGAGATGCAACATACAGGTGGGCTCGAGATCGAGGGGTGGACCTCACCATTGACACCATCGCAGAGATCATCCACGGATGTGAGACGTGTGCTGCGATCAAACGAGCCAAACGGGTGAAGCCCCAGCGGAATGAAGATCGATGGATGAAATATAAATATGGAGAGGCCTGGCAGATCGACTACATCACACTGCCACAGACCCGCCGAGGCAAGCGCCACGTGCTCACAATGGTGGAAGCAACCACTGGGTGGCTCGAAACTTATCCACTGTCCCACGCCACCGCCCGAAATACCATCCTGGGCCTTGAAGAGCGAGTCCTGTGGCGACACGGCACCCCAGAGAGGATTGAGTCGGACAACGGGACTCACTTCCGAAATAACCTCATAGATGCCTGGGCAGAAGAACACGGCATCGAGTGGGTCTACCACATCCCCTACCACGCACCAGCCTCCGGGAAGATCGAGCGCTACAATGGACTGTTAAAAACTACATTGAGAGCAATGGGGGGTGGAACCTTCAAACACTGGGACACACATCTGACAAAGGCCACTTGGTTAGTGAACACAAGAGGATCTGCCAATCGAGCTGGCCCGGCTCAGTCAAAACTCCCACGTGTTGTAGACGGGGATAAAGTCCCTGTGGTGCGCATGAGGGATCTGCTGGGAAAAATGGTCTGGGTTAGTCCTGCGCCGGGCAAAGGCAAACCCATCCACGGGATTGTATTTGCTCAAGGACCTGGGTGCACCTGGTGGGTGATGCAGAAGGATGGAGAGGTCCGATGCGTGCCACAAGGGGACTTGATTGTGGGTGAAAACACACCGTGAGTTATACTGTGCTTTTGTTAATTTTTCTTTGTCAGTGCTAATTGCTAAGTGGCAGCTGGATGTGACGCACATGGTATAGAATAAAGGGGTGGATTATGTCCTGGTTTAACCAGGATAGGGTTAAGTTTCCCCAGCAGTGGGGGGGGAGCTCTAGCCGGGTTATTCAGATACCATGTGGACGTCACATCCTGGCGCGACACATCCTGGCGCGGGAGCGCGGGGCGCGTGGTTTTATACGTCTGCTCCTCTCACTCCTGTATTGGTAGATATACTTTGCTCTGTTCATTGTTATCACTGTTATTCTTATTGTTGCTGTTTGTTGTGTTGCTGTTGCACTGCTGTATTAAACCTGTCCTTATCTCAGACCGGGGCTTTGTATTTCACTCCCTTTGTGGGGGAGGGGCAGCGGCCGCGTGGTCTCAGACCGCGGCAGGGATTAAACCATCACAATATCAAAGGATGGGAAGGGGAGAGGGAGTTAATTAGGATGTATTGGCCAGCGTAAAACCTGAGCGTGAGGTAAGTGGTATGAAATAAGGGGTGGAGATTGAACTGAGTCTGGCTAGGATGGAGTTAGTTCTCTTCACAGCAGCCCATATGGTGCTCTGTTTTGGATTTGTGACCAAAACAGTGTTAATAACACACCAATAGCTTAGCTATTGCTGAACAGTGCTTACACAGTGTCAAGGATTTCTCTGTTTCTCACTCTGCCCCTCCCAGTGGGTAGGCTGGGGGTGGGCAAGAAGTTGGGAGGGGACACAACCGGGACAGCAGGCCTAAACTGACCAAAAGGATATTCCATGCCATATAATGTCATGCTCAGCCAGTAGTGAGGCTGAGCGTGTATTCCAGAGAGGCACATACACATACATGGGATACTAACACAGGTGGCCACACAGAGTATAATAGACAGAATCATGGAATATCTCAAGACATGACCGGGATAGCTGGCCCAAACTGACCAAAAGGATATTCCATGCCATATAATGTCATGCTCAGCAATAAAAACAGAGATGGGCGGGTTGGGGAGGTAGCCATCGCTCGGGATACCGAGCTGGGTACGGGTCTACTTGTGGGGGGTGGTGAGTGATTGCCTTTGTATCACTTGTTTTGGTTTTTTTCTTTTATTTCTTCTTCCTCTTTCCTTTGCTTATTAAACTGTCTTTATCTCAACCCATGAGGAGCCGGAGTCAACCCACCGCGTGCCGTATTGCCGTTTTGGCTTCAAGAAGAAAAAATAAGCTAGCACAACTAGAGCATCAGCTGCCATTTTGGTGGGAGGCCTAGAATTTGACTTTAATGATAGGTTTTAGACTGAGAATCTTTATTTAGGATAAAAATAGCATTGAAAAATACTGTCAGGATTTCCTTTATCAGTTTTAACGGGAAATGTAACACTCATTGAAGCACACTACTAAGCAATGTTGAAATAGCTTTGTATAGGACATTGAAACAGTCACTTCTCAATCTGGTTTTTGTCTACTCCAGTGGTCTCCAAAGTGGGGTGCGTGCACCCCAGGGGATGCGCACGACTATCCATTGGGGTGTGGGAAGAAAATATTAGAACTTCTACTTATATTTATTTCTCTAAAACTTTAAGAAAGAAATTAACCTTGGCTAACATCTAATATACAGATTGACACTGGCACCCTCACTCGGTCCATATGTCAGACGGTTATGTCAGGTGCTGTACGCAAGGTGTCCTGGGGGAAGAGTGGGTGGGTGATCCACAACACGGAGGGGTTCACAGTGGCACCCTCATTCATTTGTTCGCTTTCAGCATATTGCAATATATTGCAGTTTACGTGTGCCCAGTTAAGTGGATTTACAGATTATATTATCTAGTTTTAACTAAACTAACCCTCACAGAATGGACATGTGGTTTACAAAGATTCCTGCAAAGAAACCGCAGATTGAAGATAATACTAATAATGTGAGCACAAGCGAACTACAAGAGCTGACCCTTCTACTCCTAGTAGGTGTACTCTTTGTCAGCCACATTGCAAGGTAAAACCAATGACAATCTAATCAGATATGACAAGAAGTTGGCCAAAAGAATTCTAAATTATCAAGACGACTATTTGAAATATGGATTTACATCCACTATTGTCAGTGTTGAACCTTGCCCTAAGTGTCTATTGTGCCTTGAGATATTAGCTAATGATAGTATGAAGCCATCACAATTAGACAGACATTTAAAAACTAAACATCCAGAACATGAAGACAAACCTCTACAATTTTTTCAGCGATGTTTCAAGTCATGTGATACTCCCACATACCATCGGGGAAACACTTGTTCTTCCTTCTGCGGTAAATAATGGCTGAAATAGTACACAGAAAGCAATATGGCGACAAACTAAAATGCATGTCTTTGTCAGCAAATGCCATTGGCAGATGCATAGAAAACATTGCTGAAGATTTGAAGAAACAAGTATTAGAATAAATTGCACAGTGTGGGAGGTGAAGGTAACGTTTTTAACAAGGCGTGAGAGAGTAACTGCTTTTCGAAAGAAACTCATGCTATGGAGAGACCATTTTGTAAACGGCTTTTTGGAAATGTGTCCATCATTATATGACTTTGTTGCTGAAAAATGATGCGTGTCACCTATAAAAACTCTCACATCCGTACACTTAAGAAACTTGGAAGCAGAATTTCCTAACCTGTTTAGAAATCCTCCAAATGAAGAGTTTCAGTGGGTTTTGAACATAAAAATGCAACACCTTCCGATTAGCTTTCAAGAGCAACTGATTGACATCATGGAAGATGGACATTTACTAGCCATATTTCAAGAAGAACCTTTGTATAATTAGTGGATGGGAGTGATAAATGAGTATCATGATTTAATAAGAACAGCCAATGATGCACTTCTTCCATTTGGATCTATGTATCTTTGTATCTTTCTCTCTAAATAGTCTTCAGTTAAACAATGAGTCTCAATTCATGCTTTGGTTCCTTCTTTCTTGATCTTTTTAGCACTAAAATGCTGTTTCGGGCAGAAAATCTATTTCTGCAGCACAGTGAACTCAGGATACTTCATTTTCAGCCCTGATGTGTGACACAACAGCATTCACATCAGTCACTGTGTATCTATCTTCCACATTCAGTTAGTGAGGTTGGATATAGCAACAGCTGGAAATTGCACAGTGTGCAGAAGCAAGCATTTTGATGGAGGACAGGCAGGAGACATTTGGCTGCAATTATTCCTTTGAGTTATGGATCAGACTACCATCTCTTGATTTCTGGCCTGCCAATCTCCTTACATCTGAATTATATTGAGGGACATTTTAAAATGATAGAGATCCCTGCAAGCATTCACTTCCAGTGCATCAAGTCTTCAATGCTGTCTGAGAAAAACTTAACTCCTTAAATAAAACTTAGCACCTAAAGAACTAGACTGGCACTTCAATAACAACATAATGCACTGCCACATAAGGGAACATGGCCTTTGCCAACTGTCCACCTGAAGTTTTGTAACTTGCATAGCTGTAAAAAGACTATGTTTTATAGACTGAGATGGTGTAAGAATGTAATATCTGGGGTTCCTATTAACAATTGACTCCATGGATACTTCCTGATATACTTGCATGTTTATGCATATCTGAGAGTTCCTGTGTTGCTTCACTTCAGAGAACAGATCAACCTGCTCCCACCAGTGCAGAAAGATAGGGGACAGCGGTTTCCCTTCAACATTTATTTAAGTGTGCTCCTGTGGCTGTATCAATATAAAGGACTGATTTTGATAGGTCCTCCAGCAATCCCCACATTGGATACTTGCCAAAAGGCCAATTACCTACACTGATGTTTTAGTAATTATTCCATCAGTGCTAACAACAAGGGAAGTACTAATACAGATAGATTGCTGGATAGATTTGAACCACTGTCTAGGTGTGCTTTGAGAACTGTTCAAAAGTTTTAGTAGCAGACACACAGCTAACTGAGCCCTTGACATAATGAAGTGCTAAGGCTTGGACAATAAGCCCAAGCCAGAGTTGACCTATAGATGAATCCTGTACATTTTATAACTGATAACCATTGTGCTAATAGGTATTATACTAAGTTATAGCAAACCACCTATTCTGATGTAAAAGGTGGGAGTACTGAAGGCTGAGCAACAGGCCCTGAACTGAAACTGCTAACTCCTTATGTAGTCATTAGTGAAATATGCATAGAAGATGTAGCTTAAACATCATAAAACATGTCTATCTTGAATGTATCCTTATATTTCTTTATGTGTGAGCAAGATAACAAGGCCACAGAAACAGTTGTCTGGCCTTGTGACCTTGCTCATAAATTAACTAGATAAGCAGGGAAACTCCCTTAGCTTCTCCCTTAAGCCCTGGCCAGGCTCTGGGGGGAACCTAACGTGAGATGAAAACCAGATATTTCCGCTTAAAACAAAGGTGCCAGCTATTCTGGCTTACTGATTTTTAGGTATATAAGGCTGGGCCCGCTCACAGCGACTTTGGAAGCCTCACCTACGGGTGGACGCACCGCGTAGGATTTCCCACTTGCAGGGACAGGCTCTCCAAATCCTCGCTGTAACCGGGGCTGCCCAGCGACTGCGGATCTGGATGACGGTAATGTATGCAAGTGGTGAGGGATCTTTCTTAATCACTATTCTCTCTCTCTCTCAGGTAGTAATGATTTGATGCATTACCCTGTATTTCCCTATTTGTTTAAGTGCACTGTTCTGTCTTTTATTACTGTATGTTTTCTGTATTATTCTGTTATATTATTTAGTTATTTCTAGTAAAATACGCCTGCTCTTTTCACTCTGGTGTCTGAGTTTAATTGATATCCCTGATCAGCAAAACACATAATCCTCAGCAAATCCAACTAAAGGAAAACAGCACCATCAAGCTCCTATCTTACTATTTTGTTAAATGCCTGTACTTGCCCTAGCTAATACTATAACATGTGAGTACAAGAAGCGAGAAGTCATTAAAAAAAAAATGCTGTAGGATTAGCATGACAAGCAGTGACCATCAGTTTTGCACTGTCTAAATCCATCAAACCACCTATGAATCCTCTTCTGGATGAACAGTGTTCCACTGCACCACTCAGCAGGGATTTCTGCATTTTGTTTGTCATGTGAGGATGCTGTTCTCTGTTTAGATTCTTTCCTTTTCCCAGATGAACGATGTGAGTAAATGAAGCCTTTCCCTCCCACAATAATAATCCAACATTTGAATCACAGAAGGATCACACCCTTAGCAAAACAAAAGTGTTAAAAAGGCTAGAGAAGATATGCTACTTATCATCCTAATGTCCTCACCATGAAGAGATCAAACTCCTCTTCATGCCGAGCAATCATCTGATTCAGAGTCTCATCATCAGGAACTTCATCTTCTTCCTATTTAAACAGAAAAAGGCATTAGAAAAATACAAAGCAATGTCCAAAGAGAGGCAACCATTTGCATTGAGCCACTGTTGCACTATCTCTCTCAAAAGGAGTGTGAAATGCTCAAATGAAAACTAAAAATTTGAAAGTGCCTAGCTGTTCATCAATTCAGAAGTAACACAAAATAGACTTAATCAAAGAGACAATTAGGACTTCTTATCACTTTCATATATTGAGAATGAGGAAGTGAGCAAACATGCAACCAGGAAGTTTTGGTTTGTGGTTTTTTCAGGGTCACAAGCACAGTTAGTTGTCAGCTTGCTTTTCGGTTAAAACATACACATTTCCCTTCTGCTGCTCTACAGCACTCCCCCGGTAATAGCATTCTACACTATGAGGTCTTTACTGTCAAAGCAGAAGGAAGGAAAACAATCCTGAAAAAAAATATTCCTAGAAACAAAGCTTGCCCAATCCATATTTCTGTAGACCACTGTCCACTCACAAAGTGAGATGTGAATCATAGAATATCTTGAGTTGGAAGGGACCCGTAAGGATCATTGAGTCCAACTCCCTGCTCCTCGCAGGACTACCTAAAACGAAACCATATGACTAAGAACGTCGTCCAGACACTCCTTGAACTCTGACAGGCTTGGTGCCGTGGCCACTTCCCTCGGGAGCCTGTTCCAGAGACCAACCACCCTCTCCGTGAAGAACCTTTTCCTAATGTCCAATCTGTACTTCCCCTGACACAGCTTCATTCCATTTCCTCGTGTCCTATCGATGGTCACCAGAGAGAGGAGATCAGCACCTCCCCCTCTGCTGCCCCCCTTAAGGAAAGTTGTAGACTGCGATGAGGTCACCCCTCAGCCTTCTCTGAGCTGACCAAGCCAAGAGACCTCAGCTGCTCCTCATAAGTCTTGCCCTTGAGACCTTTCACCATCTTGGTCGCCCTCCTCTGGACACACTCTAATAGTTTGCTGTCCTTCTGTGGGAGACAACTTGTAGCTCCCCGAAAACAGGACTGAGAAAAACAGCCTGAGGAAAACAACCTGAGAAAAACAAGGACGAGAAACAAGGCTTGGTAAAGATAAGGGATGGGGGGGGAGCGGAGGCCCTCCAAGCTGAGGAATGTCTCAAACACTCACAAGTAGCAAAACTATAGTCACGGGGTGGGTAATGTGGAGGCTGGAGCTGATAAGGCTGCCTGGATAGCACAGGATGCGGCTGGAGGAGGGAGCCCTATGGAGACAGGACAGTTCTGCTCTGGTGCATCTTGTAAAGTTTCAAGGGCCATCTGTCCGGTGAATGACCTTTGCTTCATTATCCGCGAAATGCATATTAAAGTGCATATTAAACCCCTGCATATGCTAATGAAGATTAACAAGATCATGCTAGTTACATCATCCCATGAAGCACCTTACTCCTCCCCGTACATGGGATATGTAGATAAGTAGCTCGACCTAGGGGAGGGACCCAAGGAAAGTGTGTATAAATTGAGGGGGGGTGAGGAGTGAAGAAAAAGAAGTGAAGTGAAGCGAAGAAGACAGATGCATCCTTGAACCCTTGTTGGCGGGACCGAAACAGGAACCCAGACTGGTGGTCTCTATTTCTGCCTCTCTCTCTCTCTCTCTTCTTTTCTTTTTTCCCTTTTTCCTTATTATCATTAGGTAACACAAGGCATACTATATCACTTGCCATAATTCGTTATACACTTAGTCAATTATCGTGTATCCAATTAGTACATTGTGGGAAATTAATAAATGTCTGGACCTTGAGACTTGTCTCATCATTGTCCACTCCGTTGGGGATTTACGAATCTAAGTCACTTGTCTCCCTCGTTTGAGCGGGATGTGACACCTTCAATTATTGAGGCGCCCAAAACTGCACACAGTACTCGAGGCGGGGCCGCACCAGTGCAGTGTAGAGTGGGACAATCACCTCCCTTGACCAGCCAGCTATGCTGTGCTTGGTGCGCCCCAGGACACAGTTGGCCCTTTTGGCTGCCAGGGCACACTGTTGGCTCATATTCAACTTGCCATCCACGCAAACCCCCAGATGTCTTTCTGCAGAGCTGCTCTCCAGCCTCTCGTCCCCCAGTTTGTATGTATGATCAGGATTACCCAGTCCCAGGTGCAGAATCCGGCTCTTGCTCTTGTTAAATTTCATAGGGTTGGTGATTGCCCAGATCTCTAGTCTACCCAGATCTCTCTGTAAGGCTTCTCTACCCTCGAGGGAGTCCACAGCTCCTGCTAGTTTAGCATCATCGTCAAACTTACTTAATGTACATTCGATTCCTGCGCCCAGATCATTTATAAAAACATTAAAGAGCACTGGCCCTAAACCTGAGCCCTGGAGAACCCCACTGGTGACTGTCTGCCAACCGGATGTAACCCTATGTATTTACTATAACTCTTTGAGCCCGACTCGTCATCCAGCTGTTCACCCGACATATTATGGACTTGTCTAGCTGTATGCTGGACGTTTTGTCCAGAAGGATACTGTGAGAGACAGTAACAAAAACTTTACTAAAATAAAAAAAAACAAACCCACATCTACTGGCTTCCCTTGGTCAAGTAGATGAGTGACCTTGTCATAAAAGGAAATTAAATTAGTTAAGTAGGACCTTCCCCTCGTGAACCCGTGTTGGCTATGACCAGTGACTGCATTGTCTCTCAAGTGTTTTTCAGTAACTCCCAGAATAACCTTCTCCATAATTTCACCAGGCACTGAAGTGAGACTGACAGGCCTGTAATTACCAGGGGCTTCCTTTTTACCCTTCTTGAAAATTGGGACAACATTTGCCAGCTTTCAGTTGACTGGGACCTCTCCAGACTACCAAGACCATTGAAAAATAATGGAGAGAGGTCCCGTGATAACATTGGCCAGCTCTTTCAGTACCCTGGGATGAATCCCATCGGGCCCCATAGACTTATGTGCATCCAGCTGGAGCAGCAAGTCTCAAACAAGTTCAGAGTCGGCTGGGAGTTTATCATCCCCCCAGTCACGGTCTTCCAACACAGGCCTCTGGGGGTCCCAGGGCCCATCATCGGTGTTGAAGACAGAGGTGAAAAAGGCATTAAACGTCTCTGCTTTGTCTATGTCCCTATTTGTGAAGTGACTAGTCCCGTCAAGCAATGGACCAATGTTGTCTCTGATTGTCCTTTTGCTATTAACATATTTTTAAAAGCCCTTTTTGATGTCCTTCACAGTGCTGGCCAGCTTGAACTCTAATTGAGTTTTGGCAGTGCAAATTTTCTCCCTACAGTGGCGAACAGCATGTCTGTAGTCCTCCCGTGTTGTCTGTCCTTGCTTCCAATGTCTGTACACTTTCCTTTGCTGCCTAAGTTCTAGAAGAAGATCCCTGCTCAGCCAAGCTGGCCTTCTGCCCCGCTTGCTTGACTTCTGACACTTTGGAATTGCCTGCTCCTGCGCTCTGAAGAGATGGCTCTTAAAAAGTGACCAACATTCATGGACCCCAATACTTTCAAAAGCAGATCACAGGGGACCTTACTAGCTAGCTCCTTCAGCAGCCCGAAGTCTGCTCTCCCCATATCCAGGGTTGAAGTTTTGCTGGCAGTTTTTCTCCTATATTGCCAACAATTTGAAACTCAACTACTTCGTGTTCACTGTGGCCAAGACAGCCACCAAGCACCACTTCGCCCACAAGTCCCTCTCTGTTTACAAACAACAAATCTAGGAGGGCACCTTTCCTAGTCGGTTCCCTTAGTACCTGCACCAAGAAGTTATCTTCAACGTGCTTCAGGAATTTCCTGGACCTGTTTGTGTCTGCTGTATGATATTCCCAGTTGACATCTGGGAAGTTAAAATCATCCATAAGGACAAGGGCAGCTGATCTAGAGATACCCCTTAATTCCTTGTAGAGTTAATTCATCGATGTCATCATCCTGGCTGGGTGGTCGATAGTAGACTCCCACAACAACATCCGCTTTATTTGTTTTCCCCTTAACCCTTACCCAGAGGCTCTCAACCATGTCATCACCAACTGCAAGCGCCATACAATCCAACGCCTCCCTTACATACGGTGCCACCCCCCGCCTCGCCTGCCCTGCCTATCCCTCCTGAAGACCCTATAACCATCCATCATGGCACACCAGTCACAGGACTCATCCCACTAGGTTTCGCTTATGCCAATGTTGTTGTAGCTCTGGGACTGGGCCAAAGCTTCTAGCTCCTCTTGTTTATTCCTCATGCTGTGCACATTAGTATAGAGACATTTCAAACGTGCTCCAGTGTACTCAGCACATCATGGAGCAGACCAAAGGACCTCGCTAGCACACTGTCCTGCAAACATTGGCGTGCCATCCCGTGGCTTATCACTAGCGAGCCTGGTTTTATCCCTTTCCCCTTCAAATCTAGTTTAAAGCTCTTTCAATGAGCCCTGCTAACTCTTGCGCAAAGATCCTTTTCCCCCTTTGAGAAAGGTGTACCCCATCTGTTGACAGCAGGCCTGGTGTCGTGTAGACCGACCCATGATCAAAAAACCCAAAATTCTGCCAGTGACACCAGTTACGGAGCCAGGTATTGATCAGCTGGGTCTTCCTGTTTCTTCCAACAACATTCCCCGCAACTGGAAGGATAGAGGAAAACACTACTTGTGCTCCTGATCCCTTAACCAGTCATCTCAAGGCCGTGAAGTCTCTTTTGATCACCCTTGGACTTCTTATTGCAACTTCGTTGCTGCCCACACGAAAAAGCAATAATGGATAATAATCCAAGGGCCATACCAGGGTAGGAAATTTTCTCGGCACATCTTTAACCTGGGCGCCAGGGAGGGAGCAGACTTTCCTAAGAGGTGGGTCTGGTAAAGATCCGTCTTTTTGACAAAAAGTTATTTAATAAAATCAAAAACATTCATTGGCAAAATAAACCAAAACTCTGGGATTCAACTGAAAACATAAATGTTGAAGAGCTATGGTGCCCATTTTTAACATGATCAGGCTCCATAATGCTCAGTTCCTCTCTCCAAATACAGCAACTATTTTGAAAGTACATGGCATTTTAAATTTCCTAACAGGATAGGTAAAACAAAGCTACAAACTTTAGTTTGGTTCCCACATAAAAACCTTTAAACATTTACTGAATCTGTGTTACAGTATATTGTAAACCTACAGCTAAGGGTTTGACATGACAATAAATGTTTTGTACTCACTAAAATGGAGGTGAAGTAGAATGCAGTATATAGCACCTCAAAATTAACTTTCTATAGTCTTTTATATTCAAAATAATCAAAAGAAGCCTGCATCTACATCTATGCATCTCATTTCCCCTCCATTGGTAAGATTTCTACACTTCAGGAAAAAAGTATGATTACCACTTCAGCTCTCACTAAATACTCATGTGATTTGTAATTCAAGCATGAAATAAGTAAAGCAGTTGGAAAAGTGATGGTGTTCTGACACAGTGTTCTGGTGGCATAAACTCTGGAACTGTTGGTTCCTCTCCCCACCAATATTTCATACATTCAATATTTGGAAAAAGCTAGCTGTTCTTTTTTTTTAAAAAAGATCATTACATGTTTTGTGGGTGTGCATATATTTGAATGCGTGTGTGTATGGGAAGAAATGAAAATAAGAAGTGGAGGGGAATAGAAGAAATTTGAGAGTTAAAAAAAAACCCCACCAACCCTAACAACAATGAAAAAAATCACATGCATAAAAACCCTTCATTAAGTAAACTATTAAAAGCTGCCCCAAAAGTCCTGCAAAAGAATATAAGAAGTCTAAAATATTTGGATTCTGAACTAGTGAAACTCTCTCTTCCCCTCAGTGTGTGTGCATTTACTATCATCTTGAATTACTCAATAATATTTTTTACTTCAATTTTATCATATTTTTCTCTAAACCCAGAAATGTGCAGAGCTAGAAGAGAAAGCATGTGTAATTTTTAATGTAGTCTAGTAAAAAATGCAAGTGAAAACTCTGAGAAGTACACAACAAATAATACTGATGCAACATATCACATACTAAGCTAAGTTTTAACTGATGACATCTTCAGTACCCTCTTTGGGAGCATTCCTAGAATGCATTTTCAGAGAGGTTTCAATCCTACAAAAAGGCATGTTTGTAGGCATGAATGATAGGGAGCAGCAACATTGCTTTTAACATATGTCACACTGGAAAGAATTGTATGAACATGTGAAGTAATAGTATAAATCAAACCTGTATCACAGTGGATCTAAAAAATGTATTAGTTTTATTATTTCACAGTTTTAACTGCTTTCAGTACAATAGATTTAATGACTACTGAAGGAATTTCTTTTAATATGGAAAGATTCTGGCAGATATTCACAAAGGTTTTGCTTAAATTTTATTAAAAATACTTAAGTATTTTGAAAGCCGAAAATAAAGAATTACAGATGACAAAACCTTTCAATAACCTAAGGCAACTCATTAAGCCACAGAAATTATATCAGGATCTGACAGCTATTCTGTTTAAAGTGAGAGGTGTGTTATACATGCAAAAATACTGTTATCTTAATTAAGACAGTTAATTGTTTTGTTGAATTGTTTGGAGGTGATATGAAAATTAGACTCCTTTAAGGAATCACAAAATCACAGAATAGTCGAGGTTGGAAGGGACCTCTGGAGACTGTCTGGTCCAACACCCTCCCACACATCCCCAAACAGGGTCAACTAGAGCAGGTTCCTCAGGGCCATGTCCAGTTGGGGTTTTAGTATCTCCAAGGACGGAGACTCCACAACCTCTCTGGGCAACCTGTTCTAGTGTTTGACCACCCTCAGAGTAAAAAAGAGGGGGGGGTTCTTATGTTTACACAGAATTTTCTGTATTTTAGTTTGTGCCCATTGCCTGTTGTCCTGTCACTGAGGAGAGTCTGGCTCTATTTTCTTTACTTCCTCCCATCAGGTATTTAGGCACATTGATAAGGTCCCCTCCTGAGCCTTCTCTTCTCCAGGCTAAACAACCCCAGCTCTCTCAGCCTCTTCCTTATGTCAGATGCACCAATCCTTTAACTATCATAGTGGCCCTTTATTGGACTCACTCTAGTATGTCCATTTCTTTCTTGTAGTTGGAAGCCCAGAACTGGACACAGTATTCCAGATGTGGTCTCATCAGTGCTGAGTAGATACTTGGTATAGGCTCAGTTGACTCTGATGCCTCCCTTGACGGAGCTTGTTCCTCCTCAATTGTTCCCAGGGCACTATACCTGTTCTGTAATTGCAGATCTGCAGGCAGAGAAGGAGTCTTCCTTCTGTTGCCAGAAGTCACAAGCTTCAGGTCTTCCCTGACATGGGAGATGTCCTACTGGTTGTAGGATCACACAATAATTTTGGTTGGAAGGGTCCTCAGTAGGTCATCTAGTCCAACCTCCTCCTCAAAGCAGGGTCAGCTAGGAGATTGGACCAGGTTGCTCAGGGCTTTAAGCTCCTCTGAGCACAGCCTCTAAATGTATCTCCTTTGCATCATTTGCAAGCTTTTGCCTCTGCAGGGTCTCTGAAGACCATCTCCTGCCCATCCTCCCCCAATGCTACACAGCTGTATTGGGAGCCTTGTGGAAGACATTGTATTCGGGGGGTTAGGGATCTTGAACAGGCTGTCTGCTCTAAGTCTACAGGCTTGTACTTAGGGCTTGAGAAGCCCATATGTTATTAATATAATCTGTAACTTACAATATAACTTTGGTAAAGGTAAACTGTATGTGGATCAAGGGGTGGAATGTAGAGATCCTGACTGAGAAACCGTTGCACATTTAGGAGTTCGTGATGCACATAACAGTTAATGGGAGTAGGCCCAGGCCTGTGATGTGCTGCACAAATCCCTTGGCCACACGATCAACTCAGCCAGCTCACTGTAACAGAGGAGCCTGCAGGAAGCTCCCACTCAGTACCGGCGACTACGCCACCTGCATGGCCTTGCCTTTATCTAGCAGTGCAGCAACAAGTTCCCATGAGAATATCCTTTAGGAACAGAGTTGTTTTCTTGTAAGGAAATTATATAGTCTCAAGCAGTCCCAAGCTGCACTCTCGCCTACCAGTTATATAGCTGCTTCCCAAGCACCAACTGAAACATCTTCTTTTTGGTTTTTTTTAACTGCCTTACCTCATTTTCTTCCTCATGTTCTAATATAGCCTGTAGAAAAGCTCTCCGCTCATGGCTTGAAGATTTCTGATCAAACATTCCAGCCTGAATAACTTTTTGATCTACATTCAGTTTATACTTTGCAGCAGCGAGTATCTTCTCCTCCACACTGTTCACAGTGCACAGTCGCAGGACTCGAACCTCATTCTGCTGACCAATTCGATGAGCTCGGTCTTGGGCCTGCAAGTCCTATTAGGCAAAGAATATGGAATGATGCATAACGTAACTGTGCTATACAAATCACTCCCTGCTTAAAGGACACTGTAATGTTGGGTTTTATTAGCATAACAAAAAGAAGTGCTCAAGCTACAGCCCACCACAATTCATCTAGCTCATTCCTGATTATCCTCCTTCTTGGGAGTTCATCAAACCCAGGCAGGCAAACTGGAGGGAAAAAAATATGTGCATGCTCTGTACAATGTGAATGCAGTAAGTCAAACACTTCTTGAAAGCATGTGCAGTAATTAGCCAAGATAGGCCACAGTATGTAATTCCTCTCTGCCACTCAGAGTTCATGGCCTTTCAGGCCAGAAAAGAACCCTGAAGTAAAGCAACTCTAGTCCAGGTACAAGAACAGAGGCAACGATATAACTAGGTATATATAATAAAGTCCAGATATAAACCTGTGTATCTAAAACAAACCACTATTTCTGAGTGTCTTAAATGCATTAGTAATTTTATGTATTGGGTCTGGCTAGAACGGAGTTAACTTTCTTCATATCAGCCTGTTGGGGGCTTGTCCGGGATGGTGCTGTGATATGGATTTGTCATGAAAAGAGTGTTGATAATGCAGCAATGTTTTGGCTATTGCTGAACAGTGCTTGCACAGCATCAAGTCTTTCTCTGTTTCTCACTCTGCCCCACCAGGGAGTAGGCTGGGGGTGCACAAGAAGTTGGGAGGGGACACAGCCGAGACAGCTGACCTGAATTGGCCAAAGGGATATTCCATGCCATGTAATGCCATGTTCAGCAATAAAAACTGGGCAGAGTGTGTGTGTGTGTGGGGGGGGGGGGGAAAGCATGTATATGTGTGTTGGCTTCCAAGATGGAATGGAATGGAATGGAATGGAATGGAATAGAATAGAACAGAACAGAACAGAACAGAACAGAACAGAACAGAACAGTTTAGTTCACTTGGAAGGGACCTACAATGATCATCTAGTCCAACTGCCTGACCACTTCAGGGCTGACCAAAAATTAAAGCATCTTATTAAGGGCATTGTCCAAATGCCTCTTAAAGTCTGACAGACATGGGGCATCAATGACCTCTCTAGGAAGCCTATTCCAGTGTTTGACCACCCCCTCGGTAAATAAATGTTTCCTAATATCAAGTCTGAACCTCTCCTGACACAGCTTTGAACCATTCCCATGCATCCTGTCACTAGACACCAGGGAGAAGAGATCAGCACCTCCCTCTCCACTTCCCCTCCTCAGGAAGCTGTAGAGAGCAATGAGGTTGCCCCTCGGCCTCCTTTTCTCCAAACTAGACAAACCCAGAGTCCTCCTCATAGGCCATGACTTCCAGCCCTTTCACCAGCTTTGTTGCCCTCCTCTGGATGCATTCAAATACCTTCACACCTTCTTAAATCACGGGGCTCAGAAATGCACATAGTACTCAAGGTGAGGCCGTACCAGCGCTAAATACAGCAGGATAATCACCTCTTTTGACCGGCTGGTTATGCTGTGTTGAATGCACCTCAGAATGCAGTTTGCCCTCTTGGCTGCCAGGGCACACTGCTGACTCATCTTGAGACTACTGTCAACCAGCACCCCCAGATCCCTTTCTGCAGGGCTGCTCCCCAGCCACTCCTCTCCCAGTCTATACTTGTGCCCAGCATTACTCCATCCCAGGTGCAGAATCTGGCATTTGTTCTTGCTAAATTTCATGCCACTGATGATTGCCCAATGTTCTGATCTATCCAGATCCCTCTGCAAGGCCTCTCGTCCCTCAAGAGAATCAACAGCACCTCCCAGTTTGGTATCGTCAGCAAACTTGCTAATGGTGCATTCAACTCCTGCATCCAGATCGACAATAAATACATTGAACAGAACTGGTCCTAGAATTGAGCCCTGAGGAACACTGCTGGTGAACAGATGTAGCCCCTGTCACTACAACCCTTTGAGCCCTGCCATTCAGCAGGTTCTTCACCCAGCGCACCTTGTACCTGCTCATCTCACAGCTGGACAACTTGTCCAGAAGGATGCTGTGAGGGACAGCACCAAAAGCCTTACTAAAATCCAGAAAAACTACATCCACCACCTTCCCTTCATCCACTAGGCGAGTGACCTTATTGTAGAAGGATATTAAATTAGCTAAACAGGACTTTCCCTTTGTGAACCCATGTTGGCTGTGCCTGATGATTGCATTGTCCCTTAGATGCCTTTCAATAGCACCCAGTATGATCTTCTCCATAATTTTTCCAGGTACTGAGGTTAGACTAACAGGTCTGTAGTTTCCTGGGTCTTCCCTCGTGCCCTTCTTGTAAATTGGAATAACACTGTCTAGCTTCCAGTCAGCAGGGACCTCCCCAGGCTCCCAAGACCTTTGGTAGATGATGGAGAGGGGTCCTGCTCTAAGATCTTCTAGCTCCTTCAGTACTCTGGGATGAATCCCATCAGGCCCCATGGACTTATGAACATTCAGCTGATACAGCTGGTCCCTTACAATTTCAGTGTCCACAAATGGAAAGGCACTGTTCCTGCAGTCATGGTCCTCCAACTCAGAGGACCGGGCAGCCCAAGGTCTGTCACTGATATTAAAGACTGAGGCAAAAAAAAGCATTGAATGCCTCCACCGTTTCTTCATCCCTTCTTCATCCCTGGTGGGTTGACCCTGGACAACAGCCAAGCACCCACACAGCCACTCACTCACTCCCCTCTCCCACGGGATGGGGAGAAAATAGAAGGAAAGTTAAAAGAATGGTTGATCGAAATAAAGACAGTTTAATAGGTGAAGCAAAATCTGTGCATGCAAGTAAAGCAAAAGAAGGGATTTATTTACTATTTCCTTTTGGCAGGCAGATGTCCAACCACTTCCTGGAAAGCAGGACCTCAGCACACATAACAGTTGCTTGGGAAGACAAATGCCATGACCACAAACATCCCCATTTCCTCCTCCTTTCCTTGAGCTTTTATTGCCGAGCACGTCGTATAGTATGGAATATCCCTTTGATCAGTCTGGGTCAGCTCTCCTGGCTGTGTCCCCTCCCAGCTTCTTGCCCACCCCCAGTCTACTCATTGGTGGCGCAGAGTAGGAAAAATCAAAAGCCTGGTGGCTGTGCAGGCACTGTTCAGCAACAGCAAAAACACTGGTGCATGCATTATTGTACCGGGTCTGGCTGAGCCAGAATTGGTTTTCCCCTGTCGCAGCCCTCCTGGTGCTGTGTTTTATGTTGGGAGCTGGCAGGGTGTTGATAGCACACTGGTGGTGTGGCTACTGCTGAGTGGTGCTTACACAGCACCAAGGCTCTTTCCAAAATTTTCCCCCCACAGTGGGACGGGGTGGGCAAGATCTTGGGAGGGGACACAACCAGGACAGCTGACCCGAACTGACCAAAGGGATATTCCAGACCATATGACGTCTGCTCAGTATAAAGCTGGGAGAAAGGAGGAAGGGGGTGGGGTCACCCTTGGTCCTCCGAGGCAACCACTGCGCGTATTGGAGCCCTGCTTCCTGAGAAGGCCCGACATCGCCTGTTCATGGGAAGTAGAGAATAACTCTGGTTTTTTTTTTTTGCTTCCGCGCGCAGACCTTTGCTTCGCTTTGCTTATATTAAAACTGCTGTTGCTTTACCCACAAGGGTTGGGGTTTTTTTTCCTATCTTATTTTCTTTCTCCTCTTTGCCCTGTTGAGAAAAAAAGGGGAAGGGGGGGAAGTGATAGAGTGACTTGGTGGGTACCTGGCATTTAGCCAAGGTCAAACCACCACAGTTATCAACACTGCTACTGATTGTAGCAGTTTGCCTTACCAATTCTTCTCAAAACAGCATTTTATGATATACTTTCATTTCACTGTCAATCTTCCCAAATTAAAAAACAAAGCCTAAAAAAGCACAACTACTTCCATATTGTATGAAGATAATTAAATAAAAATAACCTGATGAGGATTCCAATCACTATCAAAGATTATAACAGTGTCAGCAGCCTGGAGGTTCAAGCCCAGCCCTCCTGCCCTTGTACTCAGCAAGAAGATGAAGTACTGTGAGCCAGGTTCATTAAACTTCTTCAGCAGGGCAGCTCGATCCTCCGATTTTGTTGTACCTGAGAAGAAATTAAAAAAGAAATAAAAAGAAACCCTATGGCAAAGATCTTCTACTGAAATAATTTAAAAGCAATCTTAGTTGTTTAAGGCACATGTGGAAGGGAAATTTTAGCTCACTTGTTCTTTGCCATCTCAGCTATGTTTTCTATAATATAGACGCAAACACTAACAATGGATGTTTCAGCCAACTGTCTATAGCACTTGGGAGGAGAGTTCAGAGAATGATCATAGAATGGTTTGCGTTGGAAGGGACCTTAAAGATCATCTAGTTACAATGCCCTCTGCCATGGGCAGGGACACCTTCCACCAAACCAGGTTGCTCAAAGCCCCATCCAACCTGGCCTTGAACACTTCCAGGGAGGGGGCAGCCACAACTTCCCTGGGCAACCTGTTCCAGTGCCTCACCACCCTCACAGTAAAGAATTGCTTCCTCATATCTAATCTAAATCTACCCCCTTTCATTTTAAAACCGGTACCCCTCGTCCTATCATTACACTCCCTGATAAAGAGTCCCTCCCCATCTTTCCTGTAGGCCCCCTTGAAGTACTGGAAGGCCGCTATAAGGTCTCCCCGGAGCCTTCTCTTCTCCAGGCTGAACAACCCCAACTCTCCCAGCCTGTCCTCATAGAGGGAAGGTGCTCCAGCCCCCTGATCATCATCGTGGCCCTCCTCTGGAACCACTCGAGCAGGTCCATGTCATTCTTGCGCGGGGGGCCCCAGAGCTGGACGCAATACTCCAGGTGGGGTCTTACGAGAACGGAGTAGAGGGGCAGAATCCCCTCCCTCGACCTGCTGGCCACACTTCTCTTGATGCAGCCCAGGACACGGTTGGCTTTCTGGGTTGCGAGCGCACATTGCTGGCTCATAGTCAGTTTTCCATCCACTAATACCCCAAGTCCTTCTCCACAGGGCTGCTCTCAATCCACTCATCGCCCAGCCTGTATTTGTGCTTGGGGTTGCCTCGACCCACGTGCAGGACCTTGCACTTGGCCTTGTAGAACTTCATGAGGTCTGCACGGGCCCACCTCTCAAGTCTGTCAAGGTTCCCAAACTTTTATTTTAAGTAGGCTTGACATTTCAAAAGGGGACGTCGAAAAGATGCAACTGTTTGACAACATTTTATGACTGACAAGTTTCAATAGATGATATACACATGCAAAATGGCACTTTAGTTTTGATTAAGGCCTTATGAGCACTCACAGAATCTAAACATTTTTAAAACTATATGTTTACACAAACATAGATTTATTAACATTTCACTATTGGCCTTAAAAATCAAGATTAATATCAAGGGAACAAAAATTCTTAAAAGATCCCATTCAAAACACAATGGTGTCGATAGGGGAGGGAAAGAAAGCAGAGGATTCAACCACGGTAAGAGGCCTGCACAAAGCTCTAAGTAACAACTAAGCACTGTACACATTGGCAACAAGGTGAATTTCCTGTACTTTGACAATCAGCTTTGACTGATCACCTTGGTCTGACCCTCTGCTTGTTTTATCTTTTTACATCTCTGCCTGTAGCTGAAGACAGACAGAAGTTTGATGTTTTTATTCACATGTTCATACTCTTATAATACAGAGGATGAAGCTTTTCTATTACATAGTCAAATTGCTGAACCAGAAGATCAAGGCGATGTTTTAACAGAGTGAGAAAGTAACTGCTTTTCGAAAGTTTTTTGAAAGTGGCTTTTTGGAAATGTTTCCATCATTATGTGACTTTGTTGCTGAAAATGATGCAAGTGTGTCACCTATAAAAACTCTCATATTCATACACTTAAAAAACTTGGAAATAGAATTTCCTAACCTATTTAGAAATCTTCCAAAGGAAGAGTTTCAGTGGGTTTTGAACCCATTTGTTAAACATAAAAATGTAACACATTCCAATTAGTTTGCAAGAACGACTGATTGAAATCATGGAAGATGGACATTTACTAGCCATATTTCAAGAAGAACCTTTGTATAATTAGTGGATGGGAGAGATAAATGAGTATCATGATTTAATAAGCACAGCTGATGATGCACTTCTTCCATTTGGATCTATGTATCTTCGTGAGTTCTCTTTTCCATATATATTATACTAATGGCATCACATTCATTAAAAAATGAACTTTGACAGAGTCAGTACTGATTTCAGCAACTGGTGCCCAGCAACTTCCTCGAGATTGACATCTTCATCCCACAGACTGTGAGCATAGACCATGCCAGATACATCAGCTATGAGCTCCAAATTTAGCAGAGACTACATGCCATTCCCCTGCTGCGACCAAGGTCATCCGCTCCAGCAACTGAGCCAGCTCCGCATCACCCCTCCTGTCTGAAAAGACTGTCATGACAGATGGAAACCAAAGTTATGGGCTAAATGAACTCACTATACATTTTGGAGGGAAGGCCCATAGTCTAAGGGAATGTTATCTGTGTATATACATCTAAGACCAGGGAAAGGGATGGTGATTAATTAGAATGTATTGGGAAACATGGAACTTGAGCATAATGTAAATGGCATGGAATAAGGGGTGGGTACTGTCCTGGTTTCATCTGGGATAGAGTTAATTTTTCTTCTTAGTAGCTAGAATAGTGCTGTGCTTTGGATTCAGTATGGGACTTGGTATGAGAAGAATGTTGATAACACACTGATGTTTTCACTTGTTGCTAAGAGATCAAGGACTTTCCAACTCCCCATGATCTGCCCATGTGCAGGTGTACAAGAAGCTGAGAGAGAGCAGAGCCAGAGCACCGGACCCAAATTGGCCAATGAAATATTCCATATCATATAATGCCATGATTAGTATATAGAGGAGGGTTGATCAGAAAGGAGGGGGTTCTCTCGCTTCTGGGGTTGTGGTTTCGGGATCTTGGCTTCTCCAGGATCTCTAGCCAGGAACAGGCTGGGTATCAGTTGGTAGGTGGTGAACAATCACATTGTGCATTACCCCTTTGTACTTTCTATTATTGTTAATATTGTTTTATTTTATTTCAATTATTAAACTGTTTTTATCTCAACCTAGGAGTCTCCCTACCTTTACCTCTCCAATTTCCTCCCCCATCCCCCAGGCAGGGGAGGGTGAGCAAATGGCTGCGTGGTGTTTGGTTGCTGGCTGGGTTTAAACCATGACAATTCCATACAATAAATTTTTAGTGAGAGCAAAAATTTTTATTGTGTCATTAATAAATAAAATTGAAATTAAAAAAAAAATGTTTATATCATCCTTATCTCTTTCTTTTGAATTGATTTTTTTGGTAATTTTATAATATATATAATGTATTAGCACAATAGTATAGGTATATAATTTATAAATATAAAAAACACATATATTGGGAATATGTGCTCAACATTTTTTTACTGATAGGGTACATGATCAAAAAAGTTTGGAGATCACTGATCCATACTATTCTTTATTCCTGTCTAGTGTTAGTTCCAATAAATGGCATTTTAAGCAATAGTTTACAGAGTCCAAGTGCCTTTCTTACCGGGATTATAATAAATTAGCACCTCCTGATCCAAAACAGCCTTCTCTGCCACAAGGGCACGTTGCTGGCTCATATTCAACTTAGTATCCACCAGGACACCCAGGTCTTTTTCTGCAAAGCTGCTTTCCAGCTGATCGGTCCCCAGCCTGTACTGGTGCATAGGATTATTCCTCCCCAGGAGCAGGATTTTGCACTTTTCTTTGTTGAACTGCATGAGGTTCCTGTCAGCCCATTTCTCCTCTTGTTGAGGTCCCTCTGAATGGCAGCACAACCATCTGGTATATCAGCAACTACTCCCATTTTAGTATCATCTGTTGACTTGCTGAGGGTTCGCTCTGTCCCATCATCCAGGACATGAAGTCGTTAAACAGTATTGGTCCCAGTGTTGACTAGTCACTGGTCTTCAGCAGGACTTCATGCTACTGAGCACGACCTTCTGAGCCTGTCAGCCCAACCAGTTTCCAATCCACCTCACAGTCCATACTTCATCAGCTTGTCTATGAGGATTTTATGGGAGCCAGTGTCAAAAGCTTTACTGAAGTCAAGATAAGCAACATCCACTGCTTTCCCCTCATCCACTGATTCAGTCTTCTCTTTATAGAAGGCTATTGCATTGTTCAGGCATGTTTTCCACTTTGTAAAACCATGCTGACTGCTCCCAATCACTGTCTTGTCTTTCATGTTTTTGGAAATAGCTTCCAGGAAGATAAAGCACTGAGGGCCACAACCTTTTCCATGTCCTTTGTCATCAGGTTCCGTGCCCCTTTCAGCAACGGGCCCACATTTTCTCTAACCTTCCTTTTGCTGCTTATGTACTTATAGAACACTTTTTTGTTGCCCTTCATGTTCCTTTCCAGATTAAATTCCAGGTGGGTTCTGTCTGACTTTCTTAATCCCATGCCTGCATGCTCGGACAGTGTCTCTATATTCCTCCTGGGTCACCTACCCCTGCTTCTACCTCTGTATGCTTCTTTTTTATGTTTGAGTTTAGGCAGGAGCTCATTGTACATGCATGCAGGCCTCCTGCTACCTTTGCTTGATTTCCTGCTCATCAGGATGGACTGTTCTTGAACTTGGAGGAGGTGATGTCGCTGTTGAGATGGACATGACAAACACCGAATTGTGCAAAATGGCTACATTATTGTTCTAACAACCCTTTTTATAACTTTATTAAGAGTATGTGTCCATATATGATTGGTTTAATTAGAGACTAACAGTTCATGATTGGATGACCTCTTCTCTGTCGCAACCTCGATAACCTTCCTTTCCTTGCGGTCAGGCAGTTCCGGTCTGGTAGTTCCTTACTCTTGTTTACTCAGCTCTTCTCGGGACTTTCAAGCCTCTTAAAGGTACACGGTTATCTGCTCATGGTCAATATCAAACTTACATTCTGATCCCTCGGACCAGCCGAGGTCTCCCATAATTCCCCCTTTTTGTATTTGTTCTACAAAAATAGCCTGTGCCGTCCACTGCAGGGCCCTTTGCAACAGAGACACAAGACATGGCAACATTAATAACACAACTACAATGATGAACAAAAGCAACAACCCAGTTTTTATCAAAGATAACAACCACCCTGACAGTCCCCATCCTTTAAACAAGTTATTCAACCAATCCCATCCATCATTTGCCTGTAACTTCTTCACTCCTTCTTTCAGAAGCTGGATACTTTTATGTATTGATTCCGAGTGATCTGACAAATTCATACAACACATTCCTTCAAAGTCTTCACAACCATGTCCTTGGGCTAATAACAAAAAATCTATTGTGGCTCTATTTTGTAATGTAGCATGCCTAACACTATCAACATCAGTCAACAGCCATAACAGGACAAATACAATGGGCAGGGTACCAACACGGCCCATGTTCTGTGGAGACACAAGCATACCCATGTCCCAGGTGATTAGGTTATAAGGCTGAGACCATTGCCCCGTCTGTAAATCCTTAACACGCACCAAGGCAGTTCCCCGTACCTCCTGAGTTGAAGAAAAAGAGGCAAAATGTCTCTCAATGGGAGGGACCAACCCTTGCTCGGGCATGGTTAAAAAGTTTAATACATAAATGGCCTTTCCCAACCGGGCCTCTGGGGGCTCCCCTTCCATTCCCCCTTTTTGGTTTTGAAGCAGGCGTTTTACGGTACCATGGGCACGTTCAACAATTGCCTGTCCCGTAGGGGAATGTGGGATGCCAGTAATATGTTGAATCCCCCATCTATGTAGAAATTCCCAAACCGGTCTGGAGACATATGCAGGGCCGTTGTCGGTTTTTTACTGTTTCAGGGACACCCAAAACAGAAAACGCCTTTTGCCAGTGTCGAATGGCATCTCTGGCTTATTCCCCTGCATGTGCGGAGGCAAACATTGCATGTGAAAAAGTATCAATGGAAACATGTACATACTTCAACCTTCCAAACTCTGCAATGTGTGTAATGTCTGTTTGCCAGATTTGCAACACCTGTAACCCCCTGGGGTTCACCCCATAAGAATACGGCACTTGCTGTCCCCAGCAATCAGGACATGATGCTACAATGGCTCTGGCCTCTGTAGCTGTAAGATGAAACTGTCTGTAATGCTCTGGCACCTTGATGAAAAAATTGATGTGATGATTGGGCTTGTTGCAGAGTATTTGGCACCACGGCTATAGACACAATCCTGTCAGCCCGTGCATTGCCTTCTGCTAAAAATCCTGGTAGGGTACTGTGACTACAAATGTGCAACACATAATAGGGATTCGCACGTTTTTGGATCAATTCCCACAAGAACCGTAACAAATTAAACAATTTTTCATTGTCCACCTGTTTGATGATTGCTTTTTCTAACTGCTGAACCAATCCTGCAACATAAGCAGAATCTGTAACCAAATTAAAAGGTTCTGGAAATCTGTGGAAGGCCTCGGTTACCGCTCTAAGTTCTACAATCTGCGGCGAGCCTTGCTGTTCTGTGACAATATTGTGCCACTCACCATTCACAAACCACATTACAGCTGCCTTTCCTGGTTTTCCTGATCCATCTGTAAACACAGTTAACCCCTCCACTGGCTTCGTGGAATGTAGCCGCTTGTTCCCAATCGAAATTCTGCGCACCAGTTTCAACACTGGGTGGCTGGGGAGGTGATATTTTATTTGTCCTTGAAAATCTGCCAATGCAGATTGTAGTACCATGTTATTTGGTAGGCACCACTCAAAATATTCAGCTTGAATTGGAATAACAATGGTTGCTGGATCCCGTCCCACAAGTTCAAGGCAACGGGTCCGTGTTTTAATTATCAAGTGAGCCACCAATTCAAAAATGCTTGGTGCTGTCTTTTTGAATCGATAGGGTAAAAACGTCCATTCCAGCACACATAGAGGATCCGTCCAGGTTTCATTCCATTGACAAAGTAATGCATATGGAATCGTGTGATCTGTTAAAACAAAAACTTGCACAACTTCTGTTAGTTCCAGGCGATAAACATATTTGTTCTGTATTGCTCTTTCTACCTCATCGAGTACCTGATGTGCTTCCTTGGTTAACCGTCTCGGTGCACAAATATCAGAATCCCCTGTCAATAATTCCATTAGGGGGCTCAATTGAGAAGATGTCAATCCTAAATAGGGCCTAACCCAATGAATTGCTCCCAACAGCTTTTGGATGTCATTGAGATTTTTTACTTCCCTATTCAGCGTTACTGGCTGTGGAGCTACAGTCTGATCCAATATTTTTGCACCTAGGTATAACCAAGGACTTGTACGTTGAACCTTTTCTGGAGCCACAACCAACCCATATTGTTTAAGATGACATAATGCTGATCGTTCCATGTCATCCAACAGGGTCAGGTCAGATACTGCAAGAAGAATCATCCATATAATGATAACAATAAGAATCAGGGTGTTGTTCTCGCAGGCCTGAGAGCGCTTGAACTACAAACCATTGACAAATTGTGGGAGAATTTTTCATGCCTTGAGGTAACACTTTCCACTGATAGCGTTTCATGGGCTCTGTGTGGTTCATGACAGGAATTGAAAAAGCAAATTTGTTTTTATCTTGTTCTGCTAATGGAAGGGTAAAAACCAGTCTTTCAGATCTACAATTAAGATATACCACCCTGCTGGGATCATAGTAGGTGACGGCAGTCCTGGTTGCAATGCGCCCATACTAGCCATAACGGCATTGATTTGTCGTAAATCATGTAACAATCACCATTTTCCTGATTTCTTTTTTATTACAAACACAGGTGTATTCCAGGGACTGTGAGAGGGTTCAATATGACCAGCCTGTACTTGTTCTTTTACCAAGCTCTGGAGGGTGTTTAACTTCTCTGGGTTGAGGGGCCACTGATCTACCCAAATAGGTGTATCAGTCAGCCACGTTAAAGTCAGGGTAGGTTGTCGTATGCCCTCAAGCATAGTGGCCCCTGTTAAAAATCCATTGTAATCCTCACACCCCATGCTCCCCGGACATCTCTTCCCCATAAATTCAGAGGAGCAACGGTAACATATGATCGTACTGTGGCAACCTGTCCTTCAGGATTCCGAATTGTTACGGGTTTAGCCGCCATTAAGCTTTGGGTCACGCCTCCCAGCCCCAATACCCCGGTGTCCATCGTAACAACGGGCCAACTCCGAGGCCAATGGAGTTGGGAGACTATGGTAACATCAGCCCCTGTGTCTAATAGCCCAGATACTTTCACCTGTGAGGGGGTGGCGCCATCCATCGCGAGGATGCAAGTCATTTGAGGCCGTTTGTCTGAGATGTTTTGTGTCCACATGACTTGAGGGACACCAGTAGATCCAAATCCACCATCTCCATGCTCTGTTGGATGTGACCTGGGAACACAACTCTTAAAAGGGACAAGCTGAGCAATACGAGTACCTTTTGGAATTGTCAAGGGTGGTGTTGGAGTAGAAACCATGGCACTTATCTGTCCAGTATAATCAGCATCAATAACACCAACATGTACATTGATACCTTGTAAGGCAGCACTTGAACGTCCTATTAACAATGCACTCAGGCCTCTGCCAATTGGTCCATGCGCCGCAAGGGGCACCTTTTGCACAGAATACAATGATATAGTTACTTGCTTGGCGGTGGATACATCCATTCCTGCTGCCCCCGTGGTTTGTCCTGCGAGTTGTTCGCAGAGGATAGGTTTGATGGAAATTGCTGGGGCACTGAAGGGAATACTTGTGTCGGCACGCGTCCCTTCGTGCTCGACTTCCCGTTTCCCAACAATAGTTGTCCATTAATATGGCATTTAGGTTTACACTGTTTCATGAAATGTCCCACTTTTCCGCATCGGTGACAAGGTGTTACTACGGGACCAGATGTTTTTATCCCTTTCTTCTCAGGACAATTGGCTTTTAAATGTCCTGTGTGACCGCAGTGATAACATTTTTGTTCTTTTACTCGGACAGGTGCCATAGCACTGGCTAAGGCTGCCATCTAATGTTCCGCTGACCCAAACTTAGCACAAGCAGTAACCATGGCTTCCAGGGTTGGATCCCCTGGCAATGCCTCAATTATCTTTCTAGAATCTTCATTAGCATTATCCCTAGCTAACTGTATTGTTAATGTCAATCTTAAATTGGCATCATAGACCTGTTTCTCTATGGCTGCTTGTAATTTCTCCACAAATGCAGAAATGGTTCTTTTGGCCCTTGTCTGGTTCCACTGCTAATAATTAAAGCATATGACTAAGTATTACAAAACAAGGAAGATACAGAATAGCACACTTACTTAATGGGGTACTAACATTCAGATCTGCAGTTGCTGGGGAACCCTGGTTCCAGCGAGGGTTTGGAGTACCTTTCCTCGCAAACCGGAAATCCTACGCGATGCGTCCATCCGTAGGTGAGGCATCCAACATCGCTGCAAGCAGGTCCAGCCTCATATATCTAAATCAGCAGGCCAAAATAACTGGCAATTTTCTTTGAGCGGAAACATCTGATTTCATCCTCCTGTTGGGTTCCACCCAGAGCCTGGCCACCACTCAAGGGGGAAAACCAAGGGAGTTTCTAATAAGGTTAAACACTTGGGTTCTTAATTCTTAATATTGCTAAACAAGGAAAGTTGATTACACAATACAGATTTTACTAATCAAAGCAAAATGAGTTCTGTTTAAGAAAATTACAACAATTGCTAAATCATAAAAGTCATAAATCAAAGCCAAAAGCATAAATCATATACCATGAGCTGTTTGCCATTTATCATTTCCCACAGATCCACACCTGATTGATATCAATGAAATTATCACAGATCCACACCTGATCAATATCGACTAAATTATAGGGAACTCCACACTCCACAGCTGCAGCTGGGCTGTGTCTCACACACGCAAAACAACCACACAAAGGGGCCCCCTACACTTATTACTCACACAACATAAAATGACAAATACTACAAACATCAAAACACCATTAAGAGTATATAAAGCCATTGCCAGTTGATTATGTGGTGTGTCCAGAGAATTGCCCCTTCTTTGTTTTAAAATCAAGGCTTTTAGTGCACTGACCATCAGAAAGGTTTAAAGTGTCTTTTTAGAATGAACAAGGGACGCCGCATCCCAGTGTCAGCACCTTCTGTAAAAACTGCCACTTTTGGTGTTCGGGGGGGCGGGACAGATGGACACACGCCGAGGGCACGGTGCCAGACTCGGCCGCAGGTGGTCGCTCCGCGGTGGGGGGGGGCTCAGGGAGGCCCGGGGCCACCGCCGCCAACTCCGCGCTTGCAGGTGGGGGGGTGCGAATGCTGAGTACAGCCATGAGCAATTGCCTCCAGTATACCTGCTGTGAGTGAGTTTTTAAGTCCGTCCTCATTAACGCTTTTCTGTAGTTCTTTAATAACAGAAAAATGAAGTCCTTCCCAATGTGACTGACGTCTCCAGTCTCTTCAATGGTGTGGGATACAAAAAGGGGTTGGTAGACACCACAGGGGTTTTTTTCATTTTCTTCATCAGAGGGAGGTGGTGCGTTCTGAGGGAGGGGTGGAGCAGGGGGCTCCACGACGGGAGGCAAAGCGGGGGCTGCCTGAGGGGCTTTCGGTCTTCGTGGAGGAAACAACTCATCTTGTGCTTCCTCATCAGAGTCCTCATACAATCTCCTTGCCCTTAACCGCGGTCTACGTTTAGGATGGGCTCCCCCCGCTAGGTCCATATCTTGACCTCTCCCTGCCGAGACCCGGTCCATGGACACCCCTGGATTATAAGGGGTTTCCCCTGAGCTTTCTTTCTCCACCTTAAAGTCCTTTAAACTCTCTTTTAACAACCTCCAGGTTGTAAGGAGGTCAGTCGCATTCTTATTACCCTGCGAGGCACACTCAAGCAATTTCTGTCCCAATTCTTCCCATTTGCTCACACTAAATGCAGTAACAGTGCTAGCTTCATATCCTTGCGCTTTGCTCCACAACATTTTTGGGAGCACTACGTCATCCAATTTGACTCCCCTGCGCTGAAGCAGCAACTTCCACATTGTCATAATCATACCCTCCTCCTTGGAGAGGCTAGCACCCATTGTTTTGTTCCCAGCCGCTCACCTGCACGGTGTCAAATTTCAAAAGGTTGTCCGGACTATGCAGCTCTCCCCGCTGCTACGCTTGACTGGGCTCCATCTCCGTGGCTCTTCCCGCCGTAATTATTTATTTCCTCGGTGTTGGGATCACGTCGGGGTCACCATTTGTCGCTGTTGAGACAGACACGACAAACACCGAATTGTGCAAAATGGCTACTTTATTGTTCTAACAAGCCTTTTTATAACTTTATTAAGAGTATGTGTCCATATATGATTGGTTTAATTAGAGACTAACAGTTCATGATTGGATGACCTCTTCTCTGTTGCAACCTCGATAACCTTCCTCTCCTTGCGGTCAGGCAGTTCCGGTCTGGTAGTTCCTTACTCTTGTTTACTCAGCTCTTCTCGGGACTTTCAAGCCTCTTAAGGGTACATGGTTATCTGCTCAAGGTCAATATCAAACTTACATTCCGATCCCTCGGACCAGCCAAGCTCTCCCATAGAGGTGATCCTTGAAAAATCAACCAGCTCTCCTGTACCCCTTTTCTCTCCAGGGCCATATCCCATGGGACTCTTCCAAGCAGATCTCTGAACAGGCCAAAGTCTGCTCTCCTCTTGCTTTTTGCCCTCTTCCCTCCTCTCAGGATTCCAGACTCCACTATCTCAGCCAAGGCTGACTTTGACATTTCCATCCACAACCAGTCCTTCCTTGTTTATAATTATGAGGTCCAGCAGAACACCTTCTCTCATCAGCTCCTTGATTACCTGTGTCAGGAAGTTATCATCAGTGCATGTCAGAAGCTTCCTGGATTGCTTGTGTCCTGTTGTGTTGCAGATATCAGGGTGGTTCAAGTCCCCCATGAGGACCAGGGCCTGCAAACATGAGGCTTCTTCTCGTTGTCTGAAGAAGGCCTCATCCACTTCCTGACCAGGTAATCTCTAGCAGACACTCACAGCAGTGTTAGGCACGATGATCTGTCCTTTAATCTTAACTCATAAGATTTTTCCCCCCCCATCTTAAATAAGTTATCGCAGAGGCGCTACCACTGGCTCCAAGATGGACCTGCCACTGGCCAAGGCTGAGCCAATCAGCGACACTGGCAGTGCCTCTGTGATAACATATTTAAGAAGGGGGAAAAGTTGCTGCACAACAGCAACTGCAGTCAGAGACAGGAGTGAGAATATGCGAGAGAAACAGTACTGCAGACATCAAGGTCAGTAAAGGAGGAGGAGGTGCTCCAGGCGCTGGAGCAGAGATTCCCCTGCAGCCCATGGAGAAGACCATGGTGAGGCAGGCTGTCACCCTGCAGCCCGTGGAGGCTAACGGTGGAGAAGATCTCCACCTGCAGCCTCTGGAGAACCCCACACCAGAGCAGGTGGATGCTCCCGAAGGAGGCTGTGACCCCGTGGGAAGCCTGCTCTGGAGCAGGCTCCTGGCAGGACCTGTGGAGAGAGGAGCCCATACTGGAGCAAGTTTGCTGGCAGGACTTGTGACCCCACGGGGGACCCACGCTGGAGCAGTCTGCTCCTGAAGGACTGCACCCCATGGAAGGGACCCACACTGGAGCAGTTTGTGAATAACTGTAGCCCATGGGAATGACTCATGTTGGAGAAGTTTGTGGAGGACTGTGTCCTGTGGGAGGGACCCCATGCTGGAGCAGGGGAAGAGTGTGAGGAGAAAGGAGTGGCAGAAATGTGTGATGAACTGGCTGCAACCCCCATTACCTGTCCCCCTGGGCCACTCGGGGAGAGTAGGTAGAGAATTCAGGAGTAAAGTTGAGCCCAGGAAGAAGGGAGGGGTGGGGGGAAGGTGGTTTAAGATTTAGTTTTTATTTCTCATTATCCTACTCTGATTTGATTGATAATAAATTAAACTAATTTCCCCAAGTTGAGTCTGTTTTGCCCATGATTCTAATTGGTGAATGATCTCTCCCTGTCTTTATCTCAACCCACGAGCCTTTTGTTATATTTTCACTCCCCTGTCCAGCTGAGGAGGGGAGTAATAGAGCATCTTTGTTGGGAACCTGGTGTCCAGCCAGGGTCAACACACCACAAGATGTTAAACAATATTGACCCTAGTAGTAATCCTTGAGGATGCAGCTACTAACTAGCTGTCACTTGGACTTGGCACCATTAGTCACCACCCTTTGAGCATGATGATACAGCCAGTTTTCCACCCACGTTATTGTTGATTCATTCAATCCATATCTCACCAATCTGACCATAAAGGGACTATGGGACACTGTGTCAAAGGTCATTGTATCCGTGTGGGATACAATGCAACCTTGCACAAGTGAAAATTTTTTGCGATAAAGTAAAGGTCTGGAACGTGTACTTCTTGTGTAACAATTTAATCTATTTGATGGGTTTTGCAACAATTAAATGAACTTAAAATTAAGCTTTAAGTTCATGTTCTGAGAGGTTGGAATATGCTTTAGCTAGGAGGGAAATTTCCATTTGTCTTTGAGAAAAGGATTCTATCTGTTCTCATCAGCTGAGCAATCAATTGATAGCTTACTGTGTTTCACTGACATTCTACTACATAAGGGATCCTCTTGCTTGAAATTATGCAAAGAAACTCCACTTATGTAAGACATGCTCAAATAGTGCCATCCTAAAATTCAGCCTGCCTTTAATTTATATAGCTGAAAGAGGATATGAGGGAGCAGCAAGGGCAGGTTGCTCCTAAAGGGAGGGGAGGGCGTGACAAGCATGATAATAGTGTAGGCAGAGGCAGTGGCCTCAACAGCAAGGGCTGGGTCCCACAGTACCTGAGCAAGGAGAGAAGGGCAGTCCCAAGGATAGGAGTCATGTTCAGTCGAGAGCTCAGATTATGAGACAAGTCCACGGTGATGAGACAGGTCTGAGGTCAATCTGGAGACATGGATCAGCAAGTCAGTATCAGGTCAGGAGACAGGAGCCAGGGTCAGACAGTCCAGTGACTGTCAGGCAAGTCCACACTTATGAAGCAGGTCCAAGGTCAAGCTGGGAAATCAATCTGCAGGTCAGGTCCCAAGTCCAGATCAACAGAGCACATGGCAAGGCACAGGCATGGCTACAACACAGCTGCTGCTGTAGCTCAGGTGGGACCAAGCACTACAGTCTCAGCTTAAAAGCAGCTCTCATGGGAAGGCAGGGGTCAGCCCTGGCAGAGGCCTCCTGGCAATGCTGTCTGGGAGTGCTCTCACCAAGGTCACCAGAGGGAAGGGGGTAGCCCTCAAATGCACTGTCTTTAAATTGGTTCTGGGCCCAGGCAGCCAAACCTCTGGGGGTGCAAGTGGGGGGAGATGTTCTCAGAGTTCTGATGTAGGATATCTTCAAGGTTTTAAATATCTGCCTAAAATTAAAAATTAGTCTTAAAAAAAGGATAGCTAGTAATATAAGCTTTTCTTCTTCTGGCATATTCACAAGCATCCAGTAGTGTCCTGAGAGTTGAGCTATTATTGAGGATATATTTGCTAAATAAGCAAAAAGAACTGTAAGGGTATGTGGAAGGAGAGTATCTGTTTCTTTAAGGGTTCCTGGTGTGAGAGACGAGAAACCAGGCCTGTGAGAAACTAAGAAAAACAGCCTGAGAAAGCAAAAGTTGAGGCTGATCGAAGAAATGCCTCAAACACTCGCAAGACAAAACTATGAGTCACAGGGTGCATTCTGTGGAGGTCGAAGCTGATAAGGCTGCCCCAATAACACAAGATGGGACTGGAGGAGGGAGCCCTGTGAAGACAGGACGGCTCTGCTCTGGTGCACCTGGCCAAAACTTCAAGGGCCATCTGTCCGGTGAATGACCTTTGCTTCATTATCCACGAAATGCATATTAAAGTTAACACCCCTCAATATGCTAACGAGGGCTAACATGATCATGCTAATTACATCATCCCATGAAACACCTCACCCCTCCCCGTACATGGGATACGTAGGTATGGGGGTTGACCTAGGGGATGGACCCAAGGAAAGTGGGTATAAATCAAGAAGGGAAGGGGGGGGGGGCGCGGCCTGAGGAGAGAGAGTGCAGTGAAGCGAAGAAGACGGATGCCAGCGAAAAAGAGGGATGTCTCCTGTGCCTCCCGGAACCCTCGTCGGCAGGAGCAGCGCAGAAACCCAGACCGGTGATCTGTATTTCCCCATTCCCTCTATCTCCTTCTTTTCCCTTTCCCATTAAGAAATGCAAGGCATATTGTATTGCTTGCCACAACTTGCTATATACTTAGCCAACTATCGTGTGTTCAGTTAGTACATTGTGAGTAGTTAATAAATGTTTGGACTTGGAGACTTGTTGTCCGCTCCATTGGGGATTTGCGAATCTGAGTCACTTGTCTCCCTCGTCTGAGCGGGACGTGACACCTGGTCAAAGGAGCCATAAACAAGAACATAGAGAGACACAAATCTGACCAACAAATTATAAGGGAGGTAGTGATAAGAACAAACCTGGTCAGTCACACTAATTGATAAATATATGTGGAGTGTGAGAATGTTGGGGTTTTTTTCAGTAAAGTTATGTAAGGACCTTGCCAAATTGGATTCATAAGGTGTTGTAGTTTAACCCCAGATGGCAACTAAGCACCATGCAGCCATTTGCTCACTCCTCCCCCTCCAAGGGGGATGGGGAGAAGAATTGGAAAAAAAAGGAAAACTCATGGGTTGAGATAAGAGCAGTTTAATAACTAAAGTAATATCACATATAATAAAAATAATAAAATATAGTAATTATAATAATTATTATAATGAAAAGGAATATAACAAAGACAGAGAGAAATAAAACCCAAGAAAGATAAGTGATGCACAATGCAATTGCTCACCACCCACTGACTGATGCCCGAGCAGCGATCCACCCCTCCCAGCCAACTCCCCCCAGTTTATATACTGAGCATGATGTTCTATGGTATGGAATATCCCTTTGGCTAGTTCGGGTCAGCTGTCCTGGCCATGCTCCCTCCCAGCTTCTTGTGCACTTCCTCACTGGCAGAGCATAGGAAACTGAAAAATCCTTGACTTAGGATAAGCACTATTTAGCGACAACTAAAGCATCACTGTGTTATCAACATTGTTCTCACACTTGAATCCAAAACACAACACTGTACCAGCTACTAGGAAGAAAATTAACTCTATCCCAGCTGAAAACAGGACATAAGGAAAGGGAGAGAGGGAAACAAACACACAGACATAAAACCTGACCAATTAGTGTTAAGAACAACAATAACTAGAAACAAACCTGGTCAGTCACAATAATTGATGGGCTATGAAGAGACTGCAGCCAGAACAGGACTTTGCAACTGATAAGGATGCAAACTTGAGGGTCAAGGATGTTTGAGGGGGTCTGTGAAACTATTCCAGACAATGAGAAAATGTTCAAGGGAAGGAGGAGCAGGGAGGAACAAAGAGGGGTTATTGTGTTTTGAACTCAGCCGGTAGCCAATCGCCACATGCCAGTTGTTTACTTCCCCCCCTCCCCTCCCCCCCCGGTGAAATAGGGGAGGGACAAAAGAAGAAATTCATAGGTCGAATAAAAAAAATTTAGTAATAGTAACAAAAACAACAGTAACAATAGTCAGTCCAAAATGGGTAAAATGCAGCAGTGGCTCACCAAGTGGTGACCGGTATGGAGCCCATCCCCAGCAGCAATCCCGACTGCACCAGAAAAATCCTGGCATGCCGACCCGGAAACCAAAACAGGGTGTGAGAGAGCACCATCCGGCTATATACTGAGCATGACGTCACATGATATGGAATGCTCCAATGACCAATCCGGACCCAGCCCTCTAGCTGTGCTCCTTTTCAGCCCAAGGAAAGTTAACTCTGTCCTGGCCGAAACCAGGACAGGGGGCTAGACAGAATGGGGTACAAAAGGGGCTGGTTGCTTATAAAACAGGGTCAGTCAGTACAATTGTCTGACTGAACCCTGTGCCTGATCACAGCACTCTGTCCTATCTTCTTATTAAATGTTTTCTTAACTATCTCTCTGTGCAGTCTCACTCTCTATCCTATGTGTATGTTTGCTGAAAGGACTAAGTGCCAGCTACTGGGGGGACTGGTGTGAGTGGACTTAGGGTCAGCTACTTGAAGTGCTAAGGCTTGGACAACAGGCCCAAGCCAGAGCTGACCTATAGATGAATCCTGTATATTTTATAACTGATAACCATTGTGCTAGTAGGTATTGTACTAAGTTATAACAACCCACTTATGCTGGTGTAAAAAGTGCTAAAGCATTGAAATACTGCAGCCTGAACAACAGGCCCCAAGCTGAAGCTGCTAACTTAGCATGTAGTCATTAGTAAAATATGTAAACTCGCTAGTGAAAGACAAAATATAATCAGTAGAGAGGAGAGAATGTATCCGACTTTCCTTTCGCAGCCTTGTTCAAGGCTGAGAACCCAAGTATTTGGCCTTGTTAGAAACTCCCTTGGTTCCCCCCCCGAGCCCTGGCCAAGCTTTGGGTGGAATCCAACAGGAGAATGAAACCAGAAACTTTCTGCTCAAAACAAAGGTGCCAGCTATTCTGGCTTGCTGATTTTTAGCATATAAGGCTGGGCCCGCTCACAGCGACTTTGGAAGCCTCACCTACGGGTGGACGCACCGCATAGGATTTCCCACTTGCCGGGACAGGCTCTCCAAATCCTCGCTGTAACCGGGGCTGCCCAGCGACTGCGGATCTGGATGATGATGATTATATATGCAAGTGGTGATGTATTTCTCTTAATTACTATTCTCTCTCTCTCGTGTAGTAATAATTTGATGCATTACTCTGTTTGTTGCTTTAAGTGCACTATTCTGCTTCTTCTTACTGCATGTTCTCTGTATTACACTGTTACATTACTTGGTTATCACTAGTAAAGTACGCCTACTCCTTTCACTCTGGTGTCCGAGTTTAATTGGTATCCTTAATCAGCAAAACATAAATTGGTGTCAGAAGTGGGATCCGACAAAAAAAATGCCATTATTTAAGTTCAAAGGAAATTTGTCAAGTCCACCAGATACTCCCAGTTTGAAAAATCCTCCCTGTAGTTCCTGGGCCCAGCAGTGGGCTCAGGTCGGAGGACCGTGTGAACAGTGGGAGAGCTGGCTGCAAGAAGCCAAACCATTAGATGTTCTAAATTATATGAAAAGGATACCTATTGGAAAAGGAAAAGAGACTACAAATTCAAGTAAACGAGGGTGGATTTTGTTAACTGCATATAGAAAACAACACCAGAGTAAAGAGAGGCTGTTGTTGGAGCGCTCCCAGATGGAGCGACAGATATGTGACTTATGGAGTCAAATAGTGATGTTGTAATGCTGGAATAAGTTGCTTGCTGATAAGCTGGATACTTATCAGACAGTGGCAGAGAAAGCCACAGTGCGAGTAGCACAATATAAGTATAGGAAAAGGAGAGGGCTGGATTCATCGTGTACTTTGACCATTGGCACCGATATTGACTCTGAGACTTGGAACTTGTATATTGTACGTATGGTGTTAAATTTAGATTTGTTGTTTGTCATAATTGTCTTAGTGGTACTTGTGGTTATAAGTGTAATTCTGTGGTGTTTGTGTAGATGGTGTAAGGGAGCTCCTTGTGTGGTAATATAAGATCGATCTGTTTAATCTAAGAGTGTGTGTGAGTGTGTGAGATGCAGTACTACTGTAAAAATGTTATCACGACTCTTTTGATTACTGAGATAGGAAATCCCCTTTGTGATGTGATAGAAAAATACAGCAGCAGGGTGACCTTGGGGAGTGGGACCCCCGAAGGAGTGCAGGGAATCGAGATACTCAAGACAGCCCTAAAGACAGTGAAAGTAGGATTTCTCGTAAGGAAATGTTTATGGCTTTGCTAAAAGATGGCATGTCTCGTGAAAAAAAAAAAAATTGACAGTGTTCCAACTAACGGGCTGTGGTGAATATATACACAGAGAGGGCTGAATAAACCTAGCAAGAGAGAGCAGAGTTCTAAAACTAAGAATCCAGGGACAACTCAGCCTACAGCACCCCTTCTCGAACCTCAACGGGACCCTGCATCTGCCCACGGAAGGCCCCCTTCCCGCCCCCCCCCCCCAAGTGGATCACCGCTTCCGGGGGTGAAAGACGATTAGACACCGTTTTCTGACTTGTACCCTTTGCACGAGGCAAAGGAAGTGAATCAATATTATGATCAGTACAAATGAATTAATGGCCAAGCTCCAGGGTAGTGGGTGCAGAAGGACCGACAACCCCATGTGGAGCTTAAATTTATTTTTTTTTTTTAAGAACAAGCAGTCCCCGCAAACTGTAAAAGCACTGATTGACACTGGAGCAGAGGCCTCCTTAATATATTGGAATCCCAAGAAATTTAAAGGACAACTTGTAATTATTACAGGTTTAGGAGGAAAATAAATTAAAGCTGTACAAACACAAATAGAAATGAAAATAAGAAACCTCCCAAAACGATTATATTCAGTCATGATTGTCTCTGTTCCTGGATATATAAAAGGTATAGACATTCTAAAAAGACTAACTTTAAATCTTTCTGATGGTCAGTATCAATTTGGAGTTAAACCCTGTATTAGTGCCAGACCTGTTACAGTTGGTAAAGTAAAAATGCCTCCTGTGCAGATCCCGGCTGCAACTAAGTTAGTCATAATGAAGCAGTATAGAATTCCAGGAGGACATGAAGAGATATCACAGACAATTAGAGATTTATTAGATGTAGGAGCTTTAAAACTGACCATAACAGTGTGGAACAATCCGATATGGCCTGTCAAGAAAAACAATGGATCCTGAAGAATGACGGTGGATTTTAGAGAACTAAACAAACATACTCCACCGCTTGCAGCAGCTGTGCCGGACACTGTCACTTTAATAGAAGAAGTTCAGAAACATCCAGGAACTGGGTACGCTGTAATAGATTTGGCTAATGCATGTTTTACCATCCCAATTGCAGAAGAGCATTGGGATTAATTTGCCTTCACATGGCAGGGCCGGCAATATACTTTCACTAGATCACCACAGGGGTGGTTGCATAGCCCCACTATCTGTTATAGAATTATAGCTGAACACTTAGATGAAATACAGCTGCCTCCTCACACACAATTAAGTCACTGTATAGATGATATTTTGATTCAAAGAAATGATGATGAGGAGGTACATGTTCTTGAATTAGTGGTAGATCACATGAAACAGAAAGGTTGGGAAATTAACCCTGCAGAAATCCAAGGACCGTCTCAGACAGTGAAGTTTCTAGGAATTTAGTGGCACTGTGGGCATCGAGAAATACTGCCTAAAGCCCAACCAAAAAAAAAAAACCCAACCAAAAAAAAAATTTAGATTTTGCTGTACCGCAAGACAAAAAGAAGCTCAAAGATTTATTGGACTATTCAGCTTCTGGAGGCGACATATTTGCCATTTGGGACAAACTTTAACCCCTTGGTATAAGGTGACAAGGAAAAAAAAAATATGAATTTGAATGGGGAAATGAACAGCAAGCTGCTTTTGAATTAGCTAAAGAAACCATTCAAAAGGCTTTTGATTTATGGCCTCTGCAGTAGGGAGAAGTGGAGTTAAATGTGTCAGTAAATGGATGCCCAAAGATCACAGCATTCTGTCCAAAGGTTCCAACAATCATGCCAACCCCACATGGCATTGACCACTCCAGAAATCCATCTCCTTTGCCAGGACAACCTGTCTTACTCCAACTCCCCATGGTGGGAGCAGTACCATTGGTATTGGATACCCCAATAAACAAGTACACCTGGAAAGCCAAAGATGCTCATGGAAAGGAGCACAAAATTAATACAAGGTAGATTATCCCATCCTTCTAATTATAACCCACTTCCGGTTCTCAAAATGAACCGAGAAGCTTTTCTTTCCTTTTTCTTGCAGGTAAACCCCCCTGGAGACAGATATCCTGAGTCACGACAGGGGACCCTTATGTGAATTTAAATTTTTGTATAGTGTTGATGTTGTCTTATTAATGTTTTTAGGATGTATTGTCTATCATTGCAAAATTGCTTTGGGTGACCGTTCTCGCTCCCTTGATTCAGGGGGAAGCTCCAGCTTCTTAAATGTTAACCAAGAATGGGAGGAAAGCAAATCTGGGGTTTTATGTCATTCTGTTGCCAGTATTATGAGCAAACAATAGATACCAAATCAGGGGAAGGTCACTTTGCTAATGGGGCCTGGGCTTTAAAAGGTCATTACTGAGCCCATGAAGGCGAGATGGAAATACCAAGGCCTAAACTATACATGTGCTCTGGGCTGGGGCGTGGAAATACATTTTCCTGCTGCGTAGGCAGACTCAAGCTCCAGCGAGCCAGACCACCATCTTCAGCTCCACAATTGACAGCAACAACCAGGATTTATCCCCTTTTGACACTTAATTTTGTGGAGGTTGCTCTGTTAGCTCTTGCTATATTTTCTCTTGTGGTATGTAAGTGTTCATCTTGTCAGTGTCCATGTAAACTGTCTTGTAACTGTGCTTATTCATGCAGACAACCACCTTCTTCCCCCAATTCCCAAGGACCGGGAACACATCCTTAGGCCCAGCCTCAGACACATTTTGGTTAAATATGTTTAGTTAAAATACTATTAATTGACACGGTTGTTGTTACTGTTACCTTTATTATATGTTTGGTTAAAATGTTGCTAACCATTGTTAGTGTTAATATTGGTTTATTTGTTATTTGTAGTGTTGTTGCTCGTTTACCTTTGTTTAAATCTGGGATTGACATTTCTAGGCCCAGATGACACATGTGCTTTAGGATAAGGGGGCGTGGAAACCAATTTTCCTGCTGCGTATGCTGACCCCAACTTCGGCAGACCAGGGCAGCAGACCGCGTGGACTGCCAGGGCCGCAAACACTCAGTGGTACATTGCCAGAACCACGGAAGAATAATGGATCACATGTTAGTGGTGATTCCAATTTACTATATAGCCTTATAAAATGTTTTGGTTTTGTAGAGTTAGTTAATTTTGAGCATGACATATTTGTTAGGGATGTTGTCAGATATATGCTTGTTAACTGAAGATATTCATATTTGTTAAAGATATTATTAGTTACATGTTTATTAACGGAAAATTTATATATCCGTTAGAAATGTTATTAGTTATCATGTTTCGTGCTATTTCTATCCTTTCTCTTTATATATCTATCCTTCGTGCCACCACGAGGACAGCGATGTCGAGCCACGGGATGGTGTAAAAGACTGTGTTAGACTGTGCTTGTCTTGACATTGCTGCTGCTCCACTACCACTACTGGGCCTCAACATCCTGTCACCACGGAGGAGTACGCTCTGAAGGAGATGAACTGTCCCTGAAGAAACCACCATATTTGCCTGAAGCCAGAACAACAACACCCTTGGCAGTGCCTGTCAAATTGCGCTTGCACGCGAGCCAAGTGAAGACCACCGTGAACACCTGGGCCTGTGAACATGGAAGAACACGGGGTGGCACGTACAATGAACTCCGTGGAAACGGGCACACTCTTTGAAGGAATTGTGGGGACTAGGACAATAAAAGGACTGCGTATTCCTCTCTCAGGACTCAGAGCTGAAATTTCGGGATTTCGACATCATCTCTCTCTTGGCGGAGCTTGGAGCAACCTTATAACCTGTACCGAGACTGAGACAACGGAATGTCGCTGGATTCGTGGTGGTGGTAAATGATCTTGCTGCATCTCTTCCGTTTGCTCGCTTAGGTATTCTGACTTTTTCTTCTTCTCTCTGTCCTATCGCTATTATTGCTTGTTATGGGAAATAGAGCTTACGAGGTTGTATGGCATCTAACCTCATTTGTGTCTTAAGTTCACTCCTAGGATCATTTAAGAAACCTCCCTGATAGTGGATCGGGACATCAACTGATGGATGAAAACTAATGTCACTAATCATAGAAATGGTTTGAGAGCCATGATTCACCTATAGGTCAAAGGACCGAATGAAGTGCTAAGGCTTGGACAACAGGCCCAAGCCAGAGTTGACCTATAGATGAATCCTGTATATTTTATAACTGATAACCATTGTGCTAGTAGGTATTGTACTAAGTTATAACAACCCACTTATGCTGGTGTAAAAAGCGCTAAAGTATTGAAATACTGCAGCCTGAACAACAGGCCCCAAGCTGAAGCTGCTAACTTAGCATGTAGTCATTAATAAAATATGTAAACTCGCTAGTGAAAGACAAAATATAATCAGTAGAGAGGAGAGAATGTATCCGACTTTCCTTTCGCAGCCTTGTTCAAGGCTGAGAACCCAAGTATTTGGCCTTGTTAGAAACTCCCTTGGTCTCCCCCCCGAGCCCTGGCCAAGCTTTGGGTGGAATCCAACAGGAGAATGAAACCAGAAACTTTCCGCTCAAAACAAAGGTGCCAGCTATTCTGGCTTGTCGATCTCTGGTATATAAGGCTGGGCCCATTTGCAGCGACTTTGGAAGCCTCACCTATGGGTGGACGCACCGCGTAGGATTTCCCACTTGCCGGGACAGGCTCTCCAAATCCTCGCTGTAACCGGGGCTCCCCAGCGTCTGCGGATCTGGATGATGATGATAATATATGCAAGTGGTGATGTATTTCTCTTAATTACTATTCTCTCTCTCTCTCTCTCGTGTAGTAATGATTTGATGCATTACTCTGTTGCTTTAAGTGCACTATTCTGCTTCTTCTTACTGCATGTTCTCTGTATTACACTGTTACATTACTTGGTTATCACTAGTAAAGTACGCCTACTCCTTTCACTCTGGTGTCCGAGTTTAATTGGTATCCTTAATCAGCAAAACACTACTGGAGTCAGACCAGGGGTGTAGGCGCCCTGGCCTGTGGTGTCAGCTACTGGAGCGAGTGGGAGCCTCAGCATCAGCTACTGGAGTGGGTGAGGGTCTCAGCTGCCAGCCACTGGGACAGGAACAGTGTGTGTCCCAAAAAAAAGCTACTGGGGGGGACCATGGTGAGTAAAGTGGGTGAGGGGCTCAGTGCCAGAGGCTGGAGTGGGACTGTGGGTCACAAGCCTGGTGCTGGCTTCCAGGTGGGGGACCAAGCATCTGTATCTTCCCCAAATGTGGTGTGCATGTGTAATTTGCTAGCAAACTTCAACCTGAACTAGCCTGTGAGTAGGACAGGGGTATCAGGTAGGCAGAGGGTCCGTGCTGGTATGCCCATGGGGACTTGGTAATGTGGAGTGCCTGTGAGACAAGGGTGTGAGTGCATGCATGTTTGCTAGTGAGCATCAAGCTGGACTAGTTGGCAAGTAGGGGACCCGTGACATGGGTAAGAGGGCCTGGGATCCGGGCAGGGGTATTGGGCAGACAGAGAGGACATGCTGGTACCCAAAGGATCTGCGATTGTGCGTGTGCTTGTGAATCTAGAGTGCCATGTGTGTGATTTCACTAGTAAACTTCTATCTCTACCAGCTGAAGAAGAGGTAGGGGATGTTACTGCCTATGTTTTTATTCTATGTGAGTCTATATGTAACTGCTGTTGAAGGCACTGCCTTGCCTGTGGCAGTCTGTGTAACTGGCCGTGTGTAAGAGACGACTTGTAACTCCCTGAAACAAGGACTGAGAGAAGCAGCCTGAGAGAAGCATAAACAGTGATGAGATTTGAGACTTGGTAAAGATCAGGGATGGGGGGGGAGCGGAGGCCCTTCGACCCAATGAATGTCTCAAACATTCACAAGTAATGAAACTATAGTCACGGGGTGGATAATGTGGATGCTGGAGCTGATAAGGCTGCCTGGATAGCACAGGATGCGGCTGGAGGACGGAGCCCTATGGAGACAGGACAGTTCTGCTCTGGTGCATCTTGTAAAGTTTAAAGGACCATCTGTCCGGTGAATGACCTTTGCTTCATTATCCGTGAAATACATATTTGTACCGGGTCTGGCTGAGCCAGAATTGGTTTTCCCCTGTAGCAGCCCTCATGGTGCTGTGTTTGATGTTGGGAGCTGGCAGGGTGTTGATAGCACACTGGTGTTGTGGCTACTGCTGAGTAGTGCTTACACAGCACCAAGGCTCTTTCTGACATTTCCCCCTCCAGTGGGACGGGGTGGGCAAGATCTTGGGAGGGGACACAACCAGGACAGCTGACCCGAACTGACCAAAGGGATATTCCAGACCATATGACGTCTGCTCGAATATAAAGCTGGGAAAAAGGAGGAAGGGGGTGGGGTCACCCTTGGTCCTCCGAGGCAACCACTACGCATATTGGAGCCCTGCTTCCTGAGAAGGCCCGACATCGCCTGTTCATGGGAAGTAGAGAATAAATCTGTTTTCTTTTTTTTTGCTTCCGCGCGCGGACCTTTGCTTCGCTTTGCTTATATTAAAACTGCTGTTGTTTTACCCACAAGGGTTGTTTTTTTTTTCCTATCTTATTTTCTTTCTCCTCTTTGCCCTGTTGAGAAAAAAAGGGGAAGGGGGGGGAAGTGATAGAGCGACTTGGTGGGTACCTGGCATTTAGCCAAGGTCAAACCACCACAGTCTTTTCTGGCGCCCAATGTGGGGCACGACAACGGCAGTTTTATATTAATTGTGCTATAGCTATAGCAGTTAGTAAGCGACAAGCTCTTGTGCTGGTCACGGGTTTGTTGATTGCGCTGCTTATCTTTATTTTGCTAAGCTCGGGAACATGCTGGAAGAAATTGGGAACATCATGAGTGGTTTTATTCTGCAGGCTCCCGAGGTACTTATTCATCCTTATGTTAGCTCTTTGATACTGTTCATTAATGCTGTTCGCCTATTGTGGGCTGTGTGGAGCTCAGTAGGTTTTTGGTGTAAGAGAAGGCAAATTTTGGGTGAGAGAATACCAAAATGTGCCCTGATGTGGCCTGTCCCTGGGTGGCAGGGGGAGTGGAAGGATTTGGGCAGATTCCTAGGACGGTTATCACCTCCTGTAGCCTGGGATCTTACCCCTGAACAGGCAAGCAACCCCGCAAAATTGACACAACACCTGATAGAAGGGTGCCTTGTCTATCCCAATGAAAATCAGCAACTCCTAGCGCTGTACTGGGGCCTGGCCTGTGCTTATCGAGCTGCAGTTCAGTGCTCTCAAAGGACTGTGGTGGAGATGGGAACTCAAACAAGAACAACAACAGCAGAGATTGCCCCAGTAGTAAAGAAGAAACAGTGGACAAGGAGAACAACAGGTCCATACCCTCGATTAATAAGGGAGGAGAAAGAAGAGGAAGAAGCGGGTCCTTCAGCAAAGGGGTCAGAAGAGGGAATAACAGAACTCAAACAGGAGGCAGAAACTACCCGGTCCCTGACGTCATCAGAACTGCGAGATCTGCAGAAAGACTATAGCCGCCAGCCGGGTGAGTGGATTGCTGCCTGGCTGCTTCAATGCTGGGATAATGGGGCTGATGCTCAGCAGCTGGAAGGTAAGGAAGCCCAACAGCTGGGTTCCCTTGCTAGAAATCAAGGAATTGAAAGGGGAATTGGAAAAGAGACGGCAATTTGCAGTCTGTGGAGACGGCTCCTTTCAAGTGTTAAAGCAAGATATCCTTTCAAGGAAGATCTTACGGACAACTCCCCAGGGAAGTGGGCTACTGCGGATGAAGGTGTCCAGTACCTGAGAGAATTAGCAGTGCTGGAAGTCATCTATGGTGATTGTCGCGGATGAAAGTATTGACACGGCAATATTTAGTAAGAAATCTAGGTTTATTAATAACTAACAGCAATTTGTTATTATAAAATAATTCAGAAATACTAAAAGAAAGAAAAGCGACTTATTCAGATTCTAAAATGACAAGATTCACACTAACTTACTTAACGGTACCTATATATACATATATACATGCATGCACATAACAAAATGGACAAACATACAGAAACAAAGGTGTTTGGATTCAGTGGAATGAACACAGAACAGACATACACACACAGAAACAAGGGTACGTACCCACACACACACACACACACACACACACACAGAGTAAAGAGAAGCTAGCTCAAAGAAAATTTCCCTCTTGAGTTTAGAGCAAATACTCACAATGCCTTGGCATTCCTCAACGGGCGATAATTGAGACTCAAGCGGGGGACTTCGCCCTGGCCTTCCGTCTGGAGCAGACGACACCTTAAGGGTTTGGTACCTGAGAGGCGTCCCAGCTCAGGGGAGATGCTGGTCACAGGCCCACTGCGATCCAGGAGAGCTCAAAGGGTCTCCCTGGTGGTCGCCATTTATAGGGTCCAAGATAATTGACTTTTGTCAAATGCCTTCTGGTGCCTTCCAGCAGTTACACAAGAATTTGATTAATGTGCGACTCTGTTATTGTTCCCATTTGACCACATCCCAGGCACAGGTGTGCCAGGCCCTTAGGAGTTGATGGGCCATTTTAACCATTTCCGAGCAATCGGGAGGGGCAGGAGCCAGGCTCGTTAACATTGTCAGTCCTTATCTCCACAGACTGGTGTATAGCTCGGGGGATGTGGGTGGAGGGGGATGTGGGTGGAATCGCACCTAGCACCAAGCAGCCCAACAAAGAGGGGCGGGGGGGGGTAAGGATTGCACCACCACAGTGATCCAGATAATGATGAAGCCCCTAAAAATCCAGAGGATGTCCTGTGCACACGGGCCATGTGGAGGAAGGTGATTAAAGGTGCACCATCCTCGTATTCTGCCGGCTTGGCTGCGATGTACTATCCAGAAATGGATGTGGGAGAAGGACTAAGATGTACGCCAACTGTGGAGGCAGTCTCTTCCTGGCTTCAGAACTTTGAAGAGAGTCTTGGTACCTCCTCATCTCTACGGGCGAGTGCCTTAGATGTCAGGAGCACCCCAAGAAATCGGTTCTCTTCCACCCCAGTCAGAGGGAAAGGGAAACCCAGGCGCATGACACGTGGCGAACTTTGGTTCTTCCTGCGTGACCAGGGGGAGGACATGAGGAAGTGGGATGGTCAACCCACCTTCAAGTTGGAAGCTCATGTACGTGAATTACGAGGAAAGACCCCTGCCAAGAAGAAGACATCCAAGAAGGTTGTTAATGTAGCTGGTGTGAAACCGCAAGAAAGTAATCAGCGATCTCCCAGATACAGAAAGACTGAGATCACCTCCCTTGACCCTGATGAAGGAGTTTCCGGCCTGGCACAGCAAGGGTCAGACAGTGAATACTCTGACCAAGAACAGGAATAGAGGGCCCCTGCCTCCAGCCAGGAGGAGGAAAGGGATGATCGGGTGTATTGGACAGTGTGGATGCGATGGCCTGGCACATCAAATCCACAGAAGTACCAGGCTTTAATCGACACTGGGGCACAGTGTACATTAATGCCATCAAGTTATAGAGGGGCAGAACCTATCTGGATCTCAGGAGTGACAGGCGGATGTCAAGAACTGTCAGTACTGGAGGCCGAGGTTAGCTTGACCGGGGACAAGTGGGAAAAACATCCCATTGTAACTGGCCCAGAAGCCCCTTGTGTCTTGGGCATTGACTACCTCAAGAGGGGGTATTTCAAAGACCCCAAAGGATACCGATGGGCTTTTGGTGTGGCCAGTGTGAACACAGAGAAGGTCAAACAGTTGTCTAATCTGCCTGGCCTCTCAGAAGATCCTTTTGTTGTAGGACTGTTGCAAGTTGAAGAACAACAGGTGCCAATTTCTATGAGGACCGTGCACTGACAGCCGTATCGCACGAACCGAGACTCTCTGGCTCCCATCCAAGAACTGATCCGTCAACTGGAGACCCAAGGTGTCATCAGTAAGACACATTCGCCTTTTAATAGCCCAATATGGCCAGTGCGAAAGTCTGATGGAGGGTGGAGGTTGACAGTAGACTATCGTGGCCTGAACGAAGTGACGCCACCACTGAGTGCTGCTGTACCAGTTATGTTAGAGCTTCAATATGAACTGGAGTCAAAGGCAGCCAAGTGGTACGCCACAATCGACATCGCCAATGCATTCTTTTCAATTCCTTTGGCAGAAGAGTGCAGGCCACAGTTTGCTTTCACGTGGAGGGGTGTCCAGTATACCTGGAATCGACTGCCCCAGGGGTGGAAGCACAGCCCCACTATTTGTCATGGACTAATTCAAACTGCACTGGAAAAGGGTGATGCCCCTGAACATCTACAGTACATCGATGACATCATTGTGTGGGGCAACCAGGCAGAAGAAGTGTTCAAGAAAGGACAAAGAGTAATTGAGATTCTTCTGAGAGCTGGGTTTGCCATAAAGAAAAGCAAGGTCAAGGGACCAGCACAGGAGATTCAGTTCTTGGGAATAAAATGGCAAGATGGACGCCGCCATGTGCCTATGGAGGTTGTCAACAAGATAGCAGCTATGTCTCCACCGACCAACAAGAAGGAAACACAAGCTTTCTTAGGACTTGTGGGATTTTGGAGGATGCACATTCCAGGTTACAGTCAGTTGGTGAGCCCTCTCTCTCAAGTAACCCGAAAGAAGAACAATTTTGAGTGGGGTCTTGAGCAACAACAAGCCTTTGAGCACATCAAACAGGAGATAGCTCGGGCGGTAGCTCTTGGGCCTGTTCGGACAGGACCAGCTGTGCAAAATGTACTTTACACATCAACTGGGGAGCATGGCCTCACATGGAGCCTCTGGCAGAAGATACCAGGTGAAACTCGGGGTCGACCATTAGGATTTTGGAGCCAGGGATATTGAGGATCAGAAACCCACTACACTCCGACTGAAAAGGAGATATTGGCAGCATATGAGGGGATTCGAGCCGCTTCCGAAGTTGTTGGTACAGAAGTACAGCTCCTCTTGGCACCGCGATTGCCTGTACTACATTGGATGTTCAAAGGAAACATCCCTTCTACGCACCATGCAACCAGTGCTACCTGGAGTAAATGGGTAGCGTTAATCACGCAACGAGCTCGACTGGGAAAACCCAACCGTCCAGGAATCCTGGAAGAGATCATGGACTGGCCAGAAGGTAGAGATTTTGGAGCACTGCCTGAGGAGGTGGCTCGTGCCCAAGAGGCACCACCATATAACGAGTTACCAGAAGATGAAAGGCGGTATGTTCTGTTTACTGATGGATCCTGTCATGTGGTAGGAAACCATCGGAAGTGGAAAGCTGCTGTGTGGAGTCCCACAAGACAAGTCGTTGAGGCCACTGAAGGAGAGGGCGAGTCAAGTCAGTTTGCAGAAGTAAAAGCGATCCAACTAGCCCTAAAGATTGCTGAACGAGAAAAGTGGCCAGTACTGTATCTCTACACTGACTCCTGGATGGTGGCTAACGCCCTGTGGGGGTGGCTACAGGAGTGGAAGAAGACCAATTGGCAGCGCAGAGGTAAACCCATCTGGGCTGCTGCATTGTGGCAGGACATTGCTGCCTGAGTGGAAAACGTGGCTCTAAAGGTACGTCATGTAGATGCTCACGTGCCCAAAAGCCGTGCCACCGAAGAACATCAGAACAATGAGCAAGTAGACAAGGCTGCCAAAATTGAAGTAGCTCGGCTGGACCTGGACTGGGAGCGCAAGGGTGAGCTATTTGTAGCTCGATGGGCCCATGAAACATCCGGGCATCTCGGGAGAGATGCAACGTACAGATGGGCTCGTGATCGAGGGGTGGACCTGACCATGGAGGCCATCTCACAGGTCACTCATGAATGCGAAACATGTGCTGCAATCAAGCGAGCCACACGAGTAAAGTCTCCCTGGAACAGAGGGCGATGGCTGAGTTTTCGATATGGTGAGGCCTGACAAATTGACTGTATTGGACCATTGCCACGAACACGCCAAGGCAAGCGCTACATACTCACCATGGTGGAAGCAACTACTGGTTGGCTTGAGACGTACCCTGTAAATCATGCCACTGCCCGAAATACCATCTTAGGTCTTGAAAGGCAAATTTTATGGCGACATGGTGCTCCTGAAAGAATCGAATCAGACAACGGGACCCATTTTCGAAATAATCTGATAAACTCCTGGGCAAAGAAACACAGCATTGAGTGGGTGTATCACATCCCTTATTACCCACAAGCGTCTGGAAAGATTGAAAGATACAATGGACTGTTGAAGACTGTGTTGAGAGCATTGGACAATGGGGGATGGAAGCACTGGGATATAAATTTAGCAGAAGCCACTTGGCTAATTAGCACCAGAGGATCTGTTAACCGTCCTGGTCCTGCCCAAACAAACCCCCTTCATACTGTGGGAGGAGATAAGGTCCCTGTAGTACACACAGGGAAATGGCTGGGGAAGGCAGTGTGGATTGCTCCTCCCTTGGGAAAAGGCAAGCCCACTCGTGGGATTGTTTTTGCTCAGGGACCTGGATGTACTTGGTGGGTAATGCGGGAGAATGGGGCTACTCAGTGTGTGCCTCAAGGAGATTTAACCTTGGGGGGGAAATAATCTGTGGGCTGAGTTGTATGTTGCAGGAAGTGATGGAGGAAGTAGGAACGACGAAGAGTGAACCAGATACGTGCGATGATGACCCAAACCTAGCCGGTGCTGGAGTCCAACAGTCAAACATACTGCTCTGTCCTGAACATCCATCTTGACAGATGGGAGCCAAGTCACTGAACATCTAGAGGAGTGAAGAAAGCTTATGGAATGAATAAATGAGTGTTATGTGGGACCTGGGCATGACGTAAATGGTATGGAATAAGGGGTGGAGACTGTACCGGGTCTGGCTGAGCCAGAATTGGTTTTCCCCTGTAGCAGCCCTCATGGTGCTGTGTTTGATGTTGGGAGCTGGCAGGGTGTTGATAGCACACTGGTGTTGTGGCTACTGCTGAGTAGTGCTTACACAGCACCAAGGCTCTTTCTGACATTTCCCCCCCCAAAGTGGGACGGGGTGGGCAAGATCTTGGGAGGGGACACAACCAGGACAGCTGACCCGAACTGACCAAAGGGATATTCCAGACCATATGACATCTGCTCAGTAGAAAGCTGGGAGAAAGGAGGAAGGGGGTGGGGTCACCCTTGGTCCTCCGAGGCAACCACTACGCATATCAGAGCCCTGCTTCCTGAGAAGGCCCGACATCGCCTGTTCATGGGAAGTAGAGAATAAATCTGTTTTCTTTTTTTTTGCTTCCACGCGCAGACCTTTGCTTCGCTTTGCTTATATTAAAACTGCTTTTGTTTTACCCACAAGGGTTGTTTTGTTTTCCTATCTTATTTTCTTTCCCCTCTTTGCCCTGTTGAGAAAAAAAAGGGGAAAGGGGGGGAAGTGATAGAGCGACTTGGTGGGTACCTGGCATTTAGCCAAGGTCAAACCACCACACCTGGTTTAGCCAGGATAGGGTTAAGTTTCCCCAGCAGTGGGGGGAAGCTCTAGCCGGGTTCTTCATATATCATGCTGATGTCACGTCTGTTATAGACTATCTTGCCAAAATGATGCAAGTTAGGACAAATTAAATTTCAATTATTTATTTTAGCAAGCGGCAATAAGCAAAACAGCGCTGGGCGGCCGGGGAGTCCCTGCTCCACCAACGGCGCGCGCCCACTTCCCGAGGGTCCGTCTTTTTTATATCCTCCGCCTTCCGTTATCGGGTCTCTCTGAGAGGTGTACCCTGCGTCTGCGCACTTTGCAGCTAGGGGGTCGCTCCATCCGGGTCTTCCTCACGTCACCAGCTTCTCGTATTTCCTACTTTCCTGAGAGTGGCTCACAAAGTCTTTGTTTATATCTTACAGAATATAGACACTACCCCCTTTTTTTTTTTTTTTTTTTTTTTTTTTTTCTTCCCTTTGTCTTTCTCCCCTTTGTCCTTCTTCCCTTTCTCCCTCTTTTCAGTCTTTTGCCTAGTAGGAGTCCTTGCTTCAGCATTTCAACTTAGATAAGCACTTACAGTCAGTTAGTCGTTACACAGTGTAATAGTTAAGATTAAGCTTAGGCCAACATAGTTTATGGAATAACATGTCACGAGCTCCCAGTATCTTCAATGGAATTTGATGAACAAACAGTTTACTGTCTATCACAACGTCTGGGCGCCAGAGCACGGGAAGAATCAGTGATCGCGTGGTTGGTGCAGCTGGTTCTCTCACTGCTGTATCGGTATGTATATCTTGCTCTGTTCATTGTTATCACTGTTATTGTTATTGTTGTTGTTTGTTGTGTTGCTGTTGCACTGTTGTATTAAACCTTTCCTTATCTCAGCCCCGGGGCTTTGTATTTCACTCCCTTTGTGGGGGAGGGGCAGCGGCCGCGTGGTCTCAGACCCCGGCAGGGACTAAACCACCACAATTACCTGTATGTTTGTTTGTGTACCTATTGAGAATACATGCTCAGCCTTGCTACTAGATGGAAATGGGGACACAGAACTGTGGAAGTCTTACCTCTTTTGGGCTACTGGATCCAGCAATTCCTAACACAGACATTATGACACACCTCACCCCACCATTTTTTCCAAGAGAGTGAAATGACTCTGAACTGTTCAAATCTGAGATCTATGAGATCTATGGTGGTGTTAAGAATATGGTGGCATTAGATCTCATTATAGATCTTCTGTGAGCCATTCTCTACAATAACTGTCAGCACCTATTTAGCTCTTCAACAGTTCACAATAAAACAGAGTAAAGCAGGAGATGAAAAAGAATATAAGGTCCGAGACTGTTATAGAGCATGTACGTATTCTGAAAAATAACTACATGGTATGGAATTTGGCCAGGATACACTGTGATTTGCCCACAATTCTTTTGCGTGTGTGTGGAAATAGCGTAATTTAATATCTACAGGATCTTGCTTCATACATAATGCAGTGGTATAGCTAAAATATATATAAGATAATGTAGGTATTGAATTAGTCTATTGGTGGATAGTCTTTGAAAGGTGAGAGGATCTTAGCACAGGATATCGTGGAGCCATCAAATGCATTATTGGAACTACTCTGCCAATTACAAACTTTAAGTGAAAGGTCTTGAAACTCTTCCAGAATTAAATATCTACCTGTTCTCCAAGGTCAGCATATCTTCCCCCACCCCAGCCCCAAGCCTCTCCCTACCAGCAGCCACCCTTTTATCTAACAGCACAGTGGTTAGCATGTTTACCAGGACACAGGGGGTCAGCCTGGCTTTGGTCCTTTTCTTCTATTTAACAATGCCTAGTGTAAGCCAAAATGTCTTGCTAACATTTTCTTTTTCCTCTTCGCCTTGCTTTTTGTCTTGCTAAATATTTTTTTATTGAGAATAAAGTAGGTCAATGTCAATGTAGCTTCTGGTATGTGCAGACACAGCTGAAGGTTGGTGCTTTTGTGAAGAAGAAAGGGGTTTGAAGATAAGACAGTCGGGGCCTATTCTTGAAGATAACAAGAACAAGGTCAGGACAAATTAAAACAAACCAGCTCAAGGCACAACACAGCTGCACAACACCTCCTAAACAGACCTTTGTGAGCATGTGTGAGCACTGAGGTCAACCAGCAGACACGGTGAGGAAGACTGTCAACGACCACCAGGGACCCCTCGAGACCACCACCCAGCAAGAAAGCGCATGCGTAATTAGGATGCAGATATTGTAATTAGTTCCAGGAAATCTAATGCAGATGTAACTCACTTCTCAGAAAAGTTATGAATATGTATAATATCACTGTATATTAGCTGCCACTTATAAATATGGGAGCACGCTCACCTTTGCGAAGCTATTCACGTGTGTGCCCAGCGCTGCAATAAAGAATGTCTGCTTTCTAACACTCCAGAACGAGTCTTAGAGAGTTCCTCTGCTGGCTTTTACAGTAAAACTAGAACCCTGAGTAAAACCTGCTATTGCCATATGTGTGAAAAGCAGCAGGTGGTGTTGCTGACCTGTAGAAATAATTGTTATTTAAATCAATTTTACTTAAATCCCTTCTTCCCTTTTTGCTGAGCTTGAGTACTACTAAACTACAATTTTGAAAAAGGAATCAGCATGAAAAAGCTACAAGAAAACAAAAAGCCCACTGAGCAAGGTCTGCCTCATTCAACAGGAATTTCAGTGTGATTTTTCAGCTCAGCTTACAGTTTCCTCCAATTGTAATGAATGTAATGATTGAACTCTGACCCTTGGCACAGGAATAGAAGCTCCCTGCTGACTTGCCATCTCCACTTCTTTCTAAAATGTGAATTTGTCAGAAGTCTTCCATTCTAGGCTAGTTTGCACCTATTTGTGAGCCTGATGAAAGCACAGGAAGACTGGCAAAATGGGGGAGGAGACAGTACATCTTATGTTTTACAATTCTCAGTTAGCTGTCAATGAAATAGGAGACTGCTACCAGCTGCTCAGTGAGTAGCCAAAATCCAAAATAGACAGATTTTATGGTTTGCAATTTCCCTCTCTTCCTGGTAGCTTGTAGTGAGGGATGACGTGGAAAATTTGGAAGTCTTATGCATGTGAGGATTGTGTGAGATACAACTAGAAAAATATGCCTGTGAATTCTGGGAAAATGGTGTACTACAGTAGCTCATTTCTACCTTTACTTTCCTACTCATGCAGTAACATTCAGCAGAAGTTTGGGATGTATCTGAATTGGTGATGGTACCTATTACCAATCTCGTGAGCCATCTGGTCTTCCACTGTCACTATTTACAAATTGTTAAGATTATTGGTAGGGCAAAATGACCAGAAGCAGCAATTGGCAAACAACATACCTGTAAATACATGCAAATAAGATGGGTGCTGGGTGTTTTAGTGTCAGTCTCAGCAGATTGACTTTTAATGAGGTGCAGAATGTGATAGACAGTAAACTGTTTGTTCATCAAATTCCATTGAAGATACTGGGAGCTCGTGACATGTTATTCCATAAACTATGTTGGCCTAAGCTTAATCTTAACTATTACATTGTGTAACGACTAACTGACTGTAAGTGCTTATCTAAGTTGAAATGCTGAAGCAAGGACTCCTACTAGGCAAAAGACTGAAAAGAGGGAGAAAGGGAAGAAGGACAAAGGGGAGAAAGACAAAGGGGAAAAAAAAAAAAAAAAAAAAAAAAAAAAAAAGGGGGTAGTGTCTATATTCTGTAAAATATAAACAAAGACTTTGTGAGCCACTCTCAGGAAAGTAGGAAATACGAGAAGCTGGTGACGTGAGGAAGACCCGGATGGAGCGACCCCCTAGCTGCAAAGTGCGCAGACGCAGGGTACACCTCTCAGAGAGACCCGATAACGGAAGGCGGAGGATATAAAAAAGTCGGACCCTCGGGAAGTGAGTGCGCGCCGTTGGTGGAGCAGGGACTCCCCGGCCGCCCAGCGCTGTTTTGCTTATTGCCGCTTGCTAAAATAAATAATTGAAATTTAATTTGTCCTAACTTGCATCATTTTGGCAAGATAGTCTATAACAAAATTGGTGCCGTGACTCGGATAGAGGCAATCTGGTGGGAAGCCCCATACGGGGAGGCGCGCCCCGCTGAGTTCAGCGGCCCCGGCTGAGTGCTATCACATCACGCCCTCTACCGACGAACTCCAAAACTCGGCAACAAGCAAAAAAAAATACCGGTAACCCCGTAATCTTTGTGCACGAAGCCCCGGACGAAGACGCAGGGTTGCGTGAGTATAGGCCGGTTACCGTTCGGTTGGGGTTGGGTTTCCCGGAGCGTGGTGTGTGAGACGCCCAGCAGGGCGAAGCGAGTGCGGACCCCTCGGTAGTGCAGTTCCCATATCCCGCGAGGGACTGGGTCACGAAAAGGGGGAAAAAGAATTGTGTGAGTGTGTGAAGGCGCTCCGGAAGATGGGACAGAAGAAGAGCAAGCCTTCTGATCCCATGGGTGGTTTGGGACCCGAGGTGAGGTACCCCCAAATACCACCAGATAGCCCTTTAGGCTTGATGTTAAACCATTGGGAAGATTACCCCTCTAGGCGGGGTAAGGACAAAGCAAAAATGATTTATTATTGTATGGAAGTTTGGGGAGGGAAACAAATCAGAGGCGATCATCTCTATTGACCTGTTTTTGGGTCCTTTGAAGAATGGGTCTGCCAAGCCCTAAACATTTATGTCAACTCAAGGAAACCCTTTAATTTAGAGGAGAGTGAATATGCACAGGTATGGATAGCATCAGATACCCGAATAAAACTATATCCTCTAAAAGAAAAAGTTAAGAAAAAGAAGGTACGTGATGAGGACGAACCTCCCACCTCTCCTCCTCCTTACATACCTCCACCCCCACCTCCGGCGCCTTCACCTCCTCCGACTGCGCCGGAGGACCCAGAGAATTCAGACTCCCCACCTGAATCCCCGAAAGAACCGAGACGAATAACCCGTAGTCAAACTAGAATGGGGTGGGGTGATAGTGGCTTGTACCCCCTAAGGGAGGTTGCGATGGGGGGACCCCAGCCTGGCATGGGATATGTGACTGTCCCTCTTAATTCAGGGGACGTCAGAGAATTTAAAAAAGAGATGGGGAATCTATTGGAGGATCCCTTAGGTGTGGCGGAGCGGGTGGATCAGTTTTTAGGACCAAACATCTATACCTGGGATGAAATACAAACCATAATGGCTATACTATTCACTGTTGAAGAAAGGGATATGATCAGGAGAGCAGGAATGAGAATTTGGGATCAACAGCATCAGCAAGGTCCGACAACTATTAGGGCTATTTGGATATTGTAAACAGTGGATCGAAGGGTATAGTGGAAAAGTAAAGTTTTTATACACCAAAATAACTAAAAATGGATTATTAAAATGGACTCAGGAAGATGATCAACGGTTAAAAGAACTAAAAACTGAATTAGTAAATGCTCCTGTTCTGAGCTTGCCCGACCTGAAAAGACCATTTTTCTTATTTGTCAACACAGAGGAAGGAACTGCATTTGGAGTATTAGCCCAGGAATGGGCAGGAAAAAAGAAACCAGTAGCATATATCTCAAAATTATTGGACCCCGTAAGTCGGGGATGGCCTACGTGCCTACAAGTTGTGGTGGCAGCTGCTTTGTTAGTTGAGGAAGCACATAAAATAACTTTTGGTAGTGAATTAAGGGTACTATCACCCCATAATATTAGAGGTGTGTTACAGCAAAAAGCAGAAAAATGGATAACCGATGCTAGACTAATAAAATATGAGGCAATCCTCATTACGTCCCCCCACCTGACCCTTGAAACAACATCGTTACAAAATCCAGCCCAATTTTTGTATGGAGAACCTAGTCAAGATCTTTTTCATGATTGCCTCCGTAACATCGAGGAGCAGACTAAGATAAGACCAGATTTGGAAGAGGAGGAATTAGGGAAAGGAGAAAAATTATTTGTAGATGGATCCTCTCGAGTGGTAGAAGGGAAAAGAAAATCAGGGTATGCCATAATTGATGGAAAAACTTTTAAGGTGATAGAATCAGGACCCTTGAGTCCCAGCTGGTCAGCACAGGCATGTGAATTATATACAGTATTAAAGGCTTTACAATTACTAAATGGAAAAGTGGGAACTATATACACTGATTCTAGATATGCCTTCGGAATAGTACATACCTTTGGGAAAATATGGGAAGAAAGAGGTTTAATCAATTCTCGGGGGAAGAACCTAGTACATCAGGAGTTAATATCACAAATTTTGCAAGCTATACGAGGGCCCAGCGAAATTGCGGTAGTGCACGTAAAAGGACACCAGAGGGGACTAAATCCTTTAGTACGGGGGAATAACCTTACTGATCAAGAGGCAAAGAGAGCAGCGCTATCAGCACTGGACTTGGATGATCCGATAAAGGACAGAAAGCAGTGTGTTAATTGTGGAGATAATTACCTCCCCTGTTATGGTTGCTGGAAAAAATACGGAGTAGACGGTATAGAATGTGTATGTGAAAGACCAGGGTTTAAGTGGTACTTTTTCCATGGAAAATCCTATGAACTTTTAAGTTTTACTGTTCAAGAACAAGCAAAATTAAATCAAATGGAGATTAAACAGAAAGCTAATGGAAAATGGGAACTCCCGAATGGCCGAGAAGTTCTCCCAAAACCCATAGCTACCAAGATAATGCAGCAATTCCATAAAAACACTCATTGGGGAACTCAAGCATTAGTGGATCAATTTGCAACTAAATACATGTGCATTGGGATATATGATATAACCAAACGAGTGATAGGAGAATGTCTCGTTTGTCAAAAAGTAAATAAACATCAAATAAGAAAACGAGTATATGGGGGGCGAGAATTGACTCATAGACCTTTTACAAGAATACAAATAGACTTTACTGAATTACCAAAGATGGGGAGGTATAAATACCTATTAGTAATTATAAATCATTTAACTCAATTCGTAGAAGCCTTTCCCACAGCCCGAACCACAACTCACACAGTAACAAGGATATTACTTGAAGAAATCATACCTCGGTATGGAACAATAGAAGCAATAGACTCAGATAGAGGTCCACACTTTGTATCCAGAGTAGCCAAAGAGACTTTGGCTGCCCTGGGTACACAGTGGCAATACCATACTCCGTGGCACCCGCAGAACTCAGGGAAAGTTGAACGTATGAACGGAGAAATAAAAAAACAACTTACCAAACTAATGTTAGAAACTAAAATGTCATGGGTAAAGTATCTCCCTTTAACCTTATTAAATATCAGAACTCAACCCCGAACTGATGTAGGCATTTCTCCCTTTGAAATGCTATATGGGATGCCCTATGATTTAGAAATACCACCGGATCACCCCCAACTTGAAGAATTAAAGATAAAGTCCTACCTGATACAGCTAATAGCAAGGAGAAAACAACTACAGACTCGGGGGATGGTAGTACAAAGACCTCCATTGGATATGGCCATACATCAAATACAACCAGGAGATAAAGTACTAATCAAATCATGGAAAGAATCTTCTTTGACCCCCCGTTGGGAAGGACCCTATGTTACTCTTATCACTACAGAAACTGCTGTTCGGACTGCTGAGAAGGGGTGGACACACGCAAACCGAGTAAAGGGACCTATACAGGATCCGACCTGGAAAGTGACCAGCCCTCCTGGGGATCTACGAGTCACCCTTCGGAAAACCTGAAAGAACTCTCTACACATTGTGAAATAAGAACCTACGAAGGACTCGATGAGTGAGACCCTGATATTTTTGTCCAATTGAAACTTATATTTGTTTTCCTTTTATATGCATAAAGTGTAAAGTGTAATGTATGTAAAGAAGGCTGGGGGATTCATAATGCACATAGAATAAATCTTCGGTCTAGTTGTAATCAGTGTTATTAACGAGAATAGCGATTAACTAATCAGGCCCTAAAACTGGAGATTCTAAAACTTGGTAGAAAATATTTACTAAAGAGAGTGCACTCACTCTAATTGACCTACTCAATAACACTCTCAGATCCTAAGGGTGATCTGTAGAAAGCACATCCTCTGGGTCCCCTGTCGTGAACCCGAGGTCAAAGATAAAAACTGGGAGACCTATGTGTCCCGGAGTAGAGACAAACGTACCCCTGAAGAATACGGCTGCTGCCGAGAAGATGGAACACCCTGCTGCTCTAAGCAACAGAGTAGACAGAGGAGGCAGAGACGTATCAAAGTGGGGAAAACTTTACTACCCTACTCTGAAGAAAAAAGGACCTCTGAGGGAGAAGGACCAGACGAGAGTGTCAGACACCCCGATACAAAAGAGACTAAGAAAAAATATGCAAATCTATAGAATCCCGTCAGCCTTCTATTGGAACTATTGGATAGTCTGGCTAGGTGTATTAGCTACAATGAATACACTACCAGGATGGACTAGAACGACTAACCAATCCCACCAACCTTTTGAACATACCCTAACTAATCAAATTATATAGCCTTGAACAGATGCTTATTATAGACATACAGGAAGTATGGATGCAGATTTGTATGGGACAGAGTTAACAACTACCATACTAAGCAATAACCTAACACTCCAAACATATAAATGGGAGAATTCATCCCATACCTGGACAGCTAAAAAAGGAGATGAGATACAGATAGGCTACAGAGTATTCAATGTAAATGTGATAATAAGTCGACACCCTTTAATTCAAACCGTCCGTCAACCCCCTTTTACTCAAATCGTTATCAGAGACAAAACGGAATCTAAAATAGCTCAAACCCGTTGTGAGTCAGAAACCTGTTGGTATGCATTTACTGCAACCCAACCGGTGTCCATAGTTTGTTTGGAAGGAACCAAGTCAGGAAATCAAGCTATATCTTTCCGATTTCCATTGAATATACAGGAGGAAACTACAACAATCACAACCCACACTCCCAAAGAGACTACTCAGACTACTCATACTGTTCCAACACAACCAACAGTCGTGCTTAACCCAAGAATTTTTAAAATTGGACCATATACAATTAGAAATACAGGTAAACAACAAATGCTGTTTAACCCGGCGTGGTCTCTCAAGCAAGTTGAATTATTAATGCAAAATAATGTTTCAAATATTCAGCCAGCATGTTCACCTTTCCTAAAGACTTCTTACAAGGGATAGACAACCTGACTGCAAAAACAAACTCCTCACACAAAAAGAACGCAGAGAGACTTAACCGGTGCTTTGGAAACAGGATTGGGAGTTTTAAATAGTATTGATTCGGAAGTAATAATAAACAAATTGACTACCTCAATTAGTAATTTAACTAATATACAAAGACCTTTACGATCTTCCTTATTGGCTTTGGGGGCTAACCAGTGGCTGTTGTCGAATATATTACCAAAAGAGGAAAAGGTAAATATAAAGGATCATGAATTGATTACAGACGCACTCAGTGTGCTCCAAAATAACCTCTCTTTAGCTCTCAGCTGCATCCAGGCTCAAATATGGATGCAGTCGATAGCTACCTCAATTATAAGAGAAGGTGAAGAAGGTATTCTTCCTACTGAAATTCGAAGAATAATTTGGGACAGTACTACTAATTTTAAAAAGAAACTCCAATCCTGGTGGAACCTGGTAAACTTTACCTATGACCCCATCACAAACACAACTACTACCTTTATACTCACTATTTACAATACCACCATATACCAAATTTATCCTATCATTGCATTAGGGCTGAATCACAACGGAACCATACTCTATCCTTCTGAGCATAGAGTATGGGCCCGAAAGGTAAACGAAAAATGGCAAACTGTCAATCTAGAGTCCTGCATTGTACGGGAACAACAAGGATTCATTTATGAAGGCAATGCAATTGAGACACAAGATATTTGTTTAGATACCGAACAAAATATTTGTCACTTTGAAGTCCATCCCAATGAAAATCCTAAAACAGTACTTATATATATTGGCGAAGGTTGTGTATGTTTGAGGACGGTTTGTGAATTCTTAACTGTAGACAAGATCATAATAGAGACAAAAAATTATTCAAATCTCTGTGTTTGCAACTTCACAAAAGTAATCGGATGTGACTTTTCCTATTTAACCCCGGTCACGTCTTACCAACTCCTGCAATCCAATTATACATTAATACATAATCTACAACCTACACCCATTGGAATGAACCTCACTTTGGTTAAGCAGTTACTTCAACACAAAGACTTAGTTAGAATTTTAGAGAAAGTTAGAGAAAACGGACAGAAAACTCTAATAACTGTTCATCACAATGTAGAAGAAATACACCGAGTCTTGGAAAGAACAAAAAAGAATGCAAAACATAACTGGTGGGACACCCTTTTTAGATGGTCACCTACTGCTACAGACATCTTGAACAAGTTGTGTCACCCCATTGTGGTTCTCTTGATATTAATCTTAATCAGTTTGACTTTGTCAATAATATTATATGTCATAACTTGGAGAATGATACAACAAGTAACATATCTGATGTCTGTCGCCCGTCCAATACTCATTAAAGCCAAAAACAATCAATTAGATGATGACTTTAAATTGAAAAAAACTCTCCTGTTAAGTCAACAAGAATTGCAACGATTTGATGAACAAAATGATAAAAAGAAAAAGGGGGGATTGTGATAGACAGTAAACTGTTTGTTCATCAAATTCCATTGAAGATACTGGGAGCTCGTGACATGTTATTCCATAAACTATGTTGGCCTAAGCTTAATCTTAACTATTACACTGTGTAACGACTAACTGACTGTAAGTGCTTATCTAAGTTGAAATGCTGAAGCAAGGACTCCTACTAGGCAAAAGACTGAAAAGAGGGAGAAAGGGAAGAAGGACAAAGGGGAGAAAGACAAAGGGAAAAAAAAAAAAAAAAAAAAAAAAAAAAAAGGGGGTAGTGTCTATATTCTGTAAAATATAAACAAAGACTTTGTGAGCCACTCTCAGGAAAGTAGGAAATACGAGAAGCTGGTGACGTGAGGAAGACCCGGATGGAGCGACCCCCTAGCTGCAAAGTGCGCAGACGCAGGATACACCTCTCAGAGAGACCCGATAACGAAAGGCGGAGAATATAAAAAAGACGGACCCTCGGGAAGTGGGCGCGCGCCGTTGGTGGAGCAGGGACTCCCCGGCCGCCCAGCGCTGTTTTGCTTATTGCCGCTTACTAAAATAAATAATTGAAATTTAATTTGTCCTAACTTACATCATTTTGGCAAGATAGTCTATAACACAGAATACATATTTCCCATGACTGATTCAAGAAGCAGGTGTAATTTCAGATAACTTCACTGGGTTCCTTTGAAATATGCACAGAAGCCCTTTATTAGTTATGTTTGTGAGGAGAGTGGCAGAGGTGAAACAAAGGGCTCAGTGATAGAGTTCCCATGAATGCTAGATTAGACCAAGAGTTCACTCCTCTGACAGACAGGCTGTCTTGTAACATGAGGTGCAGCCTTGAGCCTAGGGAGAATCATTAACAACAAAGACAATGGAAATAGTAAACTGGGAACTTTTTATCTCCTGATTTTCTTTTTCCCTCTTTCCTAAGGTGGAAAAAAAGGACATTAATGCAATATAAAGGAACAAACTAAGGATGGCTACATTGAAGAAAAGCAAATTTCAGCTGCTCAAACAACACTAATTTAGACATGTGCATGTATATTCTGTTCCTCTTGATCCTCTTGAATAGAAAATTCAATATTACCTTAAAGCATAACATATCCAGATTAACATGGCTGGTAGGGTCTTGAGGTCAAAGTTTATGCCTGCATCATGAAGGTGATGGAGAACTAGGAACACAGACTTTACAGGAAGTAAAAGGTGGTATCATATTGCATTGGACAAATGACACCACAACTATATCAGTACCCCCTAAGGCACAGTCAATACTGTTACAATAGCCTTAAACTACTCCTGCAATATTTGTAATTCCCTGAGTTATTTTTGTAATCTGTGCACTAAACCCAGACAGGGGTATTTCCAATCTACTCATGATTTAGAACTACATTTAAAGTGGCTATTGCAGGGGAGTTATGAACATGATAAAATTGAAATGTACATGCTCCATCAAAATAAACAATAAGCCCAAGCCAGAGTTGACCTATAGATGAATCCTGTACATTTTATAACTGATAACCATTGTGCTAATAGGTATTATACTAAGTTATAGCAAACCAACTGTTCTGATGTAAAAGGTGGGAGTACTGAAGCCTGAGCAACAGGCCCTGAACTGAAACTGCTAACTCCTTATGTAGTCATTAGTGAAATATGCATAGAAGATGTAGCTTAAACATCATAAAACATGTCTATCTTGAATGTATCCTTGTGTTTCTTTATGTGTGAGCAAGATAACAAGGCCACAGAAACAGTTGTCTGGCCTTGTGACCTTGCTCATAAATTAACTAGATAAGCAGGGAAACTCCCTTAGCTTCTCCCTTAAGCCCTGGCCAGGCTCTGGGGGGAACCTAACGTGAGATGAAAACCAGATATTTCCGCTTAAAACAAAGGTGCCAGCTATTCTGGCTTACTGATTTTTAGGTATATAAGGCTGGGCCCGCTCACAGCGACTTTGGAAGCCTCACCTACGGGTGGACGCACCACGTAGGATTTCCCACTTGCCGGGACAGGCTCTCCAAATCCTCGCTGTAACCGGGGCTGCCCAGCCACTGCGGGTCTGGATGATGGTAATGTATGCAAGTGGTGATGGATCTTTCTTAATCACTATTCTCTCTCTCAGGTAGTAATGATTTGATGCATTACCCTGTATTTTCCTATTTGTTTAAGTGCACTATTCTGTCTTTTCTTACTGTATGTTTTCTGTATTATTCTGTTATATTATTTAGTTATTTCTAGTAAAATACGCCTGCTCTTTTCACTCTGGTGTCTGAATTTAATTGATATCCCTGATCAGCAAAACAGCAAGTGACTAACCAAAGGTTGCATACCGCTTTAACAGAGGCTTTTGAGCAGGAGAAAATATTAAGGGAGAAATTAGATGAAACCCACTCCCAAATCATTATAGAAAATATGGATGCAGATTCTGATGGGAGAAAAGAATCAAAATTGTTGTATCCTTTTAAAGACTTAGAGCATACAAAAGAAATATATTCCCTTGAGGGGGGAGAGGCTGTTATGTGACCACTGAATAAAACTCAGGTTGTTGATGATGGTTGGGGAGGGACCCAACAAGTCACCACCCAAACTGTCCCCTACTCCCCTACTGATTTGTCTAAAATTCAGGAAAAATATTCCTGGGGACCCCGAGAAACAGAAACTGAATATGTATGGAGAGTATCTCTTACCAGGGGTGACTGTATCTTGCTGAGTGAACACAAGGCAAGAGGGTATTGGGGACCTGGAATTTTTATAACCACCAATGACAACAGAGAACCCTGGTCCTTGACCCAGAGAGTAGCATATTGGGCTGGAGGATTAGACCCTATGGAAAGGGGAGACCCCTTCTCAATAAAGACTCTGACAGCAGGACACATTCTAGAGAGTGTACAAAAGGCTGCATGGCTCCAGCTAATGCATGACCGATTACTGATTCTGCAACAGCCCTCTCCTATGCAATATGTGGCAGATCCCAATAGATTGCTTCTTCTCATAAGGGGACTGCCCAATGCCTTGAAATTATATGCAGTGCAATTACAAGATCATTTGAGAACACCCCGACCCCGGAGGAGGGGGTGCCCCCCGGAGATGACATGGGGAGAAGTAGCACAGGAGTTGATTAATTACAGGAGACAGATGCGATTCACCGGTCAGGGAGAGACAAAATCCAAAGCAGACCTTAGGAGGGTGGAAGGAGATGGGGAGATAAAAGCTAAGCCCTTGTGCAATTCCAGACCTCCTTTGGTGAAGCTGACACAACCTCCTGATAATAAAAGATACACGCTATGGACAGAGGGCATTTCAAAGGGGATTCCCTGAGATTTAATGGACGGTATGCCTACTATGATGATAGAAAAACTCATTCAAGCCTGGAAAGACAAAGAGAAGGATTCCCCCCAAATTGAGCAGACCTCCCCAGACAGGGAGGGGGCGGGACTGAAACCTAACAAGATGGTGGTAATTGTCTCTCAAACACCTACTGCCCCTAAAGAGAGCTTGATTAATTTCAGGTTGGGACAGTGCATGCATCCTCCCCAGTAAGTGAGCCAGGGGATGGTGGGTGGATCCATTTAAGGAGGCTCACAGAAAATAGTAAGGGAGACTTGTTGATTACCTTTCCCTTAGCCCCCTTAAAACTCCAGTTACATTTCTAGTAGACATGGGTGCTCAGATCTCAGCGCTCTGAGCTGATATCGCTGATCACAATGGCATTCTCCCTGACAAAAACCAGATCTGGGTTACAGATGTTTTTGGATGCTCTAAGCCACAACTGACCACTCGGGTGAAATGCTGGTTACCTGGGAATGAAACTGCAACAGAGGCTGTTATGATCTTGGGAAATTTCCCCACAAATATCCTGGGACTTGACCTATTGAAGGAGGGACAAGCCTGGATGGATTCAAAAGGAAAGGAGTGTAAATTTGGGTTCCCAGATGCCTCTGTAAGACTTTTACAGCAAGCGCCTGCACTTCCTCCTTATGTTCTCATAGGGGTGGAAGTTGTATCGGGGCTCACCCAGGCTGAGGCTGTTGCACGGGCAACTGGAGAAAATACAATAAAAGGGTTGAAACTATGGTTTAGTCACTTACCAAAGCCTCAATCAATTCAATCAGATAACAGCAGCCACTTTACTGCCACTGTTACTGATTGCTACTGATTTGTTATTGAGTTGATGATTTTTGGTGATTTTAATAAGGAATGATTAGGCCTAATCAATTAAATGGAATTTCACAGAAATATCGGTTTTATAAAAGATAGTTGTGTAATGTTTTAAGTAGTCATAGAAATATTGTATTTAGTTTAAAATAACCTTACAACCAGTTATGTTGCTACAAAGTCCTTTGTAAAGTCCCAGGCTAAGGCCAGTTAGGCTGGTAATAATCATTAACCAGATTTCTATTCAAAGAATAAGACTCATGAGGAGGTACTATTGTTAGACCGTTCAGTGAGGACGATTTATTGCCCTGTAGATCAGGATGTTCTAAAAGTTACATTGTGAAAGGGCCTAGAAGCATGTTAAAATTGCAATGTGAGCCAAAGTCCTTGAATCAAGGACATTGGAGGGTCTTTCTTTTAGGTCAGTAGTCCGTGGTGGTCACAAAAGCAGCCCCCGACTCATTTCAGGACTCAAGTGCGCATGACCAGAAAGAGGTGGGAATAAGAAAATGAGTTACAGGAATTATCATGTTTATGTATGAGAACTTGTTTATTATGTATTACTGTATCCTATATAATCAGCATGCTACACGAGTTAAGTGTGCGTTGTTGGTGAGATGACTCCCCTACGCACCCGGCCGTTAATAAAGGAGTGTCTGCTTATCTACATCACATTGGTGTCGATAAGTTCTTTTATCCCGTTTGGTGACAGTTTCTGGCAACCCAGATGGGACATCGCTGAGAGAGGCCGGAGGAGTCTGGGACCTGATTGGTTCCAGACAGCACCGAGAAATTCTCGGGGATACCCATCGATCCCCGATCCATAAGACTCTTTCCGATGTCCCCTGGAATTGGTAAGACACTTCTTATTTGGTTTTGTTTGCTTTGGAACGTCTGCCTGTCAGACATGGCAAAAGCCGCGCAGGGTTGGACTAAGGGTACCTGTTTGGATTGGGAGCCTAGGCATCTGCCAGTCAGACATAAGCGCAAGCTATTGCAGGGTTGAGCAAATTTGGGTATTGGAAAAACATATATGCTATAGGTTTTTGTTGGTATTTGTACATTAGAGATGTCAAGATTGGTGGCAGCCTGGGCTGCAGTGATCATGCCCTGGTGGAATTCACAATTGTGAGGGATATGGGCCAGGTGAAGATTAGAGCCAGGTCCCTAAATTTTAGGAGAGCAAACTTTCAGTTGTTTAAGGGACTGGTGAATGGAGTCCCCTCAGGTACGAAGGAGAAGAACAGAGCTTGCAGCTCTTCAAGGACATACTTCTAAAAGCACAAGAGCTCTCAATTCCCTGTATTGGAAATCAGGCAAGGAAGGTGTCCTGGTTTCGACCAGGTTGGAGTTAACTTTCCCTGGATTGAGAGGGAGCACAGCTAGAGGGCCGGGTCCCGATCAGTCATTGGAGTATTTCATCCCATGTGATGTCATGCCCAGGGATACAGGTGGGCGAGGGCTCGCTCTGGCGCTCGAGGTTTTCAGGTTCCGGTTCGGTCGCGTGTTGCTGTGGGGGGGTGGTCACCGCGCTCAGTAAGCCACTGCTGCATTTTACCCGTTTCTTTTTGGACTCACTATTGTTACTGTTGTTCTCTTGTTATATTTAGTAAAATCTTTTTTTTTTATTCAACCTACGAATTCTCTTCTTTTTGTCCCTCCCCTATTTCACTGGGGAGGGGGGAGGTGAATGGCTGTCCACGTGGCGTCTGGCTGCCGGCTGAGTTCAAATCCCAACAGAAGGTAGGAGACCAGCATGGCTGAGTAAGGAGGAAATGCACAGACAGCGGAACCAGGGACATGTATCCTGGGAAGAATGTAGGGACACTGCCCAGATGTGTAGGGATGGGACAAGGAACACTAAGGCACAGTTGGACCTGAATTTGGTGAGGGATGTGAAGAATAATAAGAAAGGCTTTTACAGGTACATTGGTCAGAAAAGGAAGAGGCAAGACAATGTACTCCCCGCATAAGTAAGACAGGAGATCTAGTGCTGTGCAGAAGGCTAAGGTACTCGTCAATTTATTTTTTTTTACCTCGGATTTCAATGGTAATCTCTCTTCCCACATCTCTCAACCCCCTGAACTTCAAGGCAGGGACTGGGGGAATGAGGTCACTCCCATTGTAGATCAGGTTTGAGACCACCTGAGGAACCTGAACATACACAAGTCCATGGGATCAACAAGATACATCCCAGGGTCCTGAGGGAATTGGCTGATTTAGTTACCAAGGCCTTTGATGTGGTTCTGTAGTTATTCTGGCTTGCTGATTTTTGGTATGTAAGGCTGGACCCGCTTGCCGCAACTTTGGATGCCTCACCTATGGATGGACGCATCGTATAGGACTTCCCACTTGCCGGGACAGGCTCTCCAAATCCTCGCTGTAACCGGGGCTGCCCAGCGACTGCGGATCTGGATGATGGTAACGTATGCAAGTGGTGAGGGATCTTTCTTAATCACTATTCTCCCCGTCGTGTAGTAATGATTAGGTGCATTGCCTTGCTTAACTGTATGTAGTAATAATGAAGTGTACTATTCTGTATTTTTCTTACTGCTTATTTTCTGTAGTACTTAGTCATATCCTTTGATTATTAACAGTAAAATCAGCCTACTCTTTTCACTCTGGTGTCTGAGTTTAATTGGCATCCTCGATCAGCAGAGCAGGTCTCCAACAATGTTTTTGTATAATTGGAGAGAGATGGATTCGATGGATGGATTAGTTGATGGATAAGGAATTGGCTGGATGGCCACGTCCAAAGAATTGCAGTCAATGGCTCGATGTCCAAATATAGACTAATAATGAGTGGTGTCCCTCAGGGGTTTGTACTAGGACCAATACTATTTAATATCTTCATTAACAACATAGACAGTGGGATTGAGTGCACCCTCAGCAAATTTGCAGATGACACCAAGCTGAGTGGTGCAGGTGATGCCATGCAGAGGGACCTTGACAAGCTTGAGGAGTAGGAGAATGTGAACCTCATGAAGTTCAACAAGGCCAAATGCAAGGTCCTGTACCTGGGTCAGGGCAATCCCCAGTATCAGTACAGAAAGGGGGATGAATGGAGTGAGAGCAGCCCTGCAGAAGAGGACTTGGGGATACTGGTGGATGAAAATTTGGACATGAGCTGGCAACGTGTGCTCACAGCCCAGAAAGCCAATCGTATCCTGGGCTGCATAAAAACAGCGTGGCCAGCAGGTCGAGGGAGGGTATTCTCCCCCTCTGCTCTGCTCTGGTGAGACCCCACCTGGAGTACTGCGTCCAGCTCTGGGGCCCCCTGTACAAGAAAGACGTGGACCTACTTGAGGGGGTCCAGAGGAGCTTAATTGTTTAATTGGCATCCTCGATCAGAAAAACATATGTTGGTGTCAGAAGTGGTCCAACCAAAATGCCATTATTTAATGTCAAAGCTAATGTGTCAATTCCACCCGACGTTCCAGGGTGGGAAGACCCTTCCTACAGCCCAAGAGTGGGCTAAGGCCGGAGGACCGTGTGAGCAATGGGAGAGTGGGCTAAAGGGAGCCGAACCATCGGATGTTTTAAATTGCATGAAAAGAGTATCTGTTGAAAAAGGAAAAGAGACTACAAATTTTGGTAAACAAGGGTGGATCTTGTTAACTGCATATAAAAAACAACACCAGAGTAAAGAGAGGCTGTTGTCAGAACACTCCCACACGGAGCGACAAATGTGTGATTTGCAGAGTCAAATTGTAATGCTACAGTGCCAAAATAAGTTGCTTGCCGATAAGTTGGATACTTATCAGACTGCAGCCGAAAGAGCTGCAGTACGGGCTGTGCAGTATAAGAAAAGAAGGGGACGGGTTAATTGCAAGAAAGTGCATGCAGTGATTGCAGAAGTGGGTGTACAGTGGGATCCCGATAGATGGGATGGAGATATCTGGGATTCTACGGATTCTGATGAGGCTGGTCCCTCAGATGAATTCATAGATGTGAAACCCATCTGGAGGCGAAAGATAGAAGTAGATCCTAATATTGGGCAACCTGTGAGGAAGGATACAATAGAGGATTATATACAGCATGAAGTAAACTATATAATTGAAAGATTTAAGCAGAGACTGGGGGAATAATCCCTGTCTCTTGGATGGTGTGTTTGCACGATCAGGGAATGGCAGGGGTAACCCTAGACCCAGGGGATTCCAAGAAATTTTTAATTTTAAGTTCAGATTCTTTTGTGCAAGATGCATTTCGGAATAATCATCATGATACAAATTTATTGGCTTTGGCAGCTCAGGGATGTGGTACTAAGTATCCTACGGAAAATGATTGGCCGGGATCTGAACGTCCGTGGTATACTTTGCAAGACTGTATACAGCGACTGAAAGAGGAAGGGATGAAAGCGGCAGTTTTTATAGAAGATGCTGACACTATGATGCGACATCCTTTGTCTGTCACCATGAGAAATAAACTGATTAAGGCTGCCCCACCGGCATATAAAAATGTAATCATGACTCTTTTGATTAATGAGACAGAAAATCCCTTTCGTGATGTGATAGAAAAAATACAGCAGCTGGGTGACCTTGGAGAGTGGGACCCCCAAGGGAGTGCAGGGAATCAAGATACTTGAGACAGCCCTAAAGGCAGTGAAAATATGGCTTTGTTAAAAGACAGCATGTCTCGTGAAAAAATTGACGGTGTTCCAACTAACGAGCTGTGGCGAGTATATAAACAGAGAGGGCTGAATAAACCTAGCAAGAAAGTACAAAATTTACAGGCTAAGGAGGCAGCGACAACTCAGCCTACGGTGCCCCTTCTCAAACCTCAACGGGACCCTCCATCTGCCCACGGAGGGCCCCCTGTGAGTGGGTCAATGGTTCCGGGGCTGAAAGAGGATTGGGCACCATTTTCAGACTTGTACCCTTTCCACGAGGCAAGGGAGGTGAATCAATATTATAATCAGCGCAAATGAATTGATAGCCAAACTCCAGGACAGTGAGTGCAGAAGGACTGACGGCCCCACATAGAACTTAAAATATTTTGGAATAACCAGTCCCTGCAAACTATAAATGCCCTAATTGACACTGGAGCGGAAGCCTCCTTAATATATGGAAACCCAAAGAAGTGTAGGGGGCAACCTGTAGTTATTACTGGGTATGGGGGAAAACAAATTGAGGCAGTGCAAACACAAATAGAAATGAAAATAGGGAACCTCCCAAAACGATCATACTTGGTAATGATTGTCCCTATCCCTGAATATATAATAGGTATAGACATTCTAAAAGGATTAACTTTAAATCTTTCTGATGGTCAGTATCAATTTGGAGTTAAACCCTATATTAGTGCCAGACCTGTTACGGTTGGTAGAGTAAAAATGCCTCCCATGCAGATTCCAGCTGCAACTCAGTTAGTCACGATGAAGCAGTATAGAATTCCAGGAGGACATGAAGAGATATCACAGACAATTAAAGATTTATTAGATGTAGGAGTTCTAAAGCCAACCACCACAGCTTGGAACAATCCGATAATGGCCTGTCAAGAAAAGTGATGGATCCTGGAGAATGACAGTTGATTTCAGAGAATTAAATAAACATACTCCACCACTCACAGCAGCCATACCAGACACTGTTACTTTAATAGAAAAGGTTCAGAAGCACCCAGGAACTGAGTACACTGTAATAGATTTGGCTAATGCATTTTTTACCATCCTGATTGCAGAAGAGCATTGGGACCAATTCACCTTTACTTGGCAGTATACTTTCACCTGGTTACCACAAGGATGGTTGCAGAGCCCCACTATCTGCCATAGAATTGTAGCTGAACATTTAGATGAAATACCACTGCCATCTCATATGCAACTGAGTCACTATATAGATGATATTTTAATCCAGGGAAATAATGAGGAGGAAGTACAACAAATTCTTGAACTACTGGTAGATCAGATGAGGCAGAAGTGTTGGGAAATTAACCCTGCCAAAATTCAAGGACCATCTCAGACGGTGAAATTTCTGGGAATTCAGTGGCATTGCGGACATTGGGAAATACTGCCTAAAGCCCGACAAAAAATTTTGGACTTTGCCGTACCACAAACTAAAAAAGAAGCTCAAAGATTTATTGGGCTATTTGGCTTCTGGAGACAACATATTCCCCACTTGGGGCAGATTTAAACCCCTTTATGTAAGGTGACAAGGAAAAAATATGAATTTGAATGGGGGAATGAAAAACAAGCTGCTTTTGAGTTAGCTAAAGAAACCATCCAAAAGGCTTTAGATTTATGGCCCCTGAAGGAAGGGGAGGTAGAGTTAAACGTGTCAGCAAATGAATCACACGCTAACTGGAGCCTGTGGCAGAAGCAAGGAAAGAAAAAGGTTCCTTTAGGTTTTTGGGGCAGGAAGCTGCCAGAGGCAGGAAACAATTATACACCTTTTGAGAAACAGCTGTTAGCATGTTATTGGGCGTTAGTAGAAATGGAACAACTTCTGTAGGGCATGAAATGGCTCTCCGTCCTGAAATACCTATCATGCAATGGGTTAAAAGTTCTCCGAAAACCCACCGAATTGGTCATGCTCAGGAATCGAGCATCATAAAGTGGAAATGGTATATTCAGGACCGAGCCAAAGTAGGGGTGAGTGGAGTAGCTACCCTCCATGAGCGGGTAGCTGCTGCCCCCATGAGGGATCAAGAAGTAAATACCAATTTCGCAATCGAACAGAAATCCCCGGTGCAATGGGGAAAAACTTTAGATCAATTAACACCCCTTGAAAAAGAACATGCCTGGTTCAATGGATCAGCTAAATTTATAGGAGGGAAGAGGTTTTGGAAAGCGGTAGCTTACCATCCTCATTCAGAGAAATTTTTAGAAACCATGGGAGAAGGGAAAAGCAACCAATATGCTGAATTATATGCAATAATAATTATATTATGGCTTTGAAACAAGAAGATCTAGGAGAATGTCATTTATATACTGATTCTTGGTCAATAGCTAATGGATTAGCTACCTGGCTGCCAACATGGGTAGCCAAAGATTGGAAAATATACTCCAAGGAAGCCTGGGGAAAGGAACTTGTTCCCTTGCTCTGGTGAGTTTTTCCACTAGCAAGTATACCTATGATTAATAAAGTGATTATTTATATATATCAAGCTATTACAAATTATTATCAGCAACCAGTAGTATAGCAGTGATCAATAGTATAGCAACAATCAATAATAGCAGCACACAATAATAGCACACAAAAATAGTTGTCCCCAGCCTACAAGATCTCATGGAAAGTTTGTGCAGACCTGTTTAGGGAAGGGAAGAGTACAGGCAGCACAGGAAGTTCTGAGAGAGAGAAGTTCCATTCTGAATAAAAATTAAGTCCTTTTTATATCATAGAGACAGAAGAGGACATAGGACACCACCACTTCAAGCAGCCAATAGATGCTGTTCATTTCTATTTTTCACCTGGAACAGTGAATAAATGATGGTGTTCTCTGTTCTCAGACCAATTTTTATTTTTCCAGGCTGTTTTCCTGTTCTTGCAGTAAGACTAGCCAATGGCAGTTACTGTTTTTTACTTTCTCAGGATCTTTTCCCCTTTTTCCAGAATATTTTTCACCTTTTCAGTCAATAAGCTACTGTTACAGTGCCTTGTTTTTGTGCTTATCAATGGTATCTCAGGATTTATCCAGTTTGTAGGTACCCAGATGTACTTCAAAGATGCCAGTTACACTTCTTAAGTTACATGCAAAAATAAAAAAAAACAGTTTACAGGTTACAAGGTAATTATTACAATTACATAGTCATAATAAAACATAATGAAAAGAGTATAGATATGTAATAAAATACTGGACCTGTTCCATTTCAAAGATTTATGTAAAATGTAAATTTAAGGAAACTATAAGAGACATAAATCACAGTCCCAGATAACCATTAATTCCCAATCTAGTTATCTAATTATCTTATCTTAAATTTAACATATGGATGATGCTTGAAAAGGTCTCCTAATTCTTCCTATGATGCTCTAATTCTCCACTCTAAATGGTGGAGTCTATAACCCATTATATCCTTTAAAGCCTGAATTATTGTTTTCTCTCAACCAGAATGCTTCTAACACACTGCATTTTTACTATTTTTGCTTTGCTCTGTGTTTAAGAAAAGGAAAATATGCAAGATGGATGCAGTCGGTCAATGGCTACTTGTGGGATGCTATTTTCGTTATCGAGGGTGGTATGTAATAGTAAAGAAAACCAGCTGTTATTTAAATGTATAATTTACAACAGCACATATTATTTGCATGTAAAGAGGCACATAGTCCATTTGCAACAGAAAGATCTTATTCCACTGTACCGGGTCTGGCTGAGCCAGAATTGGTTTTCCCCTGTAGCAGCCCTCATGGTGCTGTGTTTTATGTTGGGAGCTGGCAGGGTGTTGATAGCACACTGGTGTTGTGGCTACTGCTGAGTAGTGCTTACACAGCACCAAGGCTCTTTCTGACATTTCCCCCCCACAGTGGGACGGGGTGGGCAAGATCTTGGGAGGGGACACAACCAGGACAGCTGACCCGAACTGACCAAAGGGATATTCCAGACCATATGACGTCTGCTCAGTATAAAGCTGGGAGAAAGGAGGAAGGGGCTGGGGTCACCCTTGGTCCTCCGAGGCAACCACTGCGCGTATTGGAGCCCTGCTTCCTGAGAAGGCCCGACATCGCCTGTTCATGGGAAGTAGAGAATAAATCTGTTTTCTTTTTTTTGCTTCCACGTGCGGACCTTTGCTTCTCTTTGCTTATATCAAAACTGCTTTTGTTTTACCCACAAGGGCTAGTTATTTTCTTTCCCCTCTTTGCCCTGTTGAGAAAAAAGGGGAAGGGGGGGGAAGTGATAGAGCGACTTGGTGGGTACCTGGCATTTAGCCAAGGTCAAATCACCACATCCACATGCATTTTTTTCCTTCTGTACTTTTCAGAAGAATGTGGTGGTAGACTAAACCATGTAACTGAGGAACAAATGAGGTTTTTGGGTGCAGCATTTACAGTGAACTGAAAAAATGAGAATCTGACTAATTTGCAGAACAACTAATCCTAGTTGAAAGGGTATGTGTATTTGCTTGGTGAATCAAGCTTATGCTAGTATGCCTCCTGGCTTCCAAAGTCATTTCATCATCTGGCACATGAGATAAAATACAGATGTTTCACCCTACAAACACAAAGCTCAATCTCTTTTTTTTTTCTTTCTTGGCTTGCCCTGTCTTTTTAAAAGCCTGGATACCATATTAGAGCTGTTTCATTATTTCAGACCTTGATATGACTTACTAATGAATCCTGATATTTATTGAACTGTTTCCAGAGCAGAGTACACACACACACACAAAGAAATATTACATTAGTAAGTTATTTTTAAACAGAATGTTTTGGTTGTTGGTGTGTGCGCTCATGAAAAATCATAAGACTCATCTATCATTTATGCTTGTGCAAGAAATAGAAGTGAAAACTTAAACATGGGGGAAAAAAAGTGCATTCCTGACATAAAAATGCCTGAACCATAGGCCTCGAACCAAAGCCTGAACCATAGGCCTCGAACCAGAGTTGACTTCTGAGTGAACCTCCTGACCAGCATCATTTCAGCATGAAATATGACCATGGTAATATCCTCAGAAAACTATAGATAAAGAATATATATTTTTGGACCCTAAGCCAGCTGTTTCCTAGAAGACAGGAACTCCTCAGATGTGCCTGGGATCCTGGCCAGATCCAGGATGTGCCCGAGTGAAGTGAAGCCAATCTACCAGATGTTTCTGTGCCCTTTTTTAAATATGATTTGCTTGTTAAACTGTATAAAAGCAGGACCCTCTCACAGCGAAGATGGAGACCTCACCTACGAGTGGACGCACTGCGTAGGACTTCCCAATTGCTGGGAGCGGTTCTCCGATCCTTCGCTGTGACGGGGCTCCCCAGCTGAAGCACGGAGGGCAACTGGTGATGTATCTTTCTTAATCACTGTAGCTAACTTTATGTAGTAATGATCAGGTGCATTACCTTGCTTATTCTTTATCAGGTGCATTACCTTGCTTATTCTTTCTGCTGCTTTAAACTAAAGTAAAATAAGCTTATCTTTTTAACTTGGTGTCTGTGTCCTTTCTGTTGACCCCGTCAATTGGCAAAACAATTCCACACTCAAAAAAGGTTTAAATCCTCACCTAGATGCATCAATCTCTCAAACTGTAATGAAATTCAGACTCTATCTTGGTTTCTCTATGATGTGCTGCCCTTTATTTTAGCCTAGGAACCAAACAAAACCAACTATCTTTGTTTCCCAAAACTCACTTTTTCCAGCATGGTAGGACGACACAGTCACTAAAACCATAAACACCCATAAACACCCTGAATCCATGTGCATGGAAAAGCCAAAGAGTAATGACTTCATTATTTGTAAATATAGTTCAAAGTCTAATACTTCAACTTTCTGTTTGTAGTGTTTCTAAGGAAAAAGGGTAAATAGAAGTCTAACATGGTAAAAGCTGATGTAAACTACTGGATTTGGAAATTCTAGCTATCTTCCTAGCTTTGTTGTCTTCCTGTCTGGAGCAGGGAATGTGCCGAGGATGAGCTTGGTGTGATCTCATCTTCATTTTCATGACAAGGGTGAGGCTGTTTATTTCATACTCAGCTCCTCCCCCATTCCAGCCCAATCCTCCAAAGTGGAAGGACTACTAATTCTTTAATTGGAATAGCTCATCAGGCCACTGAAGCTTGGAGGCAGTTCATCCATGGTGCTGCACCAATGTAAATGTGTAGAGGAAACTGAGCACACAGTGCAAAGAGCATATATTGATAAACAGGCATATAGGGTGAGCCAAAAGCCAAATCACAGCCACAGTCTTGTGGTAAACAAACATGGAAACATTTTAATATCCCTTGAAGAATCAACAAGCTTCATGGAACATGGCCATGCTGCATGAAACAGGCTTACATTTGAAACTGAATTTGACAACAGATGAGATGGAAGAATCCTATATTTTATTAAGAAATCACCCTGGAGACAATCAAAATTGCTATCAACAAGCTAAAGAATCAAAAAGCACTCAGCTGGGAAAAAATATTTGGAGATCTGTCCAGATGAAGTAGTGAAAAACTTGGAAAGATGCTATGACTTTATACCCATGTATGAAAGAAAAAGTATTTTCTCTGTCCCCACAATCCCATTTTAAATAAAAAGATGGAAAAGAGGAGGCCTACAGAAGTGCTGAAGAAAATCTGAAGAGACATCATTGCTCCAGGCTCAGGGAACTTTTTCTTTACAGTTATGCCAGCCAGAAATGCCACTGACAGTAGGTTTCAAGGAGTACAGGCAGTTTTTCATCTCATCCATTCTTACACTGTTACTGTGAAACATTGTTGAACAAAGAAATGAATGACAGTAGATACCTGACCTAAATTTTATTGGTTTTCAGAAAGCTTTTGACAATGAATGAAGTCACTTGTAACAGATACTGAAACTCAAACTTTTTTTTTTTTTAAATTATCCAGGTATTTCAAATCATTATCAGGGTGTGAAATGTGCTGCAATCTCTAACTGGAGACCAACCTATTGGTGTGATGTACTGCTATAGTTAAACAAATGTGTTTCTGTCTAGCCTGATTCTGTCATTTCTGTCAAGAATCTTCAGCGTGAAACCATAAGTTCAAAAAAGATGGTGCAGTTGGGAATCCATACTCAGCTGATATCTGTCTCTTGAATGCATCAATAAATGAAATGAGTGAGAGACTAATACTCTACCCAGAAAATACTGACCAATTATATTTTATAGCCAATTAACAAATGTTATGAGAGCCAGATGATCCTACAGTATCTGAGAAAGAAACTGTTGGTAAATGTAGTTATACAGGAAGCAGCTTCAGTAAAGCCAGTGACCTCATTATTAACATTCTAACTTGATGGGTACTACTATTTGGAAGTGCACCCTGGTGAGAAAGGGCCCAAAATATAACCAGGATCAACATTACTTTCTTAGCAGTTATCAAAACAACGGAAATTAGAACGTCTTTCAGTGAGATACCCTATGCTCCCTGATCAGAGTAGTGTCACCAACTACAGCGAGGATCATGTGACTTTGGAGCACACATTACTGCTCAAGCCAGTACAGCTCAGAGAGAGAGATGTATCTTATGGTTTGAAATGCCCCCATGTAAGCTGTATTTTAACTACCTGAAGGAAAGGAAAATAGAAGAAAAGACAGAAAGAGGTTCCACAGCATAGTAACACTGAAGTGCACAGACCTGCATCAGTTGCCTGCTTAAGAAAAAAAAAGTGATAATAAATCACCTCATTTGGCAGTGTTGGAAATTGATTGGATTAGGAGACTAGGGAGATGAAAGTATAGATGTGTTCTTTCTATGACATGATTTGGTGTCTCAAATTGAAAAAATACTCGTCTGGATGAAGCACAACTAAATGCTCAGAGGAGACTGCCTTTCTATTAATAGCTCTCATTTTAAGGGCTCTCTGATCCTTTTCTGAAGTGAAGAAATGGCTTTCTTTCTGATATAACATTCCCCTGTAGATAGGCAATAATGAGAAATGGTCAACATTTTTTCAGAAAATATTTCTTAGTAAATTTAATGTTTTTAATGCAAGATCATATAGATATAAGGATAGTCATTCTTTGATGTGTTTGAGTCAAACACATAGGAATCAGAAGAAAATTTGTATTTTATAGAAAAATAAAACTGGAAGGGACAATAAGTAATCTAGTGTATCACTCAACTCAATAAACATTCCTGTCAGATGTTTTCAATGTGTTCTTAAAGACCTCTAATTTGAAAACCTCCTCAGTCTATATTGTTGTTTCATTATTCCATTAGAAGGTCCTTTTTTTCCAATGCCAAATCTAAATCTCCTTTTCTGCATTTTAAGCCTATTATTTATTTCCCTGTTTAACACATGTACAGAGACCTAATCTGTTTCATTCTTCTTTGTGATTGTGTTCCTCTTGTTTTTCTCTTTTAGTCTAAAAACTCTAATTTTTCTCAATCTTTCCTTGTAAATATATTTTTTTCTAGACTTCTGGTAATCCTTACTTTTTCCTCTCTCCAATTGGGCCACTTCTTTCTTTAAACAATGTGCCCTAAACTGGATGTATTATTATTCCAGCTGATGCATTTACAGTCCTGAAGAGAGATTTTTTTAAAAATAATTTGGTTCTCGTTAGACAAAAGGACAGTTTCATGCTAACTACATGATCTTTACATACTCTTTCTAGACTTTTTAGTAGTCTTTAGAGAAATAAAAAAGGTCAAGGGACCTGTTGCAAATTACCACTCCAGTAGTTCCCTTTGGATAGAAATTTCTTGGATTCGGACACTGCCCATGAAATAACTGGAACCTGGTTTTGCATCTGGTGCAGTTCTCATCATTATACCCAACACATGTTGCGCAGCTCCTATGGCAAGCTTCACATTGTCTAGAGATGTCATCATTGAAGAAGTAAGCTCCACACTCACTCACACATGTGCCACCTGGTGAGTAGAGGGGAAGGATCACCTCCCTTGACCTGCTGGAAATACTTTGTCTAATGCATCCCTGTTAGCCACCCCTGATGCAAGGGCACATTGCTCTCTCATGTTCAACCTGGTGTCCACCAGGACCCTGGGTCCTTTTCTGCAAAGTTGCTTTCCAGCCAGTGAGCCCCCAGCATGTATTGGTGCATGGGGTTGTTTCACTCCAGTGTGCTGGTTTTGGCTGGGGTAGAGTTAATTTTCTTCATTGTACCTAGTATAGGGTTATGTTTTGGATTTGTGCGGGAAACAGTGTTGATAATACAGGGATGTTTTTGTTATTGCTGAGCAGTGCTTACACAGCATCAAGGCCTTTTCTGCTTCTCACACCACCCTGCCAGTGAGTAGGCTGGGGGTGCACAAGAAGTTGGGAGGGGACAGAGCCGGGACAGCTGACCCCAACTGACCAAAGGGATATCCCAGACCATATGATGTCATGCTCAGCAATAAAACTGGGGGATGAAGAAGGAAGTGGGGGGGACATTCAGAGTGATGATGTTTATCTTCCCAAGTACCCATTATGCGTGGTGGAGCCCTGCTTTCCTGGAGATGGCTGAACACCTGCCTGCCAATGGGAAGTGGTGAATGAATTCCTTATTTTGCTTTGCTTGCATGCGTGGCTTTTGCTTTACTTATTAAACTGTCTTTATCTCAACCCATGAGTTTTCTCACTTTTACCCTTCTGATTGTCTTCCCCATCCCACCGGGGGGAAGTGAGCGAGCAGCTGTGTGGTGCTTAGTTGCCCGTTCGGGTTAAACCACAGCACCAAGGTACAGGATTTTGCACTTCTTGAATTTCATGAGGTTTCCGTCAGCCAATTTCTCCAGCCTGTCCAGGTCCCTCTGGATGGCAGCACAACCCTCTGGTGCATCTGCCACTCCTCCCAGTTTAGTGTGATCTGTGTACTGAGTCTGGCTGAGCCAGAATTGGTTTTCCCCTGTAGCAGCCCTCATGGTGCTGTGTTTTATGTTGGGAGCTGGCAGGGTGTTGATAGCACACTGGTGGTGTGGCTACTGCTGAGTAGTGCTTACACAGCACCAAGGCTCTTTCTGACATTTCCCCCCCCACAGTGGGACGGGGTGGGCAAGATCTTGGGAGGGGACACAACCAGGACAGCTGACCCGAACTGACCAAAGGGATATTCCAGACCATATGACGTCTGCTCAGTATAAAGCTGGGAGAAAGGAGGAAGGGGGTGGGGTCACCCTTGGTCCTCCGAGGCAACCACTACGCGTATTGGAGCCCTGCTTCCTGAGAAGGCCCGACATCGCCTGTTCATGGGAAGTAGAGAATAAATCTGTTTTCTTTTTTTTTTGCTTCCACGCGCGGACCTTTGTTTCACTTTGCTTATATTAAAACTGCTGTTGTTTTACCCACAAGGGTTGTTTTTTTTTTTTCCTATCTTATTTTCTTTCCCCTCTTTGCCCTGTTGAGAAAAAAGGGGAAGGGGGGGAAGTGATAGAGCGACTTGGTGGGTACCTGGCATTTAGCCAAGGTCAAACCACCACACCCTCTTTGGCAGCAAATGCATGACCTGCTCAGAAAAAAACAAATGTAACAAAAAAACCAACCTCTGTTGTGGCACAGAGAGGCTGCATTTGTTCCTTAGTGGAAATGCTTGAAGCCTTCTTGTCATAATATGCTTTCCTTTGACTACATTTCCCATGACAGAAGTGAAAATTTGTTACATTATTGTGCAGTAAATATTGCTTTCTAATCCAGAGAGAAAGTCCTTCCAGTATTGTTGTAATCATAGTGTAATTATTAAAATATAATTCTGAGAGGTTCTGCTACCCTTTCACAGCAGATGAACATACCTCCAGTCTTATTAGATTTAGCCTGAGGATTTGAGAGCAGTTTCTTTAAGTGAGGCCCAATATTACTGTGCTCTGGGAATTCAGAGAAATGTCCCAGGACTTAAATAGGTCTGAATCCTCTGTTGCTTACCAGTGTTGAACCAAGGATGGAAATGCAGTTGTTGGTTGCAACTCCCACTGGTTGGACGTGATCCTAAGATCCAGAGTTTTAGTTTGTTTTCAAGGACACTGTGTTGCTACCCACAATTCTTTAGACCCTCTTATATGCATGATAAAAAGAAGGATTTAAGCCCCACCAAACTCATGATGGATGGTAGCAAAACATCAAATAATTAATTTCATCAAAAATTGGAATCTCCAAAATTAGATTAAGTAAAATAACTAAAAATTATGTCAAGCAGAAATGAGGTGTGTCCCCCTTGCTAAACAAAATGTTCATCAAAAATACACTTTCAACCATTGTTTGGTGTGGTTTTTTTCATATATTGAAACTGAAAATTTGGAAGAAGCTCATGCAAGTTGTTGAGGTCAGTTCCTCTGTGATGAAAACTTGACTAGGGTTTCTTCTTTGTATGCTGTAAAACTTTTTTAATGCTTGCTTAAAGTATTTTGTACAAACATAGATTCATAGAATCATAGAATGGTTTGGGTTGGTGTCATGGTTTGAACTCGGCCAGTAGCCAATCACCATGCAGCCAGTCACTTACCTTCCCCGCCCCAGTAAAATAGGGGAGGGACAAAAAAGTGAGAATTCATAGGCTGAATAACAAAACCAGTTTAGTGATGGTTAGAAGACAACAGTAACGATAGGAAGTCCAAACGGGTAATACACAGTGCAGTTGCTCACCACCCGGCGACCGGTATGCAGCCCACCCCCAGCAGTGATCTCAACAGAACGAAAAATCCCGCTGTGCCAACCTGAAGCTAAAATGAGAGAAACACATGATATGGAATACTCCAATGGCCAATCAGGGCCCAGCCCTCCAGCTGTGCTCCCTCCCAGACCAAGGAAAGTTAACTCTATCCTGGCTGAAACCAGGACAGTCTCCACCCCTTATTCCATACCATTGACATCATGCTCAGGTTCCAAATACATCCTAAGGAATCACAACCCCTTTCCCAGGTCTCACAGATATCATTCCCTCAGTCTATGGGCCATCCTTCCACAGTGTCTACTGAGTTCATTTAGTCCATAACGTTGGGTTCCATCTGTCATGACAGTCTTTAAGGCTGGAGAAATGAGGTGGAGTTGGCTCAGTTGGTGGAGCAGGAGGCTTTGGATGTGGCAGGAGGATGTTGCAGGGCACCAATTGCAATAACAGGGTTATTTGACAGTTTGATTCATTGGCTATTTTAACTTAAAACTAAATCCCCTTGAGGCATGCATCGGACTTCTCCATCCTTCTGCATTACACACCAAGGGCACCCAGGGCCTTGGGAAAAAGTAATCCCACACATAGGTTTACCTTTACCCAATGCAGGAGTAACCCAGACGGTTTTCACCAGTGTATTTTTAATGCGCACTATGGGGACTTTATCCCCATCTACTGTATGTAGGAGGTTTGATTGAGCAGGGCCAGATTCCTTGGCAGATCCTCTGGTATTGACTAACCAGGTGGCTTTTGCTAAATGCAGGTCCCAGTGTTTGCAAATTCCACCACCCATTGCTCTCAGTGTAGTTTTCAGCAATCCATTGTATCGCTCAATTTTTCCAGAGGCTGGTGCATGGTAGGGAATGTGATATATCCACTCAATGCCATGTTCTTTGGCCCAAGCGTCTATGAGGTTATTTCAGAAATGTGTCCCATTATCTGATTCAATTCTTCCTGGCGTGCCATGCAGCCCCAAGACTTGCTTCTCAAGACCTAAAATGGTGTTCTGGGCCACGGCATGGGGCACGGCAGAAGTTTCCAACCATCCGGTGGCTGCTTCCACCATTGTAAGCACATAGTGTTTGCCATGCTGCATTTGTGGGAGCATGATATAATCAATCTGCCAGGCCTCCCCATATTTATATTTTAACCATGGTCCTCCATACCAAATGGGCTTTAACCATTTGGCTTGCTTGATCGTAGCACATGTCTCACATTCATGGATTACCTGTGCAATAGCATCCATGGTTAAGTCCACCACTCAGTCACGAGCCCATCTACATGTTGCATCTCTTCCCTGATGGCCTGAGGAGTCATGGGCCCAGTGAGCCATAAATTGTTCACCCTTATGTTGCCAGTCCAGATCTACTTGAGCCACCTTAATCTTAGCAGCCTGATCCACCTGTTGGTTGTTCTGATGTTCTTCAGTGGCCTGGCTCTTGGGTACATGAGCATCTACATGACGTACTTTCACAACCAGATTCTCTACCCGAGCAGCAATATCTTGCCATAATTCAGCAGCCCAGATGGGTTTGCCTCTGTGCTGCCAGTTGCTCCATTTCCACTGCTGTAACCACCCCCAACAGTGCATTTGCCACCATCCATGAGTCAGTATAGAGGTAGAGCACTGGCCACTTTTCTCGCTCAGCGATATCCAAGGCCAGCTGGATGGCTTTCACCTCTGTGAACTGACTTGATTCACCTTTTCCTTCAGCAGCTTCTGCGACCAGTCATGTGGGGCTCTACACAGCTGCTTTCCACCTTCGATGTTTTCCCACAATGCGACAGGACCTGTCGGTAAACAGGGCATATCCCTTCTTGTTATCCAGTACTTTATTATATGGTGGGGCCTCCTGAGCACGTGTTATCTCTTCCTCTGGTGTCATTCCAAAATTTTTGCCTTCTGGCCAATTTGTAATCACTTCCAGTATTCCTGGATGGTTGGGGCTCTCTGTTAGAGCCTGTTGTGTGATTAATGCGATCCATTTACTCCACGTGGCATCAGTTGCATGGTGTGTAGAAGGGACACTCCCTTTGAACATCCAGCCCAGCACTGGCAGTTGGGGTGCCAGGAAGAGCTGTGCTTCAGTCCCAATCAATCACCTCAGAAGCAGCTTGGACCCCTTCATATGCTGCCAATATCTCCTTTTTGGTTGGAGTATAGCGGGCCTTGGATCTTCTGTATCCCTGACTCTCAAACCCCAGGGGTTGACCCTGAGTCTCCCCTGGTGCTCTCTGCCAGGGACTCCAGGTAGGGCCATTCTCCCCAGCTTTCCAAACTGGCCCGAGGGCTACTGCATGAACTATTTCCTGTTTAATTTGTTCAAAAGCTTGTCATTGTTCTGGACCCCATATAAAATCATTCTTTTTCCAGGTCACCTGAAAGAGAGGGATGACAATCTGACTGTAATTTGGAATGTGCAGTCTCCAGAAACCCACAATGCCTAAGAAAGCTTCTGTCTCCTTTTTGTTTGTCAGTGGGGACATAGCTGTTATTTTATTAATCACCTCCATTGGAATCTGATGACGTCCATCTTGCCATTGTATTCGTAAAAAATGAATCTCTTGTGCAGGTCCCTTGACCTTACAGCACTTTATGGCAAAACCTGCTCTCAGAAGGATTTGGATTATTTTTTCCCCTTTCTCAAAAACTTCTTCTGCTGTATTAACCCATATAATGATGTCATCAATGTACTGTAAATGTTCTGGGGCTTCACCCTGTTCCAGTGCAGTCTGGATCAGTCTATGGCAAATGGTGGGGCTGTGTTTCCACCCCTGGGGCAGCCGATTCCAGGTGTATTGGACACCCCTCCAGGTGAAAGCAAACTGTGGCCTGCATTCTGCTGCCAGAGAGAAGGATGGAGAAAAATGCATTAGCAATATCAATCGTGGCGTACCACTTGGCTGCCTTCGACTCTAGCTCATACTGAAGTTCTAGCATGTCTGGCACGGCAGCACTCAGCGGTGGCATGACTTCATTCAGGCCATAATAGTCTACAGTCAATCTCCACTCTCCATTAGACTTTCGCACTGGCCATATGGGGCTGTTAAAGGGTGGGTGAGTCTTGCTGATGACTCCTTGGATTTCTGGTTGATGAATCAGTTTATGGATAGGGATTACAGAGTCTTGATTGGTGCAATATTGCCATCGGTGCACTGTTGTAGTGGCAATTGGCACCTGTTGTTCTTCGACCCTCAGCAATCCCACAACAGAAGGATGCTCTGAGAGACCAGGTAACACAGGCAGATGTTTAATTTCCTCTGTTTCCAAGGCAGCTATACCAAAAGCCCACTGGTACCCTTTTGGGTCCTTAAAATACCCTCTCCTGAGATAGTCTATACCAAGAATGCATGGAGCGTCTGGGCCAGTCACAATGGGGTGTTTTTCCCACTCTTTTCCACTTAGGCTCACCTCGGCCTGCAATAGAGTCAACTGTTGAGACCCCCCTGTCACTCCTGAAATACAAATGGGTTCTGCTCCTTTAAAATTTGATGTCATTAGGGTGCATTGAGCAGCAGTGTCCACTAAGGCCTTATACTGCTGGGGGTCAGATGTGCCAGGCCATCAAATCCACACAGGCCAATAAACTCGATTGTCCCTGTCCTCCACCTGGCTGGAGGCAGGGCCCCTCTAATTTGGTCATAATACTCGCTAACAACAAACGGGTTAGTGTGGTGTGCACGGGTTTCAGTCTCATCTTGGTCACTCACTTCTTGCGAATACAAATGAGAAGTTCTTCTCATAGGATCGGGAGCAAAGTCAACCTTTCTGCTCTATTTGGGCACTTGATTACTGGAAACCGGAGCAGCATTTCTCCTGAAAGAACCCCGATTTGTAGTTGTTCTTCCTTCCAACTCACATACCCACTCTTTTAGGAGGTAGGTAGGTTTTCCATCCCATTTCTTCATGTCTTCTCCATGGTCACGCAGGCGATGCCACAGCTTCCCCCGTGGTGTGTACCGGTTCTCTCGAGTAGAGAAACAACTGCTCCTAATAGCCGAGATTCTAGTCTGTGCAGGTGGGGAGTAGGGCATGTCCTCTTTAAGTTGCTGGAATTCTTGAGATAATTTGTTCACATCCGCGATGATGGGGGAAGAGAGACTTTCTTCATATTGTCATAGCCAGCGAGCCAGTTCATCCACTGTTGGTCCCTCTTTGTCTCTCCAGTCCATTACTGCTAATGCACTGGCATATGATGAGGGTGTGCTCTGTACAAACTTCCGCCACATGGGCCGGGTGCACTGGACTTCATCTGGATCTGTGGGTAGCCGCGCATCATCTGGGTCATAGTAAACCATCTCCCGCATGGCTAGCTCCCTCAGGTATTGGATACCACTCTCCATGGTGGTCCACTTACTTGGATGACATACAAAATCTTCCTTAAAGGGATACCTCTCCCTCACACTTGACAGAAGTTGCCTCCAGAGACTGAGATTTTGTGTCTTCTTTCCAATTGCTTTGTCGATGCCCCCTTCCCTAGACAGGGATCCCAGCTGCCTGGCTTCTTTGCCCTCTAATTCTACACTACTGGGCCCATGTCCTGGTTCAGCTAGGATAGGGTTAAATTTTCCCAGCAGTGGGCAGAGAGCTCTAGCCGGGTTATTCAATACCATCCTGAGGTCAGGTCCGGGCGCCCAAGAGCAGGAAGAGCAGGGACGGCTTTTGTCCGGGTCGATCCCCTCACTGCTGTATCCGTGCGGTATATCTCTTGTTCTGTTCATTGTTATTACTGTTATTGTTGTTGTTATTGTTCGGTTTGTTGTTGTTACACTGTTGTATTAAATTTTTCCTTATCTCAACCCCGGGGTCTGTATTTCAGTCCCTGCCCCGTCCGGTACGAGGGTGGGGGAGGGGCAGCGGCAACATGGTCTCGGGTCCTGGCAGGGCCTAAACCACCACAGCCTTTTTGATGCCCAACGTGGGGCACGAGGGGTTGAGATAAGGACAAAAAAAAGACAAACCCTGACCAGAGTGTGTTAGAGCAATCTGCTAGGTTGAATTTTTCTGCTTTTATTTGTATTATTTGATAAGGAACATTTGCAATGCTGGCCAACTTGCTTGCGTGATGGGGCTGGATTAATCCTTATATCCCCTGTGTGTTCCCAGTGCTGATGTTTGTTCTCGGTGGAAAATGTGTCAAGGGTCTTGTTTTGCTGTATTGGCTGCAGACTGCTTATAATATGCTTGTATCACTGCTTGTGGGGGTGAACCGGTACCTGTTTGCTGCCTGGGCTTTTGTTAGGGGCCTCACCCCCTCTATGGGTGAGCCAGGGGAAGAGATTCTCTCGGTTTTTGAGAGTTTCAGCTATCCCTGGAGCACCCAGGCCAGTGTGCTTGCAGCACAATGCTTTCTGAATGTCTGCCAGATCTTGTTTTGGGCCATGTGGTACTTCTCCAACAATAGCACCACCCGGAAACCTGCCCCGAGGGCAGATAGTTAGGAGTGGCAAGGTGTGTGGGAAAAGATGGGCAAGTGCCTGAGTCAGTGGTCACCCCCAGTGCTTTGGGATCTCACTCCCGAACAAGTGCAGAGTCCTGATAAACTGGTGGAGTGTTTGGAAAAGGTGTGCTGCCAATCTGACAAACCCTGGGAGACACAACTCGCTGCAATGTGCTGGGGACTTACCCATGCTTACCGTGTCATCTTTAACACTGTTCACTGCCCTCAAGGGGGAGAAAGGGCTGCAGGATCTTAAAGTGAACCTACTGGTACAGCAGCTGGGCCAGGGGGACAGGCAGTGCCAGTATCAGTCGCTTCCACCAGCACAGCAGCTGGGCCAGAGGGACAAGCAGTGCCAGTATCAGTCGCCCCGAAACAGAAAACCAAATATACCAAAAAGTCAGCTCGCATAGTAGGGGATGGAGTTGAGCCAGGCCCATCACGAGAACAGGAGAAAGAGCCGGAGGTAATCATCCGATCTCTATCCCTGAGTGAGTTGCGAGATATGCGGAAGGATTTCGGCCGCCTTCCAGGCGAGCAGATTTTCACCTGGCTGCTCCGGTGCTGGAATAGTGGAGCTGCTGGTTTGGAATTGGAGGGGAGAGAGGCCAAGCAGGTGGGACCTTTAGCCAAGCAGGCTGGTATTGACAAGGCAATAGGGAAACAGACTCAAACCCTCAGCCTTTGGAGGCGACTCCTGCTCGCTGTGAGGGAGAGGTACCCCTACAAGGATGATGCTCTATGTCGGTTAGGCAAGTGGACCGACATGGAGAAAGGCATTCAAAACCTCAGGGAAATGGCTGTGTTTGACATGGTCTATGGTGATCTGAATGATGAGCAGTCACCAATGGATCCAGATCAAGCCCCTTGCTGTGTAGTTGTTGTGGTGGAAGTTCCTGCAAAGTGGACCAGAGGCACATTCCAAAGCATTAGCAGTAGCGTCCTGGTGGCGAGACACCCAGACTCAAACAGTGGATGAAGTGATTATTCAGCTCTGGCAATATGAGGGAAGTCTCCCTTCCTCCCAACATGCTTTGGTTTCAGCTGTAAGGGAACTGTCTCAGAGGCTCCAGGAAGTGGAAGAGGACATGTCCTACATTCCACCTGCACGGGCCAATGTCTCAGCCATTAGAAGCAGGCGCTTCCCCACCCAAGAGAAGGGCAGTGGAAGACACACACCACGGGGCACCCTGTGGTTCTTCCTCCGCGACCATGGGGAAAACATGAGAAGGTGGCATGGACAGCCCACTTCCGCCCTAGCTGCACGAGTACAGCAGCTGAAAGGGAAGACCACCATGAAAGGGGAGTCTTCCAAGAGAGATGCAGCTCCAGTGTCCAGTCGGAAATCCCCCAGACAGAATAGAATGGCCAACAGTATGCTTGACCCTCTTGAGGGGAGCAGGAAGTCATTCTTGCAGGAGTCACTCTTAGATCAAGTGAGTGATGGTGAGCAGGATTAGAGGGGCCCTGCCTCCAGCCAGGTGGAGGAAAGGGATAATCGGATTTACTGGAAGGTGTGGATCCGATGGCCTGGCACATCAGAACCACAAGAATATAAGGCCTTGGTAGACACTGGCGCAAAGTGCACCCTGATGCCATCAAGCCAAAGTGGGGTCGAATCCATCTGCATCTCCGGAGTGACAGGGGGATCCCAACAGCTGACCCTATTAGAAGCTGAAGTAAGCTTAACTGGGAAGGACTGGCATAAGCACCCCATTGTGACTGGCCCAGATGCCCCGTGCATCCTAGGTATAGACTACCTCAGGAGAGGGTACTTTAAAGACCCAAAAGGGTACCGGTGGGCCTTTGGTATAGCTGCCCTGGAGGAGGTTGAGCAATTGTCCACCTTACCCGGCCTCTCAGAGGACCCCTCGGTGGTGGGGTCGCTTAAGGTTGAAGAGCAGCGAGTGCCAATTGCCACCAAGACGGTGCACCGGCGGCAGTACCGTACTAACCGAGATTCCCTGGTCCCCATCCATCAGCTGATCCGTCGACTAGAAAGCCAGAAGGTGATCAGCAAGACTCATTCACCTTTCAACAGCCCTATATGGCCAGTGAGAAAGTCTAATGGCGAATGGAGACTAACCGTGGACTACCGTGGCCTGAATGAAGTTACGCCAGCGATGAGTGCTGCAGTGCCGGACATGCTAGAGCTCCAGTATGAGCTGGAGTCGAAGGCAGCCAAGTGGTACGCCACGATTGACATCGCTAACGCGTTCTTCTCCATCCCAATAGCACCAGAGTGCAGGCCACAGTTTGTGTTCACTTGGAGGGGTATCCAGTACACCTGGAATCGATTGCCCCAGGGGTGGAAACACAGCTCCACCATTTGCCATAGACTGGTCCATACTGCACTGGAGAAAGGTGGGGCTCCAGAACACCTGCAGTTCATTGATGATATCATTGTATGGGGGGACACAGCTGAGGAAGTCTTTGAGAAAGGAAAGAAGGTAATTGAAATCCTCCTGAAGGCTGGTTTTGCCATCAAGCGACAGAAAGTTAAGGGGCCTGGAAGGGAGATTCAGTTCCTAGGAATAAAATGGCAAGATGGGCATCGCCACATCCCAATGGAGGTGATAAACAAGATAACAGCCATGGCCCCACCAACCACTAAAAAGGAGACTCAGTCCTTCCTGGGCGCTGTGGGGTTCTGGAGGATGCACATCCCAAACTACAGCCTGATTGTGAGCCCTCTCTACCACGTAACCCGCAAGAAGAACGATTTTAAATGGGGCCCAGAGCAACAACAAGCCTTTGAACAAATTAAGCAGGAGATTACCAAGGCAGTGGCCCTCGGGCCAGTCTGGACAGGGCAGGAGGTTAAGAACGTGCTCTACACCGCAGCCGGGGAGAATGGCCCCTCCTGGAGCCTTTGGCAGAGAGCAGATGGGGAATCCCGAGGCCGACCTCTAGGCTTTTGGAGCCGGGGATACAAAGGCTCTGAAGCTAACTATACCCTGACTGAGAAGGAGATACTGGCAGCATACGAAGGAGTTCGAGCTGCCTCAGAAGTGGTCGGCACTGAGACACGGCTCCTCCTGGCACCTCGACTGCCGGTGCTGGGATGGATGTTCAAAGGAAAGGCTCCCTCCACACATCATGCAACAGATGCCACGTGGAGTAAATGGGTTGCGTTAATAACACAACGGGCTCGAATAGGGAACCCCGACCGCCCAGGAATATTGGAGGTGATCACAAACTGGCCAGAGAGCAAAGATTCTGGGATGTCACCAGAACAGGAGGTGACACGTGCTGAGGAGGCCCCACCATATAACGAGCTGCCAGATGAGGAGAAGCAATATGCCCTGTTCACTGATGGGTCTTGTCGCATTGTGGGAAAACATCGACGATGGAAGGCTGCGGTGTGGCATCCCACACGACGAGTCACTGAAGCTGCTGAGGCACAAGGTGAATCGAGCCAGTTCGCAGAGGTGAAAGCCACCCAACTGGCTTTGGATATTGCTGAGCGAGAAAAGTGGCCGAGGCTCTATATCTACACTGACTCGTGGGTGATGGCAAGTGCCCTGTGGATGTGGTTGCAGCAATGGAAACAGAACAACTGGCAACGCAAGGGCAGACCCATCTGGGCCGCTGAAGTATGGCAGGACATTGCAGCCCGGGTGGAGAACCTCGTTGTGAAGGTGCGCCATGTGGATGCCCATATACCCAAGAGTCGAGCCACTGATGAACATCAACACAACCAGCAGGCGGACCAGGCTGCTAAGATCGAGGTGGCTCAGGTGGACTTGGACTGGCAGCGTAAAGGTGAACTGTTCATAGCCCGGTGGGCCCATGAGACCTCGGGCCACCAAGGCAGAGATGCAACATACAGGTGGGCTCGAGATCGAGGGGTGGACCTCACCATTGACACCATCGCAGAGATCATCCACGGATGTGAGACGTGTGCTGCAATCAAACAAGCCAAACGGGTGAAGCCCCAGCAGAATGAAGATCGATGGATGAAATATAAATATGGAGAGGCCTGGCAGATCGACTACATCACACTGCCACAGACCCGCCGAGGCAAGCGCCACGTGCTCACAATGGTGGAAGCAACCACTGGGTGGCTCGAAACTTATCCAGTGTCCCACGCTACTGCCCGAAATACCATCCTGGGCCTTGAAAACCAAGTCCTGTGGTGACACGGCACCCCAGAGAGAATTGAGTCAGACAATGGGACTCACTTCCGAAACAACCTCATAGATGCCTGGGCAGAAGAACACGGCATCGAGTGGGTCTACCACATCCCCTACCACGCACCAGCCTCTGGGAAGATCGAGCGCTACAATGGACTGTTAAAAATTACATTGAGAGCAATGGGGGGTGGAACCTTCAAACACTGGGACACACATCTGACAAAGGCCACTTGGTTAGTGAACACAAGAGGATCTGCCAATCGACCTGGCCCGGCTCAGTCAAAACTCCCACGTGCTGTAGACAGGGATAGAGTCCCTGTGGTGCGCATGAGGGACCTGCTGGGAAAAATAGTCTGGATTAGTCCTGCGCCAGGCAAAGGCAAACCCATCCACAGGATTGCTTTTGCTCAAGGACCTGGGTGCACCTGGTGGGTGATGCAGGAGGATGGAGAGGTCCGATGCGTGCCACAAGGGGACTTGATTGTGGGTGAGAACATACCGTGAATTATATTGTGCTTTTGTTAATTGTTTTTTTTGGTTATTTGTTAATTGCTAAATGGCAGTTGGGCATGACGCAGATGGCATAGAATAAAGGGGTGGATTATGTCCTGGTTCAGCTAGGATAGGGTTAAATTTCCCCAGCAGTGGGGAGGGAGCTCTACCCGGGTTATTCGATACCATGCTGATGTCAGGTCCGGGCCCTCAAGCGCAGTAAGAGCAGGGACAGCTTTTGTCAGGTTCGGTCCCCTCACTGCTGTATCCGTGCGGTATATCTCTTGTTCTGTTCATTGTTATTACTGTTATTGTTGTTGTTGTTCGGTTTGTTGTTGTTACACTGTTGTATTAAATTTTTCCTTATCTCAACCCTGGGGTTTGTATTTCAGTCCCTGCCCCGTCCAGTCCGAGGGTGGGGGAGGGGCAGCAGCAACGTGGTCTTGGGTCCCAGCAGGGCTTAAACCACCACAGCCCACTATCTCAGCATTGGAGCAGCCACGTAATGACATGCTCACCTGGATGGCGGCTGAAATCCTTTCACATGTCTTGCAACTCACTCAGGAATAAGGATCGCGTGACTATCACTGACCTCCTCCTCCTGTTCTTGTGATGGGCCTGGTTCGTCATCACCCTGTACACTGTGCGGGGATTTTCTTGTGTATTTCTTCTTATGTACGGGAGCAACTGACACCATCATGGGTTGGTCCTCTGGTTCAGCTGCAATGTGTGTCATTTTGTTACTAGATCCAGAGCCCTTCTCTTCCTTTTGAGGGTGCTGAACAGTGTTTAATAGCACTTGGTAGGTATGGGCGAGGCCCCAGCATGTTGCAGTGAGCTGTGCCTCTCTGGAATTACCTGGGTGACAACATACTTTTTCCAAATATTTTACTAGTGCTTCAGGATTCTGCACCTCTGCAGGAGTGAAGTTCCAATACACTGGAAGTGCCCACTGTTCTAGGTACTTGCCCATGCTCCTCCACACCCCCAGCCACTCATAGTTCTCCAGCCTTGGGGTAGATTTCCAAGGGATACTCTTAAATAGTTGCTTAAGCCTGAACAAAGCCTGAACCACATGCAGGAACACACTGGCTCCTAGCAGTAAGATGACATGTTAATGTCAACATTCCAAGGATATTCAAAATTCCTAAAATTCTCAAACACAATTGTAAATTGCCCCAGGACCAAGAACTGCATCGTGTCATAGATCAGCAAAAACAAAACCTTAATCCAACTCTCACAGGTGGTGAGCAGCAGCATGGGGACTACGTACAGCAGATGAGGTGATAAAATCTTAAGGAGCCAAGCAATAGACATTATGACCTGATCTGTCATTATCTCTACCCTCGAGCCCCATGTTGGGTGCCAAAAAGGACTGTTGTGGTTTGAACTCGGCTGGTGGCCAATCACCATGCAGCCAGTTGCTTACCTTGCTTACCTCCCCCCCCCCCCCGGTAAAATAGGGGAGGGACAAAATAGGGAGAATTCATAGGTTGAATAAAAAACCCCAGTTTAGTGATGGTAACAAAGCAACAGTAACGATAGGAAGTCCAAACGGGTAATACACAATGTGGTTGCTCACCACCCGGCGACCGGTACGCAGCCCACCCCCAGCAGCAATCCCAACAGAATGAAAAATCCCGCCGCGACAACCAGAAGCAGAAATGAGAGAGAACTTGCCTTCTTTATATACGGAGCATAATGTCACATGATATGGAATATTCCAATGGCTAATCCGGGCCCAGCCCTCCAGCTGGGCTCCCTCCCAGCTCAAGGAAAGTTAACTCTATCCTGGCCGAAACCAGGATAGTTGGAAGGGACCTTTAAAGATCATCTAGTCCAACCCCCCTGCAGTGAGCAGGGACATCTTCAACTAGATCAGGTTGCTCAGAGTCCTGTCCAACCTGACCTTGAACGTTTCCAGGGATGGGGCATCTACCACCTTTCTGCACAACCTGTTCCAGTGTTTCACCACCCTCATTGTAAAAAAATGTCTTCCATTTAGTCTGAATCTACCCTCTTGTAGTTTTAAACCAGGGGTTGCCTCAACCCAGGTGCAGGACCTTGCACTTGGCCTTGTTGAACCTCATGAAGTTCACATGGGCTCACTTTTTGAGCTTGTCCAGGTCCCTCTGAATGGCATGTCTTAACTAGGAATTTCTTTTAAAAAAGTCATTGCTTTTTGACTTGTGACATAAATAAGGCAGAAACCAATGAGTGGATTTGGACTGAGTCCTTTCAGATGGGGAGAAAAGTATCACTTTCTTCATGCTCAGCAGTTTCTGATCTTCCTAAAATGGTCCTTATCTGTTCTGTGTGCCAACAACACAGTATCAAATACTGAGTACACCAAAGTATTCACCACTGAATCAGAGGGGAAATATCAACATCCTAAGAAAATGCTGAAGTTGGGAGCAAACTAGTTTCCTTCAAATTGAATCACATTGCTGCAGTAATCCACTTGTATAAGTATTAGATACAGTACTGTTTATTAATACTGCTTGCATCTGGCCACTGTTATTAAGGCATTAACAAATAATGATGTTCAAAGATTTTTGAGCTGACACTAGTAAGTCCTATTTTTCAGCCTAAAACTCAGTTCAACATTTGCTTGTTGTGAGGCTTCACAGCTCAAAATTTAGAGATACATTCTGTAGAGCAGACTTTTTTGGCCAGAGGTATAATAAATTTATTATCACTATGTTACCCATCCAAAGAAGATGAATTCTTGACAGCACAAGACACTACAATTGATTTCATTTCTCGCTGTCATGGTTTAACCCCAGAGGGGAACAGAGCACCATGCAGCCTCTCACTCCTTCCCCCTCAGGGATGGGGAGGAGAAACTAAAACAAAAGGCTCGGGAATCAAGACAAGGACAGGGAGGGATGATTCACCCATTATGGTTATGGGCAAAAGACAGACTCTATTGGGGAAAAAAAAGAACATTAATTTAAACACCACCAGCACCAACACTTAATTTACCAATTGGAGTAGGACAGTGAGAAATACAACCACATCTTAAAAACACCTTCCCCCCCACTCCTCCCTTCTTCCCAGGCTCAGCTTTGCACCCGATTTCTCTACCTCTTTCCCTGAGTGGCACAGGGGGGCAGAGGATGGGGGTTGCAGTCAGTTCTTCACCCATTGTTTCTGCCACTCCTTCCTCCTCAGGGGGAGGACTCCTCACACTCTTCCCCTGCTCCAGTGTGGCATCCCTCTCATGGGAGACAGTCCTCCATGAACTTTTTCCAACATGAGTCCTTCCTATGGGCTGCAGCTCTTCCCAAACTGCTCTGGTGTGGGTCCCTCCTGCATGTTGCAGTCCTCCCAGCGCCGAACTACAACAGCACAGGCTTCCCTCAGAGTCCTGGTCTTCTTCAGGTGCAGCCACCTGCTCCAGCGTGGGGTCCTCCACGGGCTGCAGGCGGGTATCTGCTGCACCGTGGAGCTCTGTGGGCTGCAGGGGGACAGCCTGCCCTCTCACCACAGGCTGCAGGGGAATCTCTGCTCCAGTGTACCTTCCTCCCCCCTCCTTTCTTCCACTGACCTCAGTGTTTGCATAGGGATACCTATGCATAGGGAGACTCCCTCACAACTCCAACTCCTCTCAGGTTCCCCTTCATAAACGTTATCACAGAGGTGCAGCCACTGTCACTAATTGGCTCAGCCTTGGCCAGAGGTGGGTCCAACTTGGAGCCGGGAGAGCTTTGAAATGCTTCTCACAGGCCACTACTGTAGCCCCCTCCCCCGCTACCCAAACCCTGCCACACACACAAACCCAACACACTCACACCAATTGGAAAATGAAAATGGGGTGAGAGCTGAATGAAGCTGCTCTTCATACAGTAGTAGTGTATGGATTAGGCCAACCTTTTTTTCCTGTTGTGGTTTTACCAAACTATTGCTGAACGCATGCTCCCAGAAGCGACAACGAAACTGAGAACGATGGCCTAACTCTTTGTTTTAAAACAAAGTTATAGCAAGATGTATAAGCTTGAAAACCATTAGCTGAAAAGCAGTTGTTCAGAAGCTTCCTTACACGGTTTCAGCAAATGTGCTTAAAACTTAAATCTGAATATAAGACTTCTGCAGATGCATTGGCAATTTGGTCTCCATTCAGACTGCAAGATTAAGTGGGGTAATGAATGAGCATATTGGCTAATGCCAATCAAGGCTCTGATCCTGAAGCAGCCATAGCTGAGTCTATATGGAATCCTCTTGATTTAATGGGAAGGACAGCCTGCCATTTGCAAGTACACAGTCCAGTGATGTGATTTGGATCAACTGAATGTGTGCATTGGCAAATGAATGGGCACCAATATCTCACTGCATAAATGGACACATATGACTGCAAAACTGATACTTTTCTCCTAAACTGAGCCATTCAGTATTTATGTGTCTGACCTTTTAATCCTAAGCATGCAAGAGATTAGTCCCATCACAAACTCTTATGGGTGGGAAGAAGCTAATGCTATTATACACCAAGGTTCAGACATGGATGTACTGCTACTACATGAAAGGTGTCCTCCATGGAAACCAGACATTTCTGCTCTGATAAATTCCACTGCTTAAAAAAACCCCAAACCTCAATAAACACCCCTACCGTCCCAATTTGTTTCAATGACTTGTATGTAGAATCAAAGTGCTCTATGCTATAAAGCTATCTTTGTCCTTCACTAGAGATATTTTACTTATAGATTATCAACAGGAATTTAGGTTAATTTAATAGAAAAATTAAAATATGGAATAACATTGATTTTGGACAGCATCAATTACAATAGAACTACTCTATTTTACAAATAACAGTTGAACATTTTCCACATGTACAGTATTTTTTTCAGTAAAAATTAATTTGGACTTAACAATGTGTCAGTTTTTTAAAAGAAAACAGCTATCAATTTCTTCCCTATAATAGCATTAGAGGCATTTGCAAATATCCAAACAAATTATTTACAATCCATTACACAATTCAATCTCAATTATGAATATATATCTATATATTTTATATCTATAATATTAAACTTCGAAAGCATTAATTTCTAGTTAATAATGTTATATTGAAAGATAAAGCAGCAACAATACAAACTAAATTCTTATAATTTTGAATGTCTGAATGTCTATCAGGAAGTTTGCAATGAGCTTTGCAGGTCCCTCCTGTCATATAGAACCAGATGTGGGTTGTAATAGTTTATCAGCTCTTTAATAAAGGGAGCATATAATCTCTATAGGTTTGTATCCGTTCATTTATAAAACTTCCACAACAATTTTTGTGTTAAAAAAAACAAGAGCCTCTGTATTTTTTAACATTTACATGCTTAAACACCAGCAATCTATTTTCTGCTTGTGTGTCCTGGAAAGATAACAGAGAGACTAACTTTCTACAGTTTATGTATTTTCTCCCAAAACCAGTATCTTTGAAGTTCAATTTATTGTTTTCTGCTAAATGTATGGGTTTCAAACAGTATGCTAAGCAAAGCCTAGAAAGATGAAAATATATTAAATGGAAATTTGTACTGACAGCTGTGTACCTCGTAAAGAGAGAAACACGGGGGCCTGCTTCTCTTCCCACACAGACTAGTTTTACAGTGAGGTAACTCCATTGGCTTCAACAGGATTATTCCTGCTCAAATTTTTATTGCAAGTGGTTAAAAGCAGACTCAAGCCCATCATAACAAGATTGTTACACCAAGAAAACCTTTGATTTACTGATCTATATGTAATTACTCCTGGAGATGTATTTGGCACAGCTTGCTCACTTACAAATTCAGTCCTGTAAACACATCCTGTCGCATAGTCACACTGACATTTCTGTACAGGCACTATGAATAGCCTCACATGCCTGCAGGATCAGGTCCCTTGTTTTGTGAACATTACAAGATAACAGCACTCCTTACATGTTACCAATGTTTTCTGATTTTTTAGCATATACATTACTCTTGTTTATGCAAACCAAGAGGAATTGTATCTTTTGAATTTGTTCAAACAGGAACAACGGTGTTTTTTTTAAAAAGCTTATTTGAAATACCTTTGACAATTTTTTAATTGTCAAATTAATTAAATTTTTTAATTTGTCAAATAAAATAAAAATCCTAGCATATCTGTTAATGACCTAGCTGTCTAAAAATCAAATCTATATGACCGAAAAACATTTTTGCAAAGCATATATACATACTTCATGTGATACAAAAACCAGCACACAGTAGAGGAAGTAAGAAACGTGTTTAGAAATTATCTTTTGTTTGGTTTTAATACTGTTAAAAAAGGTGCAGAACCTAGTCTAACAATGTTTCTGATTCCTTTAAGGACTCATTTCCTTAAGTTCCCCCTGTCTCTGTATCTAGCACGAAAAAGACTGATGCAAACATTTTTGTGTTGTTTAGTTTTAATTCATGTAAACTTGTGTTGCATTCTCGAAACACACTTTAATCATCTTGAAGGGGAAACAAGTAGGAAAAAAAAAGGGAAGAAAAAGGACCTTCAAAAAACCAGGAGTAATCATAAAGTTGACAGGAAATCAAATAAGGAGTTAAACTGTAATTTTGGCATCAGATGCTTTGGTCACACAATACTGACTGTGATCCTGGATGCTCAGCTCTAAACACCCAGTTATTAAAGGTAGGCATGTTGTAGTTTTTCCATTTAAGTTCCAAATAACAGTTCACCATATCCCCAGACAAAGAGGAGGGAGAGAGAGAGTCATCTTGCTTCCCCCTCCCCCCCCTTTTTTTTTTTAACCTTTTTCAATAATATGGATTAATCTATAAGTCTACAGGAGCAGGAGGACTCTGGGAGGTGTCAGTTCACTCCTTGTGTGTACATGTTCTGCAACACAGTTGCTGAAGCACTTTCCGCTGGCACAGATTGTTCTTTTTCACCAGCATACAGAATCCTCCCTCAGCCCAGGACTCTTCCGTGGCTTCCAGAGGACAGCAATAAGAGAAGGAGGGGAAGTTGAAGATTTGGAGAGCATGTTGTGTACAATGGAGGAAGGTTTAATTGGTCAGACAGGCAGATTTGGTTGAAGAGACCATTCAGGAGTAAGTAGGAAATTTGGTCCATCAAAAGGAATTTCAGTCAACAGCATTTTTTTTCAGGAAGAAATATTGTGTGGTCCAACAGGGAATGATTGGCATCCATTTGTGAAAAGGAAAAATAGATTAGAAAGAGAATAATTAGAAAACAGTGATATTTACAGCAAAGGAGGTTTGTTTTGGTTTTTTCCTCAGTTTTTATGAAACAAAAGAATAAAACAGTCAAATCACACAAAAAGAATAAAACATTCTCAACAAAAATGCAAATCCTATAGAATGAGTTAGGCACATGACCTGTGCTTGATTGTCAGGCAGCAAAATGAGACCCTCCACACCTGGTAACTTACAGAAAAAGAAGACTACTTTATTTTCCTTGGCTGCCCTATACTGTGGTGGGATCCAGTATGATGCACTGCAATTGCCTTATGGCCCACATGCCAATGAACCCTTCCCATTGCAATTGCACAGGAAAGAGTGCAGGAAACAGCAGTGAGATGGAGCATTCTTGGTCTTGGGCAACTACATATGTATCCAAAGTAAGCATACAGGCCCATGAGTTAAGAAATAATGCTAGGTCACACAATTTTGGTATAATCTGACTTGGATACTACAATAAAAAAGTTCAGTGCACAGGACCTCCTCAATTCTGTTCAAGACTAAGTAGTTTTGTAAGACATCAATATATCTTATTTCTGTGCATTTTGCTCTAATGCCACTTCATATCTGAATTCATATTCATCAACAGTATTTACACTGGGGGAAGAGCAGAGAATTTGTTTGCATGTGGCAAAAAAAAGCACTATATAAAACATCAAAGATAAAGGTGGGAATTTCAGGCATACAAACTTCCTTCACCTTCTGCTGTATGAAGACTAAGAAAGTAACTTCCACCCTCACTGATATTTCTTTCTGCAAACTCTCTGGAGTCACTTGAGATTGTATGTTGTACTGGTTTTGGCTGGGATAGAGTAAATTTTCATCATAGTAGCTAGTATGGGGCTATGTTTTGGATTTGTGAATCAAAACAGTGTTGATGATAACTTAGGGATGTTTTAACTATCACTGAGCAGTGCTTACACAGCGTCAAGGCCTTCTCTGTTTCTCAGTCTGTTCTGCCAGTAAGTAGGATGGGAGTGTCACAAAAAGCTGGGAGGGGACATAGTGGGGACAGCTGATCCCAACTGGCCAAAGGTATATTCCATACCATATGACATTGTGCTCAGTGATAAAAGCTGGGGGGAAGAAGGAGGAAGGGGGGACATTTGGAGTTATGGCATTTGTCTTCCCAAGTAACTGTTATGCGCAATGAAGCCCTGTTTTCCTGGAAATGGCTAAACATCTGCCTGCCAATGGAAAGTAGTGAATGAATTCCTTGTTTTGCTTTGCTTGCGCATGCAGCTTTGCTTTACCTGTTAAACTGTCTTTATCTCAACCTACAAGTTTTCTCACTTGTTTCACAATTCTTTCCCCCATCCCATTTGTGGGGAGAGTGAGTGAGCAGCTGTGTGGTGCTTAGCTGCCTTCTGGGGGTAAACCATAACACATGTACAAATGAGGACAGATTTATCCTAGAATATTAAATAACAAATTGATATGTCAAATGTCTGCACTGCAGTACTGAACTGCAATATATTACCGAGACTGTGATTGCCCAAAAGCTCATAACATTAAACTTGCTTTTCATTTGTCCATCTATATCTGATCTTCTCTGGACTAGCTCTAGATTACAGTGACACTTTTTCTAATGTCCTGATATGAAAAGGTCTTATGACTGGTTTACTTCTGTACCTGTAATGTGACTTTACACTGGACAGGATACTTCTCAAAGTCTGAAAACCTAAAAACCATCAGGAGCTGTAAAGGTCCACAGAAACAAGACTCAGCCCTATTTTTATTTTTTTTAAATAAACTCTTATTAAATCCAGATGGAGTGAGCTGGACCCAAGAGTCAATGTTAGCTTTTACTACTTTTGATGTTGGATATTTTTCACACTTTTTCTGGTATGATTTTCCTGTTGGACCATACTAGTTGGACTGCATCAACAAGTAATTCACATAGCAACACTTTTAGGGAAGCATGACATTATCTAAGTGTTTGTATAACTGTGATGTTTGAAAGGAATGAATAATAGTGAATAATTAAGCCAATCCTTTCCAGTAAGAATATCTTGGTTGCCTCAGAGAACTTGAAGAAAGTTCAAGTCTCTATCACAAATTGAGTGCTTTCTATTCAAAATCATTTTCCTCCTCTTGCTACCCTTTCACATTATTCAAGATACTTAAAATAATTTTTACTTATTAACATTTTCACAGGTTAAAATGAAAAAAAAGATAAATGTGATTCTATTGACAGTACACTAGGGCCTTCATATAAAAATTCTTTTGAAAGCAATGAGTTTAAAAAACAGATAATGAAGGAACAGTAGGTTGTTGGGGGGGAATTATTTTTTGAAAATTCAGGTAAAGTGCAACTAATCCTATTAATACACACTAATGTAGTTTTCTCCTTTTCATAAACATGAAAACATTAAGAAATAACATTGACCTCAGATCAAGAATATAACAAAAGAAAAGACTGAACCAACCCGATATGTATAAAAGAAGCTGGAAGTGATAAAACGGATCTTTTCAGAGAACTGTACTCACCATCCTTGCAGATTGTTCCCACTATGCAGACACCAGTGTCTAGGTTAAAGCCACTTGGACAGCTCGTACAGTTTCTGTCTCCTTGACCACTGCAATCCAAACAGCTGGCATCACACCTGAAAGACAGCAGCTGAGGTTGGCCTTATGGCCACTCACCAAATGCAAGAGTTCCCAAGATACCTCTTGTTTACTGCAGAGGACTTGTTTGCTGTTTCCAACTGTATCAGCTGTTATAATAAATCATAACCACAACCATCACCACCACCTACTCCTGCAACCCTGTCCTGCTTCTTTCTTCCAATCACTCTTTATTCACACTTTTTTTTTATTAAATAGATGCATTACTCTAGCATTTTTGAATTATGCAGAAGTAATCAACAAAAGATATTAAATGGACTGTGTATCCATGCAAGGGACGAGCTCAAAGCCACAGAATGGAAAAGACTGGCATGCTGCCCAGTCCTTTCATCACCCTTCTGGTTGCATCATAGTTTGTGTATTGATTGGGTTTTTTTGTGGAAAAAAAATCTAACAAACTGTGATTCTGTTCCCGCCCTGAACTCAATGCAAGCCAATAATAAATGATTCCAAAGAGCCTGTAATATTTGTTTAAGGAAAAACAAAACAGAAAAAAAATGTCCCTTCCTTGTATAGCACAACCTGTTCCATTTGTACACTGAGTCAGATGAACTATTCTGGACACCAGCCTGATATTATATTTGTGTCATGATTGTGTCTGTGCAGCTGAACAGCTGAAATGGTCCTTATGAATAGCAATTAACTTGCAGTTAAAAATCAGAGTTTGACTTTTTTGGTTTGTTATTGAGAAACACAGCTCCTCTGTTAGATCTGTAAATTCTACATTCCTATGCATATCTACTCAGATTCTCACTACAAGCTTTTTAAAGTGAAGGACACACATATATGCACAAGAAAAAAAACACTTTCAAAAAACTTGCATGAATATAATTGACATGAATGTAAATAAATAAATAAATGAAGTAAAAAAATACCCTTTTCCTTCATTTGCTTTCCTGATTTTTTGTCAGCAATTTTATGTTCTCATAACTATTATTTATCTTTTCATGCACAATAATAACTAATATGCTGTCAAACATTAGAGACATAATTAGCCACTGAAGAACTGATCATACCTTTTGCAGGTTTTATATCTACTTTCAGTAGAGTGATCAAGGTAATAACCACTACTACAGGATTGTACACATCTTCCATCTTCCATAAAATAACCCTGTGTGCAGTTTATGCAAGCATCTACTCCAGCACCTTAAACCAGAGAGAAAATACACTGCATTACTGGCTAGTTCCTACTATTGTCTAACAGACACCATCTCTAACTGTAACAAAACCTTATCATAATTTTAGAGGCCACATTCTACTTACCTTACTTCCTTCCTGCCACTATGTATTGCGAACAGTAATATCAAGCAATAAAGATACATGATTAGAATAAACTACATAATTTCAGAATATCTTTTTCTGAAAGAATAGGATATTGATAGTTCTAAAGCTGTCACAATATCTATCAATCATTTCTTTTTTCCAGAAAGAAAATGGAGGGCACGATTGGAAATCAGAATGAGCTCCATTAAAAGCAAAGAAATGAGTGTATGTGCTTTTTCAACTAGAAAATGTAGATTTTCATATTAGCTGAAAGTCTGCCATTCTTATATTAAAGAACTACCAAGAGAATAAAGATTTTACATGTCAGGAATCATGCTGTACTGAAACTATGTATAATAAAATAAAAGCAGAGGTAAAAATATAGAAGAAATTAAAAAATGTAAATAAATGTCAGGGAGGTACCTGCACACGTCGCACAGGAATGGTGACATGGTTCACATTCCCTACCATTATGATATTTTCCTTCTTCACAGTAGATAGCACATTTGGTGCCATGCAAACTATTGTAAAAAGGAGAAAAAGCAGTACTTGAGCTCTGAGCAGATAACAGCAACAGAAGACAAGAAGCTCATTCACAATACAGTAGTTCTCTTTTTAATAAAAGAACAACTCAAATATTAGGGCTCACCAGCTACTTCCATTGGTCATATTTTATAAATTTAGAGATGGTAATCACTTCAAGTGGGAATGAAATGCAGTTTTGCCCATGGTGAAATACAACAGCTGTTTACAAAGTCATAGTAAATACTACCAAGTAGTAGAGGATGGAAAAAACCCAAACAATGCCAAAGAATACTGAAATATCAGGCACGGAAAATACAGTTGCCCATGAGGAATTTGGCACAGGGGCAGCACCACTGCATTAAAAAAAACCAGTAAAGGATTTGTTAACAAGATCTCATGCTTGCTTCTCTTGAAAGACCAGCAGCATCTCCTGATACCATGCTACAGCACAGGCTAAGATTAGATTCACAATTAAGGTAATCACCTCTTTCTGCAATAGCAGCTTTCTTTCAAATCTCTTAACTGAATACCAGTTCTACATAGTTTGGGAGATTTGTCAAGATTACAGCTAGAGGTATTCTGCCTGCAGGCACTTTTGAGTGATAATACAAAATAGTAACAGAAAAAAGGATAGTATAGAGTTACATTTCCAAGCTTGTCTTGAAGTATCTTTCCTGTTATAAGGTGCCTAGAACGGGGGGTGGGGTGGGGTGGCGGTTCTTAAGCTAGGACTTCTCTCACATGTTTTCCATCTTCTGTGAATTCTTAGCTTTCATCCAATTTAGCCATATCTCTAAAAATGCTCTGTAGCTTTAGGGAGTATCACCCAAAGCAGGTGTTAATCTTTTACAGACTGGATCCAATAAAAGTTGTGTGTGCTCAGCACCACTGGAAATTTTCAGGAGTGCATGTGATCCCAGTTTGGAAAGAAAAATAGTTTAAATTAGTAATTCAACAAATACAGCAAAACCTGCTTGATTATTATTTTTCCTCAGACACACATCTCAAAGTACTTTGCAAGGCAGGTAGAGTTATCTTGTTTTTACAGATGATTTGCCCAAGTTTAGTTAACTAGTGGTAGATCCAAGGAAGTCTGGGGAACGGAACTGTGGAAAAGTATTTGGGAAACTGTGCAAAGGACTAAGGTAACTGTGTTTCATGTGGATGCTCATAGTAACACAGACACTTTAGAATGACTCTATAATTCTGTTGCAGACAACTGGGCAAAGATTTCCCAAGCTGGATTGGAATTCCCTCAGAAGGAGGATCATGAAGGCTTGGCAAAATGGGCACACCAAAAGTGTGGGCATCTTGGAGAAAAAGCCCTTTACAGGTGGGTTCAAGAGTGTGGCACAACAATGTCACTTGATATGATTAAAACTAGAATTTCCCAATGCCCTGTATGCCAACATACTCACAAATGTTCAATACCACATATTGTGAAAGGACAATTAGGGAGAGGAAAATTACCAGGAGAAATTTGGCATATGGATTATGTTGGGCCTCTACCCCAAAATTGAGGATGTAAATATATTTGCACAGCTGTAGATACCTATTCTGGATATCTGATTGCCCATCTCTGTAAGAGGGCCACTCACCATAGCACCACTTGTACTATAGGTATAATAATTTTGTACTATGGAATTCCATTGTAAATTCAAACTGATAATGGGTCTCATTTTTGAAATAAGTTTGTGCAACAATATGCTGAGCAACAAAACATTCAGTGGGTTTTTCATATACCATATTACCCCCAAGCCACCAGATTGATCGAGTGGATGAATGGGTTGTTGAAAGAGCAATTGAGAAAACTGGGGGATGGAAACCCATCCCGATGGAGAACACATCTCACAGATGCATTACATATTCTTAACAACAGGCCCATTGGGGAAATGGAAACCCCCTTAATGCATATGATCACACCTAATCTACAAGTAAAACCTTTGACAATAAAAGAAACTTTGATTTATTGGGAAATTGCCCCAGGAGCCATTGCCCCTTGTCGGGCCACCCCAGAAGCTGCAGGGTTAGACCTTCATGCATTAACATTAACAAAAATATGCTCAAGACAGACAAGGGTCATCGATACTGGAATAGGAATTCAGATTCCCCCAGGACACTTTGGATTAATAACTGCTTGCTTGAGCCTAGCCCTGAAAGGTGTTCATATCATGGGAGGAGTGACTGATGCAGACTATCAAGGTGAAATTAAGGTAATTCTGTTAAACAATGGTGAACAAGATTTGACTATTCAACCCCAAGACCAGGTAGCACAATTGTTGATACTGCCAGTTCTGAAGCAGGGGTAAAGAAAGGGGATCCACCCCCAGTCACCACAGTCCGTGGAGATAAAGGGTTCGGATCAACAGGTATTAACAGTGGAGCCAAAGTATGGGTTCAGAGGCCAAATGGTCCCCCCGAACCGGCTGAAGTAATAGCCATTGTAATAAAACATATATGGTATTTGTTATTCAAATCTCAAGGGGAAAAAGAAGTTGTAGTCAGGATGTTGTGGCCGAACAGTTTTGTAATTCTCTTATGTAAATAAGAAATAAGATATATGTATATAGTTTCTATTGTTAAAATCAGTTGTTAGAAGGGAGCTAAAATGGCCCCCATCTTCAAGCCACTACAAAAACACTTGTGCTGAGTCATCCCCCCTTCTGTGACGGAAACCTGAGACAAGCCCGCCGAAACCTGAGAAAAGCCCGCGAAAACCTGAGAAAAGCCCGGGAAAACTTGTTTACAACTTTGCAGACCCCTCAGGGTACGCCCATCATGAATATGGATGAAGCCTACACTAGAAAGGGACTCGGTTCTGCCGGGTCAGGTGTGTGTCCTGGTAGAGCAGAGACTCCCGGCACACTCAGTGCTGTTTTGCTCACTCGCCGCTTGCTAATAAATTTATTATTGATCACTAAAAATTGAGAAGTGGTTATTTCCCACTAAATTACTTTTAATCTATAACAAATTTGGTGCCGTGACTCGGATCCAGATCTTTTGGTGCGAAACCCCAGATAGGGGAGGTGCCCTATCTTCGGATAGCCCCAGTCTGAGGATCTCGTGGCCAAAACGCTGGATATCCGAACCCCTTTTAATTCGGACTCGGGAGTGAGCAAAAGAATCTGCAGAACCCCTTAAATTTTGTGCACGAAGACCGATCGAAGACTCCGGGGAGGAGTAAGTATTTGCGTTTGTGCAGTTATCCGTTCGGTTGGGGTTGGTAATCCCAGAGTGCGAGTGAGTGGCACTCTGGAAGATGGGACAGAGGGAAAGCAAGCCCTCTGGATCCATGGGAGGGGGCAGCTGAACTCCTCCCGCTGCTGGCTCCAGCTGGGACAGGGCTTGTTCCCGGGGCGCCACCGCCCGACCCGAGCAGCGTGCCCAAGCCGAGCCCTGGAGCAGTGTCACGGAGCCTGGCCCAGCGTGGGGGAGGGGGGGGGCAGAGCTGCCCCCTCCCCAGCCGGGAGGGCCCGTCCCGAGCACCCAGCTGCCCCGGGGTGGGGGTTGGGGCTGGAGCAGGGGGCACCGAGCGGCCCCAAATTAGCGTTTAGGCTTCTGCTCAGAGACAGGATGCAGTAAACTGTCTCGAGGGGGCTCTGTGCTGAGCACCACCCCCCCCCCCCTTCTAACCCGCTCATACTTGTAACCAATGATTCTGACCCTGAATCTCCCGGACCCCCTCAGCGGGTTACCCGAAGCAAAGTTAAGGAAGGGAGATTATACCCCCTTAGAGAAATGCTTGTGCCAGGAGTGGGGGCACAAGGGGAACCGGGAACGGGGTATGTCACTGTTCCCCTCAACACTGGAGATGTGAGAGATTTTTAAAAAAAGAAATGGGGAACCTATTAGAGGACCCGCTTGGCGTAGCCAAACAGGTGGACCAGTTTCTTGGCCCAGATTTATATACCTGGGATAAATTACAATCTATCCTAGGAATTCTATTTACTATGGAGGAACGAGATATGATCAGGAGGGCAGGTATAAGACTTTGGGACCAGCAACATCAAGTGGGTCCCACAGCAGATCAGAAGTGGCTGTTGGTAAAACTCAACTGGAATAATCAAGACCCAGGCCACCAAACCCACATGGCAGATTTAAGAATGATCATAATTCAAGGAATTAAGAGAGTCAGTTCCCCAAGGGCAGAATATTAATAACAGTTGTACTCAGGAATAGATCCTGCCACCCCTGTGGGGCAGGCATTATTAAAGACTCAGTTTGTGGCTAAGTCTTGGGCAAATATTAGGAAGAAGCTAGAAAAGATAGAAGATTGGCAAGGGAGAGGAATTGCTGAGAGAAGCTCAGAAAGTTTAGGTGGATTCCTACTTGAAGTGGTGGTATTGTTCTCGTTATCAGTTTGGATACCCAGATAATGATCTATTTAAATGTTGTTTCACCTCTTCATAACTCGTTTATTATTCAGTATACCTTTGCCTGCTTGACTTGGTGATCAGAAGGTGACAGCTTAGAACTTTCTATCCTCTTGGTATTTTAAGGACTGTAGACAAGGATCAAAAGATACTGTGATAGATACAAGCCCTTGGCTAGCTTCAGTAGCTTTTTTTTTCTTAACAGTGATGAATCAATTTAAATAAGAAAATCGGAGTAAAACATTATCAGAGTGAAAGCAATAGTCCAAGAGGGAAAAAAGTGAGCAGATCTGCAGCTTAATCTGGCTGCCTGTTCTTCAAGCAGGCAGCTCTCTTACATCATTGGCAGGAGTTGGAAAAAAAAAAAAAAAAAAAAAAAAAAGAATCAGGGTTCTAGCATACAGGCAGGTATATGGGCTGGGGAGCCAAGTTCAAGCTAATTTGCCCCCAGACCACATTCTTTTGGAGCTGCTAATCTGGTTTGTACTTCTTAACCAAAAGACGGGGAACTGACATAATTGTAGCACACTGACTAGACAGCTCATAAATGTTGTGTCTTTTCCAAAGGAGGAGGATGCTGCTGTGCCCTTTGCAGACTTTCTCCTCACAGGCCATGGCCTAGAGCTTACCAGTTTTGTAATTTGTGATGTGCTATGTAAACACCGCGCACTGCGTGTGTGGTATAGCTGCCCAGATGCTTTATTTGATGGCATCTGGAAGTACATGGGCAACAGTCTCGGTAGATTTAAACTGCCCTTGCTCTAAATGTCTAGACCCAGGAGTAGGAGTTTCAGGTTGAGAGGAGGCAATGCAGAGTGTGTAACAACTCAAACATGCAGCAAACTGCATTATTTTAGCCTGAAAACTGTTCTGTGCATTCCCCAGTGCCTGCATGTAATAAAGCTGTGCAGAACATGGATGTTTTATGTGATGATTACCTGGAGACTATGGTTTCTTTGGGATCAGAGATTTTCATTCATTGAATGGTTCTGCCTGCTTTAATATGAAGGAAGTGGAATGTTTTTATTGCAAAAGGAAGGGGCATGTGAAGAAGGTTTGCTGGAGGAGAATCCAAGATGAGAAAATGTTTTCTGAAGATTAGTGGGGTCAGGAACTCTATGTGCTGGGAACCCAAAGAACAAAGAGCCCTTGATAAAACTTAAAGTGGGTCCTCAGCGACAAGAGGTAGAGTTCCTTGTGGACTCAGGAGCCGAAAGATCTACCATTCAGGCTCTGCCTCCAGGCTGTAAAGTATCATCAGAAAAAATCAGTGTAATAGGGGCTAAAGGTGAACCGTTTGAGGCCCCGGTTCTTCATGATGTGATTGTTGAATCAAAATGCAAATATGTGATTGGAACATTTTTATTATTACCAGAAGCAGATTATAATTTACTTGGACGGGATCTGATTATAGAATTGGGAATTAATCTGGAAGTAGAAGAAAGAGAACTCAAAGTCAGATTATGCCCCCTCACAGTGGCGGATGAAGAAAAGATTAACCCAGAAGTATGGTATACCCCAGAGACAGTGGGTAGATTGGATATCACCCCCTTCGAAGTCACCATTAGGAACCCAGAGATCCCGACTAGAATCAAACAGTATCCCTTGCCGCAAGAAGGCAGGAGAGGCTTAAAGCCTGAAATAGAGAGACTCCTTAATCAAGGGCTATTAGAACCTTGTATGTCACCTTTTAATACTCCAATATTGCCCGTTAAGAAGGCAGATAGGAGTTACAGATTAGTGCATGACTTAAGAGAAATCAACAAAAGAACTGTAACCAGATTTCCTGTAGTGGCGAACCCCCATACTTTACTTATCAATTGAATCCTGAAAATCAGTGGTATAGCGTAATAGACTTGAAAGATGCTTTTTGGGCATGTCCTCTAAAAGAGGAGTGTAGAAATTATTTTGCTTTTGAATGGGAAGACCCAGATACCTTTAGGAAACAACAGCTGAGGTGGACAGTTTTGCCTCAGGGTTTTACTGAGTCCCCTAACCTCTTTGGACAAGCCCTCGAACACATCTTAAAAGATTATAACTTGGGGGAAGGTGTTACTTTAGTACAATATGTAGATGACCTTCTGTTAGCAGGAGGCAACCCAGAGATGGTACGAAAGGAAAGCATTAAGTTGTTAAATTTCTTAAGCCTCCAAGGATTAAAAGTATCCAAATCTAAATTGCAATTTGTAGAAGAAGAGGTGAAGTATTTAGGTCACTGGATTAGTAAAGGGAGCAAGAAATTAGACCCAGAGAGGGTAAACGGAATTCTTTCTCTCCAGGCTCCCAAAAACAAGCGACAGGTTAGGCAGCTCCTTGGACTACTGGGGTACTGTAGACAATGGATTGAAAATTATAGTACAAAAGTTAAATTTTTATACCAGAAATTAACAAAAGACGGGTTGCTTAAATGGATCCCAGACGATGAGGAAAAATTAGAAAAATTAAAAACTGACTTAGTCAACGCTCCAGTATTGACTTTACCAGATATAAGAAGGCCCTTTTATTTATTTGCCAATACTGAAGATGGCACGGCATTTGGGGTATTAACCCAAGAATGGGCTGGGAAAAGGAAGCCTGTGGGATACATATCTAAATTGTTAGACCCCGTAAGTAGGGGATGGCCAACATGCCTCCAGGCGATAGTGGCAGTGGCCTTGTTAGTAGAAGAGGCTAATAAAATTACATTTGGGGGGAATCTGAAGGTGTTGACTCCTCATAACATTAGGGGAGTGCTTCAACAAAAAGCGGACAAATGGATAACAGACGCCAGGCTCCTCAAATATGAAGGAATATTAATACACTCACCAAAGTTAGAGATTGAAGTAACTAGTCTTCAAAACCCAGCACAATTCCTATATGGGGAGCCAAGCGAAAGTTTAAACCATAATTGCCTCCATACCATTGAAGAACAGGCAAAAATCAGGCCAGACTTAGAAGAAACAGAATTAGAAGAAGGGGAAAAGCTGTTTGTGGATGGATCCTCTAGAGTGGTAGAAGGAAAAAGAAAATCAGGTTATGCAATTATTAGTGGAACCCCACCCTAGAGGTAGTAGAATCAGGACCACTGAGTCCTAGCTGGTCGGCTCAAGCTTGTGAACTATATGCAGTACTAAGAGCGTTACAGATTTTAAAGGAAAAAGAGGGAACCATTTATACAGACTCTAAGTACGCCTTTGGAGTAATTCACACTTTTGGAAAAATTTGGGAAGAAAGGGGACTCATTAATTCACAAGGAAAAGGGCTAATACATGAGTCTCTAATTATCCAGACTCTCCAAGCATTAAGAGGTCCTAAGAAAATAGCAGTAGTGCATATAAGAGGACACCAACAGGGAACCTCACTACAGATCAGGGGAAATATTCTAGCTGATCAAGAGGCAAAACGGGCTGCACTACTAGCATTGATGGTAACAGAATCAAACACAAACGAAAGAACAGACCCCACCAAATTAGGATTCACGTTTACTAACCAAGAGAAAGAAAAATTGAAACAAATGGGAATTAATGAAAAACAAGGGGAATGGGAATTACCTGATGGGAGGAAGGTTCTCCCGAAGGCAATGGCTTGGAGAGTTATGAAGGATTTCCATACTAAAACTCACTGGGGAGTACAAGCATTGGTAGACCAGTTTGCTATTAAATACATGTGCATAGAGATTTATAATGTTGCTAAGGAAATAATAAAAAGCTGTTTAACGTGCCAGAAAATTAATAAACACCAATTAAGAGAAAAGATGCAAGGGGGACGGGATATGGCATACAGACCATTTGGAAGAATTCAAATCGATTTTACAGAACTACCAAAAGTAGGACGGTACAAATACCTCCTAGTATTGGTAGATCATCTCACTCATTATGTGGAGGCCTTTCCCACCACTCGAGCTACAACAAATACTGTGGTAAAAAAAAAATAGTCTTAGAAAACATCATCCCTAGGTATGGAAATATGGAAGTAATCGATTCGGACAGGGGTCCCCACTTTGTCTAAAATAATCAGAGAGACATTGACTTCCCTGGGGACCAAGTGGGAATTTCACACTCCCTGGCATCCACAAAGCTCAGGAAAAGTAGAAAGAATGAATGGAGAAATCAAGAAACAACTTACCAAATTAATGTTAGAAACAAAGATGTCTTGGGTTAAGTGTTTACCCCTAGCACTTCTGAATATCCGGACCCAGCCCCGAACTGATACTGGAATATCCCTGTTTGAAATGCTATATGGTATGCCCTATGATATGGAATTTCCCACTGATCACCCAGTATTGGAAAAAGACAATTTGCAACCATACTTAATAAACCTCATGAATAGGAGAAAAGAACTACACAAAAAAGGGATGGTAGTACAGAGACCTCCATTAGAAATTTGTATGCACTCCATAAGACCTGGAGACAAGGTGTTAATAAAAACTTGGAAAGAATCCTCTCTTACCCCTCGTTGGGAGGGACCGTTTCTTGTTATACTCACAACAGAGACTGCTGTCCGGACTGCTGAAAAGGGATGGACTCATGCTACCAGAGTGAAAGGACCCTTAACGCCTGATCACTGGGAAGTAGCTGAAACATCAGGAGATCTGAAACTAGTGTTGCGAAGGAAGAAGGACTAAATGAATTTTGTAAAACCCCTAACTGTGTTTGTTATCCTTTTGTGTGTTTTAAATGCACTACTTGTGAGGAAAGTTGGTGGGCGCACTGCGTCCACGGCTATTCCCCAAAGGAATACTGTGACCAGTGCTATAAAAGAGAAAGAAAATTAACCAGTCATCAACAGGAAAAATTGTGTGCATACCAATGAACCTAAGCCCCATAACGTGAATATAGTACAAACTCTTTGCAAATTCCAAATACTCCAAGTGCCCTGTACGATCCCACAAGTGAAAGCCTGGAACTGGGAGGCGTTAAGGTGTCGATAACAAGACCCTCACCCCACAGAATACGACTGCTGCCGAGAAGATGGAAAGCCCCGCTGCTCTAAGGAATGAATGGAGTAGGCGGAGGAGGCAGAGACGTATGGAGAGGGGAAAATAAGAAAGGCCTCGAAGCAACCAGTTCAGGTGATTGTTGTGGCAAGGAGAACTGGAAAGCATGGGGAAGGAAAAGATCTGAGCATGCAAATCCTGTCGCAAGACAGAAAGGGGACACGTTTGTACAATTAGCTAGTAATTGGAAGATGAACCCACCAACTCTCCTCACTATAGTAGTCATTTGGGCTATGGGAGGAATCGCAATTTTGATGTTAAACCTCCATTTTATGAAACCCCTAGTGTTATTATTAATTGGGTTAACTTTCGGACCATGTATATTTAACAAGTCTGTGATGTGTTAAGGAGATTTGAAAAACAAAATTAGTTAAAAGAAAAGGGGGGAATTGTAATAAAACATATATGGTATTTGTTATTCAAATCTCAAGGGGAAAAAGAAGTTGTAGTCAGGATGTTGTGGCCGAGCAGTTTTGTAATTCTCTTATGTAAATAAGAAATAAGATATATGTATATAGTTTCTATTGTTAAAATCAGTTGTTAGAAGGGAGCTAAAATGGCCCCCATCTTCAAGCCACTACAAAAACACTTGTGCTGAGTCATCCCCCCTTCTGTGACGGAAACCTGAGAAACCTGAGAAAAGCCCGGGAAAACTTGTTTACACCTTTGCAGACCCCTCAGGGTACGCCCATCATGAATATGGATGAAGCCTACACTAGAAAGGGACTCGGTTCTGCCGGGTCAGGTGTGTGTCCTGGTAGAGCAGAGACTCCCGGCACACCCAGCGCTGTTTTGCTCACTCGCCGCTTGCTAATAAATTTATTATTGATCACTAAAAATTGAGAAGTGGTTATTTCCCACTAAATTACTTTTAATCTATAACAGCCATGGGGAAAGATAACACCATTTTGACCATGAGACCCAGACAAGAAAAATGGGAGTATGTCCCTGCAACACAATGTTACTTGCGAGAGTAACTAGGTGGTATGGAGTTTTGTCTTACAGGTCCTGCACCACTGAATCTACCTGTTTACCGCAACAGCCCCTTCGGGAGAGGATATTATCCACATCACCTGATCTGAGAAACTAGTTTTTGTGAAGAACAGAGAACGCACGGACAATGGGACTATTGTTGGTATTATTGATTATATGTTATCATTTTAATCAAATTGTAAATTGGGAAAATAGATTTTTATCCCTAGGAGAGGCAGTAGCAAACACATTCAATCTCAGCAATTGTTGGGTCTGCGGGAGCCCAAGTGGATTCGAAGATTGGCCTTGGATACCCCAACCAGTGTCACCCAAGTGGTGGATCAGTGACCAAAGCGACGTACATGAAGGAACCAGATTTTGGACTGAAGACAGCGATCCTTAGCAACTGTGCTTCTCTGGAAAAGGCATTTACTGCCTTGATCGGACACGAAAACATGGGGTTCAAGTGGGAAAAAGTGTTTGTGAATGGACTTTATCTTTAGGTTTTGATTGTTGGACTCCTAATTGTCCCCCTTATGATTGTTCCAAATATCGAGGCAGATGGAATCAAATGCATGTTAAGCTTACTAATGGTAGCTGGGTAAGGTGTTCCTATCACAACTACGGGCAAGATTTTGAAGGTTGTAGGGCAGTGGAACAAGACGGTTTCTTTGACCACTTATTTTTAAGCTGCCCCCAAGACAATTCTACAAGTAGAACGCATGTTGTACGCGATTATCAGTGGAAATGGCAACACCAAAATGGAACTTAAACTTATTTTAATAAGTTCTGGTCCAAATCCAATCAAACATCTCGGGGATGTAATTGTCAATGGGTACCCCACATGGGAGCTTGAAGATGTAAGTATTACAATTCTTATGGTGAACCAACTATCGTCGGAGGACCGTTAGGTTCAGGAAACACGCTGTACTTTGACCCACCAATTGATGATGAAACATGGGAAGGCCCCTTTGCTAACAGAACCTGGGCCTTGAAGGGACATTATTGGATTTGTGGCCAACATGCTTATCGGAAGCTACCCCCGAATTGGTCAGGGACATGTTACATAGGATATATCAGGCCCCTATTCTTTTTATTGTCACCGGATCAGGGAAAGGGGCTCGGAACCAAAGTATATGATGATTTGATTAGAGAAAAACAATCCATTGACATGTCCCTGGCTAGGGGAAGCTCCCAAAGATGGAGAAAAGATGAATGGCCACCTGAAAGAATCATAGAATATTATGGACCAGCTACTTGGTATCCTAACAAAATAATTGCACGTGCCCAAGAACCCATTTATAAATTAAATTGGATAACTCGACTACAAGCTGTTTTAGAAATAATCACTAATCAGATGGCCGCAGCTCTTGACCTTCTGGCTGACCAACCCACTCAAATGAAGTATGTGATTTTTCATCATTGCATGGTCCTAGATTACTTATTGGCAGAAGAGGGGGGAGTCTGTGGAAAATTAAATTAATCCAATTGTTGCTTGCAAATTGATGACAATGGAAAAGTGGTGAGACAAATAACCAAGGAAATGAGGAAACTGGCCCATGTACTGATTCAAACATGGGAAGATTGGGACTTAGACATGTTCTGGTGGCTGCCAGGGGGTCTGTGGATTAAACGTGCCCTTTTCTTCCTTATGCGTTGGCTTACTGTTTATTCCTTGCTTAATTCCTTGTGGTACATAATTGATTAAGCACACAATGAAGGGGATCCAATTTATAACTATATTTGATGAGACATCATCAATTGATGAACAGAGATTGAGGTCTATACGCGTAACTTCTGGACCTAAATTAACCATAGAAAGAGTTTATTAGCCCTGGTTCATCTATAGGTCAAAGGACCGATTGTAGTGCTAGTGCCTGAATAATAGGCCACGAAACAAAGTTGACCTCTAGATGAACCTCACAACTAAATGTTATCCATTATTAGGATCTGTTAATTAGTAAAATCTGTATTACCATTAGCATTAATTATTAGTATCTGATCATTAAGGAAATACGTATGCTCGCTAGTGAAAGATGTAGCTTAGACAGAATATAATCAGTAGTGAGAATGAAACGCTGTGAGAATGTATCCAACTTCCCTTGTTTAGCCTTGTTCAAGGCTGAGAACCCAAGTGTTTGGTCTTGTTAGAAACTCCCTTGGTTCTCCCCTCCGAGCCCTGGCCAAGCTTTGGGTGGAATCCAACAGGAGGATGAAACCAGATGTTTCTGCTCAAAGAAAAGTGCAAGTTATTCTGGCTTGCTGATTTTTGGTATATAAGGCTGGACCCGCTCACAGCGACTTTGGATGCCTCACCTACGGGTGGACGCACCGCGTAGGATTTCCCACTTGCCGGGACAGGCTCTCCAAATCCTCGCTGTAACCGGGGCTGCCCAGCGACTGCGGGTCTGGATGATGGTAACGTATGCAAGTGGTGAGGGATCTTTCTTAATCACTATTCTCCCCGTCGTGTAGTAATGATTAGGTGCATTGCCTTGCTTAGCTGTATGTAGTAATAATGAAGTGTACTATTATGTATTTTTCTTACTGCTTATTTTCTGTAGTACTTAGTTATATTCTTTGATTATTAACAGTAAAATCAGCCTACTCTTTTCACTCTGGTGTCTGAGTTTAATTGGCATCCTCGATCAGCAGAACAATACATAATCTCATTTCCTGAGAAATAATGAAAATGTGGGCATAGCTTTTTTTTAAGAGACTGTGTCCTATAAAGTCGCAAAGTTGTAATCTTGGGTCTTCAGATATATCTTGGCTATTGTAGGAACTTCTAAATTGCTACTTTACTAATCTGATTTCTCAGATACACAGGATACCATGTTAAGTCTGTTAAAATGCTCTAAAAATCCTAATATGGATTGCAAATTTAATTCCACTTTAAGAGGGAAGTAGATACTCCTATTTCACAGAGAGTGTAAATAGACTAATGTTATGATTTGATTCCATGCTTTCCTTCCCATTAGATCATACTTCATCTTTAAAGGGTTGCTTTTAAAAAAATAGCTATATTTGTAATAAGAATTGTGCAGGCACTTAAAAAAAATAATCTAAATGCAATGTAAATAGAGAGAAATGAAAATTCCTTTACAAAATGTAAAGGAATCTAGGTATCATTGTTGTGGAAACAACATTCAGCTTTTACTAACTGAAAGATGAAAATCCACTTTGACAGAGGGTAAAGGTTCAGTGTTAAAAAACATTCATAGAACACCTGTATTCTAAAAGAACCGCTATACCTACCGAATACTGATTTCATATTTTTAGTGGCATAAAGCCAGCCTACAGTCCTTTGTGAATTTTGTAAGATTTTTGACCTTTGCTGCTTGGAACAAAAGATAATTCATTCATAAAGGAGGTTGAAATGTGTACTGCTTCTTTGTGGACTTTATCTCTTAATTTCAGGAATTATTAAGTCCCCCTACCAAGAAAAACCATCCACTGCTGTTTAATATATGTGCACATTATATCATAATAGAATGGAGCCTAAGATGCTTGAGATAAATGAATGATTGGATGTATGAAGACATACCATAAAGACAAGAAAAATAGT